>NW_023270504.1:12037666-12429363 GCF_011800145.1 Mirounga leonina
AAACTTGGCTTGAGGACATAACCGCTCTTATCCTCAGTTTCCTCAACAGCAGAAAAGGGACAATGCTCCTCTGCACAGAGTTACTACAAGGCTTAAATAGGATAACCTGTGTTAAGCAAGAATCTTATAATAGAATTTACTTATTCCTGTGATTTGATTATAGGTCTTCTGGTTCTTATCTCATACTATCGCTAATGTCCAAAATACACAAATCTACTACATATTTTTTTTTTATCTGCTTCAAAGGGATTTGTGATTCCGTGGTCTAATCTTCATTTGGAGTTTGGAGTAAGTTTGCCATCAAGCTTGTTGCCAACAGGCCAAACCTGGCCATCGTAATTGTGTTGCTTGGCTATTACTTTTTTTTTTCTTTTTACTCTGAAATACTTTAGATGAGACATGTACATTCCATTTTCAGATCCACACTCTCTTGTGGTATGCCTGGCCCCGTCACATATTTTCCCAATCTGTTTGGCCCCTGTGCACAACTGAGTTTTCAACCCATGATCTAGATTGATTCTTACTGAAGTAGCACATGCCACTGAAAATTTCCATGTTACTAAATGTTCCAGGAGTATCTTCTGTCTTTACTTCACTCGATCTCTCCTCAGCATTTATCAGTTAATAAACTTCTGTAGCTCTTTACTCCTTCTGTTATTGAAGATTCTTCTGGTTTTCTCTCACCTCTCTGCCAGCCTACCCTTTGCTACAACTCTGCCTCCTTTGCCCACCATTTAAATGCTATAATTTGTCAGTGTTTTGCATGTTGGCACATGGCTCTTCTGGGTGATCTCATGTCTGTGGTTCAGCATGTCCAAAATTGGGTAATAATATTTTCCTGCAAACTACCTTCTCCTGTTGTGTTACACATCATCATGAAAGAAGCCACCCGAGCCCCCAAACTAAAATCACTCTCACACACCTAGATGGGATAGGTGTTTAATAACTGGTACAGAATTCACACCAAACTAGAATGGACACTGTCCTCTATTTCTCACCATTGCTTTCCAGCTGAAGATCAGCCCTGCTTATCCCATTCACCACAGTCAGCTTTTCCTTCCTCTCCTATAGCGTGAGTGGTGAGACCCTCCCTCACCGTTTCCCCCATGGATTAATGAATGTTAATTAGTCTCTCCTTTTCCATATGGGTAAAATCTCAACCTTGATTGGCAATAGATGATTCTTTTATCCTGTCCTGTGCCTCATCTCTAGCTATTCCCAAGGCTCTAAATCTTCACTATATTAAATTGTTTGCATTTCCCTGAACACCACCTTTCTCACCTCTGTGCGTTTGCCCACACTACTCTGTCAGAGAAGCATACTTTCCCCCTCAGCTCTGTTTACATAGCTAATTCTACTCATTCTTCAAAATTCGGTTCAGATATATCCATCTCTGAAAGGCCGGTCCTAAATTTCTCTCCTCTTAGCAATGTCCAGTCTAGGTTTGGAACCCCCACTTTGCAAATATTTTAAAAGTTTGCATTCTTGGGGCGTATTTTAATATGTACTATGTCTGAATGGAATAGCTTGGTATAATGTGTTGTTTGCAATCTGGTAAAATATTTTCCTGTGGAAGAGCCACCCCCATAGGGTGAGAAAGTACAGAGGAGAAAAGTATTGTGGATCAACACAAAATTAATTTTCACTGACAAAGGAAAAGGAAGCAACAGCTGGGTAAACAAACAGCTGCACAAAGAGACAGAAAAAATGGCAGTGAGTGACCATGAACATGGCAAATGGTCCAAAATATTACAAAAGCAAGTAAATAATATACGGAAATGAGTTAACCTACTGGAAAATTGCTGGAACATTTGAACAGGAAGTAAATAATAAGGAAAGTGTTCAAATAAAATTATTATAGAGAAAAACATTGAAACAAATATTCTGTTTAAAATAAATGACCTTTTAATGAAATAAACAAGAGAAATTAACTTGAACATTTGTGGCTTTTTTAAATAAATGTGTTTTATACTGCAAGGAGTACATCAAAATATTATTAAAAACTTAACGAATAAAATTACCACACTTCTAACTTTTTGTTGTGTTGGAAAGAGTGAACTAGAAATTCATGATTGTTTTACTTTGCATTTATGTGAACACTGAGGAGACTGACCTTTCAAAAGGAAATATTTAACAACACAAGTAGCAACATAAATATATCACCTTCTAAAGAATGAGAGCATTCCAGACAAGGTTAAAGTTTTCCTTGACCCTCTACCTGCACCCTCATACCCACTGCTGTCCCTAGAGATAACCATTGTTTTCAGCTTAATGTGTATCCTTCCAACATTTCCCATGCATTTACACACATACATGTAAGTACAGAAAATATATATCTTTATCTTGTGTGATAATACACTACATAAATTTCACTAGTAATTCTGAAACTTTTTTGTTTTTTATATAACATTTTGGAACTATTTCCATATCAATACAAATGGAGCCGTGTCATTAAAAGAATTGCCATAAATTATAGTAAAGATATAACACTATTTGTGATGGACATTTAGGTTGTTTTTAATTTTCTGCATACTTCAGCAAACATTCATGAATATTTACTTAGTGCCATATGCCTGGCACCATTCTTGATGTTGTGGATTTATCAATAAACAATACAAAGTGCTCCTTGTGGACATTCAAGAAGAATCAAACAATAAAAAAAGACATGCATGTATGATAAAATGTCACAGAGCGATAGGTAGGATGAAGAAATGCAACAAAGGTGAGAGATGGGGTGGTCAGGAAAGGCTTCTCTGAGGTGCAGTTATATGAGCCAAGATCTAAGAGAAGTGAGAGGTTATTTTGCAAATATCCAAGGTACCAGCTGAGAAATGGAAGTGCTGAGTCAATTGGTGTTCATATTGAAAATGCCAAAACATCTTCTGAACTGTTTGTAATGATTCTTGCTCCCATTTGAAGCATAAAAGTACCTATTTCTCACACTCTACTATTTATTATTATGTTCCCTAATTTCTACCAATTGGATATGTGGAAAACTGTAATTTTGCTGTAGCTTTAATTGGTATACTTTAAAAAATTGGTATAAATGTATAACTTTAATGCTGGTGAGATTGTACACATTTTAATATGTACATTGGCCCTTTGAATTTCTTCATCTCAGACTTGATAGTTCTATGTCATTATCTGTTTTTCTCTTGTGTTACTTGTTTTTATTTATTTTTTAAAGATATTTATTTGAGAGAGAGAGAGCATGAGCAGGGGGTAGGGGTAGAAGGAGAGGGAGAAACAGGCTCCCCACTGAGCAGGGAGCCCAGTGTGGAACTCAGTCCCAAGACCCTGGGATCCTGACCTGAGTCAAAGGCAGACACTTAACCGACTGAGCCACCCAGGCTCTTGTGTTATTTGTATATTATTATTTTTTAGTGGTATTATTTACTTTAATCATGCTAGAAAAGAGAGTCAAGGGAATGGTACTTAATAACCACCTCTCTTTTGTGCATATGTTTTAGACATAATTGACTTTTTCTTTTTTTTCAATTTTTCTTTCTTTATTTTTACTTTTGTCCAAATTTTTTATTTAAATTCCAGTTAGTCAACATGCAGGGTAACTCAGTTTCTGGTGTAGAATTTAGTGATTCATCACTTACGCACAACACCCAGTGCTCATCACAAGTGCCCTCCTTAATGCCCATTACCCATCTAGCCCATCCCCCACTCGCCTCCCCATCTCACTTTCTTTATTTGTACCTACTTTACATTGGTTTTAAGGCATATCTGTCTGTTCTCTAAATATCGCTTTTCTCCCATTCACTCTATTTTCTTCTTTGGGAACTCTTTCTATACATGTTTTGGATCTTTTTATTCCATCTTCTCTCTTAATCTCTTATATTTTCCATCCAGGTGTCATTCTAGGTAGTGTCTTTAGATTTATCTTTCAATGCATTAATTCTCTTTTTGATTCTATCAAATCTACTATTTAATCTTTTCATAAAATATTTATTTTCAAAGGCTATCTTTTTCAGTTTCAGAATTTTCCACTTGGTTCTTTATCAAATCTGCCTGGTCTTTTTGTATAGTGTTTTGTTTTATGATTCTGATTTGTTCATGTTGTCACTTTAAAAAATTTTTACTCATTTTATTTAAACTAAAAACAAACAAACCAACAAACAAACCATTTCTCCCATCCTGACCCCTCACCTTTTGCAACCACCAATCTGTTCTCTGTATCTTTGAGCTCGGGTTTTTTGCTTTTCCTTAGATTCCACATATAAGATCATACGATATTTGTTTTTCTCTGTCTGACTTATTTCACTAGTGTATGCCCTGGGGTCTCTCCATGTCTCAAATAGCAAGATTTTATTTTTTATGGTTGAATTATATATATATTATTATATATATAATATAATTACACAATTACTTTATCCATTTATCCATTGATGTATACTTAGGTTGTTTTCATATCTTGACTACTATAAATAATGCTGCAGTGGACATGGGAGTGCATATATCGTTTTGATAGTTTGGTAGTTCTGTTTTTATTTTATTTTTTTTTTAGGAACCTCCATATAGTCTTCCATAGTGGTTTCACCAATTTATACTCCCACCAACAGTGCACAAGAATTTTATTTCCTCCACATTCTCACCAACACCTGTTATTTCTTGTCTTTTTGATAATGGCCATTCTAACAGGTGTGAGGTGATATCTCATTCTTGTTTTGATTTCATTTCCTTAATAATTAATGACGTTGAGCGTCTTTTCATGTACGTACCTGGTGGCCATCTGTAAGTCTACTTTGAAAAATGTATATTCAGATCTGCATATTTTTAAATCAGATTTTGTTTTTTTCTATTGAGTTTATAAGTACTTTATATATTTTTGTATATTAGCCCATATCAGATAAATGATTGCAAATATGCTCTCCCATTCAGTAAGTTGCTTTTCATTTTGTTGATGGCTTCCTTTGTTGTGCAGAAGCTTTTTAGTTTGATGTAGTCCTACTAGTTTATTTTTGCTTTTGTTGCTTTTGCTTTAGGTGACAGATTCAAAAAATCATCACCAAGACCTATGTCAAGGAGCTTATTTCATGTTTTCTTCTAGGGGTTTTATGGATTCAGGTTTTAAGTTCAAGTCTTTAATTCATTAT
Source organism: Mirounga leonina (assembly GCF_011800145.1). Lineage (NCBI taxonomy): Eukaryota > Metazoa > Chordata > Mammalia > Carnivora > Phocidae > Mirounga > Mirounga leonina. Next base: position 12,042,772 of record NW_023270504.1, read on the forward strand.
CTGTTCATTTTATGTATGATGGAAGATAGTGATCCAGTTTTATTCTTTTGCATGTAGCTGTCCAGTTTTCCCAACACCATTTATTAAAGAGACTGTTCTTTCCCTATTATATATTCTTGATTCCTTTGTTGTAAATTAATTGACCATATATGCATGGGTTTATTTTTGGGCTCTTCATTCTGTTTCATTGATCTATGTGTCTGTTTTTATGCCAGTACTATACTGTTTTAATTACTATAGCTTATCTTTGAAATCTGAGTGTGATGCATCCAGCCTTATTCTTCTTTCTCAAGATTGCATGGCTATTTGGGGTCTTTGATGCTTCTGCACAAATTAGGATTATTTGTTCTATTCCTGTGAAAAATACCATTAGAATTTGATAGGGATTGCATTGAATCTGTATGTTGTTTTTGGTAGTATAGATATTTTAACAATATTAATTCTTCCAATCCATGAGCATGGAATATTTTTCCAGTTACTTGTGTCTTCTTCAGTTTCTTTCATAAATGTCTTATAGTTTTTGATAGATCGGTCTTTCACCTTTTTGGTTAAATTTATTCCTAGGCATTTTCTTCTTTTTGATGCAGTTGTAAATAGGATTGTTTTTGATATTTTTAATAGTTTGTTATTGGTATAAAGAAATGCAACAGATTGTTGTATATGGATTTTGTATCCTGCAACTGTACTGAATTTATTTATTGTTTCTAAGTTATTTGATGGAGTCTTCAGGGTTTATATAATTTCATGTCATCTGCAAATAGTGTTAGTTTTTCTTCTTTCTTCAAAAATTTGATGCCTTTAATTTCTTTTTCTTACCTAATTGCTCTGGCCAGGACTTCCAACACTAATTTGAATAGAAGTGGTGAGATTGGACATCCTGTCTTGATCCTGATCTTAGAAATCAGGATTATCAGATTATTGAGAATGATATTGGCTGTGAGCTTCTCATATATGGCCATTATTATGTTGAAGTACATTCCCTCTATACCTGCTTTGTTGAGAGTTTTTATCATAAATGGATGTTGAATTTTGTCAAATGCTTTTTCTACATCTATTGAGATGATCATATGATTTTTATTCTTCATTTTGTTAATGTGATGCTATCATGTTGATTGATTTGCAAATGTTGAACCATTCTTGCATCTTCCACTCAGTGGTATGCACTTAAGGTTCCTCCGTGTCTTTTCATGGCTCAATAAGTCATTTCTTTTTAGTGCTGAATAATATTCCCTTATACAGATATAATACAGTTTCTTTATCCATTCACCTTAGCAAATCATCTTGATTGCTTCCAAGTTTGGGCAATTATGAATAAAGCTGCTATAAACATGTTTGTGCAGGTTTCTGTGTGGACATAAGTTTTCAATGCCTTTGGGAAGATACAAAGAAGCAGGATTGCTGGATCACATAAGAGTGTTTAATTTTATAAGAAACCACTAAACTGTACCATTTTGCATTCCCACCAGCAGTGAATGAGAGTTTCTGTTGCTCCACATCCTTATAGGCGTTCAGTGTTGGCAGGGTTCATTCTCTGAATTTTTTGATTTTTGATCATTCTCATAGATGTCTAGTAATGATACCTCATTGCTGTATTAATTTGCATTTCCTTGATGATATACAATATGAACATCTTTTCATATGCTTATTTGCCATCTGGTGAGGTGTCTGTTGAAGTCTTTGGCCCATTTTTAAATTGAGTTATTTGTTTTCTTATCATTGAATTTAAAGAGTTCTTTATATAGTTTGGATAATAGTTCTTTATCTGCTGTGTCTTTTGGGCATGTATTTCTTCCAGGATGCAGTTTGTCTTCTCGTTCTCTTGATATTGTCTCTCACAGAAATGTTTTTAATTTTAATGAATTCCAGTTTATCAATTATATCGTTCATGGATTGTGCCTTTGATTTTGTACATAAAATGTTACTGCCACAGCCAAGGTCACCTAGGTTCTCTCATTATTTATCTTATAGGAGTTTTACAATTTTGCATTTTACATTTATGATCCATTTTGAGTTAATATTTGTGAAGGCTATCAAGTCTCTGTCTAGATTCAACTATTTGCAGGTAGATACCCACTTGTGTCAGCACCCATTTGTTGAAAACATTATCTTTATTACATTGTATTGCCTTTGCTCCTTTGTCAAAGATCAGCTGACTGCATTTATGTGGGTCAATTTCTGGGTTTTCTGTTCTGTTCCATTGATGTGTCTATTCTTTTACTAATACCATATTATTTTGATTACTGTAGCTTTATAGTAAATCTTAAAGTCGGGTAGAGCCAGTCCTCCAAGTTTGTTCATCTCCTTCAATATTATATTGGCTATTCTACATCTTTTGCTTCTCCACATAAATTTCAGAATTAGTTTGTTGATATACACAAAAGAACCTGCTATGTTTTTGATTGGAGTTGCATTGAATCTATAGTTCATGTTGGGAAGAACTAACATCTTGACAATATTGAGTCTTTCTATCCATGAACATGTAGTATCTCTCAAAATCTCATTTATTTAGTTCCTTGATTTCATTCATCAGAGTTTTCTAGTGTTCCTCACATAGGTCTTGTACATATTTTGTTGGATTTATGCCTAAGTATTTCATATTTGGGGGATGCTAATATAAATGATATTGTATTTTCTATTTCTTTTTTAAAAAATATTTTATTTATTTATTTGACAGAGAGAGAGAGCACAAGTGGGGGGAATAGCAGAGGGAGAGAGAGAAGCAGACTTCCCACTGAGCAGGGAGCCCAATGTGGGTCTCGATCCCAGGACCCTGGGATCATGACCTGAGCCAAAGGCAGATGCTTAACCAACTGAGCCACCCAGGCACCCTGTATTTTTTATTTCAAATTCTACTTGTTTATTGCTCATATTTAGGAAAGCAGTTGACTCGGTATATTAATCTTATATCCTACAACCTTGCTGTAATTGTTTACTGGTTCCCGGAAGCTTTTTTTTTTTTTTTAATTCTTTCAGATTTTCTACATAGATGATTGTGTGAAGATGATTGTCTGCAAAGACAGTTTTATGTATTCCTTTCCAAACTGTTTATCTTTATTTCATTTTCTTATTTAGATGTATTAGCAGTGACTTCCAGTATAATGTTGAAAAGTAGTTGTGAGAGGGGACATCCTTGACTTATTACTGATCATAGTAGGAAAATTTCAAGTTTCTAACCATAAAGTATGATGCTAGGTGTAGATTTTTTGTAACTATTCTTTATCAAGTTGAGGAAGTTCTATGCCTGGTTTAGCTGTGGATTTTTAAAAGCTATGCTTTTTTAAGTTATTATTAGGTCCAACAAATCATTTTCCAATTGGTTCTCTTATATATATTCTAGACAGGTAATTATATCATCTGCGAATATTGGCAGATTCCCCCTTAAAGACATACTTGAAATACATTTTAAAAAATTTCTTTTTCAGGGCACCTGAGTGGGTCAGTCTGTTAAGCATCTGCCTTCAGCTCAGGTCGTGATCCCAGGGCCCTGGGATTGAGTCCCACATTGGGCTGCCTGCTCAGCAGGGAGTCTGCTTCTCTCTCTGCCCCTCTCCCCACTCCCCCGCTCCTGCTGTCTCTCCCTCCCCGTCTCTCTCCTTCAGAAATAAATAAAGTCTTTAAAAAAATAAAAAATAATTTTCTAGTGCAGTGTGTGTATCTTTGTGTTGTTGACTTTTCATTTTAGATCAGATGTTATGGCCTGTATGATGATAATTGTTTTTATATATATATTTTTTTCTTTTGTGATATGTAGTCCTTTTTAGAAATTTTTAATTTGTGTTTAAAAATAATAAACTTTTTAATTGAAGACCCTATGATTATGGATTTGTGAATATCTAAATTTTAATCAGTTTTTGCTATATACACTTTGAAAATCAAATAGTTTGGCAAAGCTTAAAATGGCAAGAAGTAAATTCTTGTCTCACATTCCCCCAAGTAATGTTCTAAGATGTTCAAATTCTCTAGTTGATTTTTCTCTTGTTGCATTTTAAAGCAGCATGCTTAATTACAGTTTTAAACTTTTCAGTTTATCAATTGATTTATTATGGAAAAATAAAGGTTTTTGTCTCTTAAAGTGCCACTCACAGCACTCGTCCATACACACTTATACTTTCCTAACTTCTCAATTAAGATATATCACAATTAGATTAATAGTGCTTACCTTATTGTCTACATAATAATTCACATCTGAGACAAAAAGTCTATTTTATGAGTACTTGATATCCTGTTCAACTCTTAATTTTTTTCCTATTTATTTTCCCCCAGAGCAAATAAAGGCTTTCTATGCAATAGTCACTAATTCATCTCCAGACTCCCAATTAGAGCTGCAAATCTTCTTTCATTACTGTCAACATCTATCAGATGACTATCAGAGGCACTTTTTTGTTGTTGTTGTTGAGACAACTCTCCTGGAAATGGCCTTTTCCTTTCACTAGTATCTGACTGATAGGTTTCTAGGCCTGCTTTGTAGCTCTTTAGCTGGAGATTTCCTTTACCAGAATCCACCAATTATCTTCTTAAATTGCCAGTAGCTGTTTCTTGTAACCTAAATATTCTTTTTCTTTTTATAGCATCCTAGTCTAAGTGGATGCAGTCAACTATTAATATTTCTAAACAAGCTAATTATATTTAAGAGTTTTCTTCTGGCCCTTGAATAACATTGGTTTCCTCTGAGTTCTTTTATTCTTCCACTTTGTTCTCTGACTCTCATGGTGGAGGCTTTCCTTCAATATCTTCTGATCTTGGCTCTCTGTTCTTGTTTAGTAACTGGAAGCTCTGAAGACTAGACCTGTCACGGGTAGGCTTTACTTTTGGTTGAGAAGGTAGGAAGGTGGCTTTCTTTTGGGTGACTCCCCAGTGTCATTATCTGTATCGTATCTTTTCTCTTGGGCCAGTGTCAGTATTCTACTTGGGAACTATAAGCTTGGCTACCAATATTGCACAAGTTGAAAAGAATTTCAGTTTCCCCTCGGGCTGGGCCAGCTCTGGGCATATAGTCACTGTTCCTCCATAGAGGCTGATATTCGCTCCCTGCTACCCACAGTGATAATTGATCAGGGCAGGATTTTAGGGTTCAGTCCACCTGAATGTCTCTCCTGCCCCATAATGTAAACAATCACCTTGTTGATTGTTCCAAGACACCCAACTTCTCAGTATCTTCTGCCTTTAGGCATGGGGCACTGCTACATCTTAGAGCAGTGCTCAACAAATAAGCTTATATTCTGGTTTCTTTCTGTAAGCATTCTCTTTTTCAGAGGTAACTTAGATTTGGGGATTCATTGAGGGTTTCCCTTCTTTTCTTTTCTTCAGGATGGATGTAGATCTTTAAAAATATTTTTTCTTTCATTTCTAGGAATTTGCTGGAAGAGGGGAGAACTGGACCCTTATCTTTCTTTATTCTATTCAGTTTGCATCTTGACTGGCATTCTGAAGCTGAACATTTAACACTTTTTATTACTTGCATCTGTGTTTTTGTCCATTATCTGTGTTTTTTTTGTCCATTTTCATATCATTATATCAATATATTTACACTCTGTAATGTTATCAATATTGAGCTTCTATTTTTATATTTGTTGAAAATACTTTTCAGAGTCATTCCCTTTTTATTTTAGTTATCTTATTTTTGTGGCAATGGAATTTTGCATATTGATGTAATCAATTTTGTCAATATTTTCCTTTATAGAAAGATAATTTGCAAGTGGCTGATAAATTCACACAGTTGTTTTCTTTAGTTTTTCTTGTAATACAGACTTTAAATATCTTATCTTGAAATTATTTTGAAATTTTCTTGTCAAACATAAATCTGTTCCCCCTCAAATTTTCATATTGTTAAATAGTTAGCTTGAATGTAACTGTTTAAAATTTCAATGATTTTTCTCTTTATTATCATGTATGAAATTTATTTGTGAAGTGTGCTATATTTCTGTGCTTTCTGCTATTTTTATTGATATATTTTTCTATTTCATGCCCATATTCATTATATATTAATCATTTCTATTTTTTTTACTGTTTTATATACTGTATGTTTTTTTTCTGAACTTTTTTTTTGAATTTCATTTTTTTTATTTATTTATTTTTATTCTTATGTTAATCCCCATACATTACATCATTAGTTTTAGATGAAGTGTTCCATGATTCATTGTTTGTGCATAACACCCAGTGCTCCATGCAGAATGTGCCCTCCTCAATACCCACCACCAGGCTAACCCATCCTCCCACCCCCCTCCCCTCTAGAACCCTGTTTGTTTTTCAGAGTCCATTGTCTCTCATGGTTCGTCTACCCCTCCGATTTCCCCCGCTTCATTCTTCCCCTCCCGCTACCTTCTTCTTCTTCTTTTTTTTTTTCTTAACATATATTGCATTATTTGTTTCAGAGGTACAGATCTGAGATTCAACAGTCTTGCACAATTCACAGCGCTTACCAGAGCACATACCCTTCCCAGTGTCTATCACCCAGTCACCCCATCCCTCCCACCCCACCCCCCACTCCAGCAACCCTCAGTTGGTTTCCTGAGATTAAGAATTCCTCATATCAGTGAGATCATTTGATACATGTCTTTCTCTGTTTGACTTATTTCACTCAACATAATACCCTCCAGTTCCATCCACGTCGTTGCAAATGGCAAGATCTCATTCCTTTTGATGGCTGCATAATATTCCATTATATATATATACCACATCTTCTTTATCCATTCATCTGTTGATGGACATCTTGGCTCTTTCCACAGTTTGGCTATTGTGGACATTGCTGCTATAAACATTGGGGTGCACGTACCCCTTCGGATCCCTACTTTTGTATCTTTGGGGTAAATACCCAGTAGTGCAATTGCTGGATCATATGGTAGCTCTATTTTCAACTCTTTGAGGAACCTCCATACAGTTTTCCAGAGTGGCTGCACCAGCTTGCATTCCCACCAACAGTGTAGGGGGGTTCCCCTTTCTCCGCATCCCCACCAACATCTGTCGTTTCCTGACTTGTTAATTTTAGCCATTCTGACTGGTGTGAGGTGGTATCTCATTGAGGTTTTGATTTGGATTTCCCTGATGCCGAGCAATATTGAGCACTTTTTCATGTGTCTGTTGGCCATTTGGATGTCTTCTTTGGAAAAATGTCTGTTATGTCTTCTGCCCATTTCTTGATTGGATTCTTTGTTCTTTGGGTGTTGAGTTTGATGAGTTCTTTATAGATTTTGGATACTAGCCCTTTATCTGATATGTCATTTGTAAATATCTTCTCCCATTCTGTCAGTTGTCTTTTGGTTTTGTTGACTGTTTCCTTTGCTTTGCAAAAGCTTTTTATCTTGATGAAGTCCCAATAGTTCATTTTTGCCCTTGCTTCCCTTGCCTTTGGCGATAATCATTTCTATTTTTAATAATTTCACTTGCTGATCTCACTTCATTTTCTTCTTTTTTCAGTTTAATAGTTTTCCATTTGTATAGTATACAACTATTCTGAGCTAAGTTGTAAAAATTAAAAGACAAATAAAACTTGTCCCTTGTCTTCAAGGAGTACACAGTCTTGGAGGGTTGAGTTAGTTCATCCTGAGAAATTCCAAGAAGACTCCTTTGAAAGCTTAAGTTGAAAGGAAGGAATAAGCTTTAGAAGGAGAAGCTTGAGTCTTGATGTTTAGGCAGAACTTCACCAGGGCAATGAATGGATAAGCCAAAAGGAAACTATCAATGCCAAAAGATGAGGACAGATGCACATACAGGGATGGCTGGAGTATTGGGTGAAGATACAGAGAGTATCTGAGAATGAGGCTGGAGAGGTAAGCTGGAGCACTACTCTTTTACAATTCTAGTTGAATTTTGTAATAATTTAGTAAAATTCAAACCACCCCTATTAAGCTCTTGATCAGAGTAACAGTAAATATATTAGGTGTGCCATAAATAAGCATTGAATTGATTTGAGTTCTTAAATAATGTTATTTGTTGAAAAATGGGGTAGGTAAAAATAATAAAATTTTATGTATAGGCTGGTTCTTTAACAGTATCAAAAAATTAAGGCTATAGTAAATCCAAGATGTGTGTTCCTTTTCAAAGTTAAAACTCAAGGAAGAAAGACTGCCCTCTTCAAGAATAATCAGTCAGCTTTAAGACAGGGAACATAAAATCAATTTCCCTGATTTTATTGGAGCTGTCTGTAATTCTCATTAGTATGTAGTCCACTACAAAAATAAGGATAAATTCCGTTAACCAGCAGAGTGCTGTGGAATAGGAACCATTCTGCACAGCAATAAGGAGGAAATGGAAGCAAGAAAGGGAACAGATAGAAGTAGACTAATTGCTCTAGAATGTTGATAGTGAAATGAAAAAACTAGAATGTAGCTCGGGGAACAGTATGAGCATATGAAGAATTGCCTCATACTAAGTTCTAACTGTGCATAGAAGACAAAAAGGAATAATTCAGTAGAGAGGGAGAGGTTAAATGTTTGTGTTTTTAGAAAGATTTATTTATTTTTGTGAGAGAGAGAGAGAGAGAACACAAGCAAGAGTAGGGGAGCGGCAGAGGGAGAAGGAGAAGCAGACTCCCCACTGAGCAGGGAGCCCAGTGCGGGCCTTGATCCCAGGACCCTGGGATCACTGAGCCACCCAGGCACCCTGAGGTTAAATGTTTTAAAGAAGTGAGATCCACTTTAGAACATGAATTTTTTAGAAAATATGAAATGGTTTGTTCCAAGACACAGGGGAAGAGGGAGCACTTCTTCGTGTTAGAATTGCAACAAGGATAAAATTAGAAGATGTAAAGAAAGAGATGTTGAGGGATAGATGGCAGAGAGCTAGACAGCTTACATGGATGGCTTTGATCTTCTAAATAAGTCTGTCAAAGGACCCCTGCACGAGAATCACCAGGGAGTGCTGGATACAAAGTCAGCTGGATTACTCATTGGAACCCAGGAAGCTGTAATATCAGGATATTCTAACTAGAGTTTGAGAACCATGGTTCAAAAGAAGTAGGAGGTTACCTGCAGGGTGTGTTTACATGACTGGGAAAGCATTCATGTTTTAGGAAGACAGCAGAAGATATGGGTGAGCAACAGGGAGAATAGAATTATTAAGCATGAGCTAGTGGAGTTGAGAGGTAGGAGTTTGTGTTGGCGAGGCTGGTCCAGCCCCGGAATATGGGTAAATGTGCTTCCATGGCTTCTTCTAGGATAAAGTGATTCCACTTACAAACCCTGTTACCACTATCTTTATTTGTTGCAGCCCAAAGAAAATTGCTAAAGCAGGCTGCTGAGTCAAGGACATGAGGAAACCTGGAGCAATTTTCCTTCTTTGGGGCTCAAGGAACACACCTTTCTTGGCAGGCAGAGTTAATCACACTGCTTGCTACACAAAACCCTGTGGATTTGTTCATTCAGAGTTTTGGTTTCACATATTTATGATGAACGCTGCCAACGTGTCAGGCCAGACTTTCCTCTGTGAGTTGTGGCTCCATTGCATTCTTACGGGCCTCTGCTCCACCTGCACATAACCTGACACCGGTGACGGCCCTGTGTGAAAGAGAACAAAAGTTGAAAGAGCCGAGTGTAGTTCATTGTCTTTTTTCTCTTTTTATACTTGATCTGTAGCAGCCTCCTCACTGGTCTCCAGGCTACCAGCCTCTTCCTTCCCCAGATCGCCAGTGACCTTTTTTGACACAGACTGACCACTAAGCAAATGAGGAAATATCTGTAAGGTAAATATTAAGTGCTGTGAGTACGCACGGCGGCTGTGGAGTTTCCCCATCACCACAGGCTGAAGTCCACGAACAAATTAGAGACACTCGAGGTCTTTTGCAACATGTCTTATCTTCAGCCACTGCCTCCCGTGGCCCAGGGAAACAGGCTCTTCTTCATGATTGTTTCAGGACACTGTGCACCCCAACCTGTGACCAAAGTGTTTCTTATTTTGTTGCTGTACTTCCTGTTGTTGCCCCACAGGAGCTGTATTTAAATGCCATCCCCTCTCTGAAGCTTTCTCAGACTCCACTCCTCTAAGGCAGGATTATTTTTTCATCTGTATCCCACAGTACTTTATACAGATACCAACTGTTGCATTTAGAACATTATGTTGTACTCATTTATATTTTTGTTTCCACAGTTGGACCTGAATTTCTTAAGAACAGAAATTGGGTCATTAAATTTTTAATTCCCCAGTGCCTGACACATAGGATGTACATCATCAATTTTAGTTGAATACACTTGAACCGGAGATCCTCTTTTTATGGAATCCAAATGGAAAGAACAGAGGAAAGTAGAGTTCTTTGGAGCAAGCAATACGGGCAACTCTGTCAGCATCATTTTATAATAGTAACAAGTGCTCCTTTTTCCATGTAATATTATAGTTATAATATAGTATCAGTTAATCGGAATACTTCTAGGATCATAGAATTTGAACGGGAAGAAGTATCTTCCAGGTGGTTCCTTTGATTTGCAGATGAAGAAACCAGTCCTGTGCTTATATCAGACTGCAGAAGTAGTTTTTATCAAAATCCTATTCAGTGGGATGCCTGGGTGGCTCAGTGGGTTAAGCATCTGCCTTCAGCTCAGGTCATGATCCCAGGGTCCTGGGATTGAGTCCCGCATCAGGCTCCCTGCTCAGCGGAGAGCCTGCTTCTCCCTCTCACTCTGCCGCTCCCCCCTGCTCATGCTCTCACTCGCTAGCTCTCTGTCTCAGATGAATAAATTAAAAAATATTTTTTAAGAATCCTATCCAACAACCAAGAACCTTTGTGAATTCATGAGATTTTTACATTCCAGGCAAATAATTCTGGGAGAACAAAATGTACATGCATTTTAGTTCAAAGGGAATTCCATTAAGGAATCTTAAGCTGAATTTAAGATTGTTGGGGTTGGGGAAAGCCAGGCTACTTGATGAGAAATAATTGGTAAGTTCAAGGAAGATTTTAAATATAAGTGAAGCGGTTTTCATGTTCTCCCCACCCACCCCCCACCCCCGAGATAAATGTGAACTAGCAGGGCCATCAGACAAACAATAGAGTGGGGTTTGATGAGTTCCTTTTCTCAGGGTTTAACTGAGCCTCTTCTTCTCTATAATAGGTTTCAGAATCTGCTGTGGTCCAGAAAGACATTTGTGGACAACATGAAGATCTATAACCACAGTTACATCTACATGCCTGCCTTTTCTATGAAGACGGGAACAGAGCCATCTCTCCGGGTTTATTACACACTGTCAGATGTTGGTGCCAATCAGACAGTGCTCTTTGCCAACCCCAACTTTCTGCGTAGCATTGGAAAGTTCTGGAAAAGTAGGGGAATCCATGCCAAGCGCCTGTCCACAGGACTCTTTCTGGTGAGTGCGGCTCTGGGTCTCTGTGAAGAGGTAGCTATCTATGGTTTCTGGCCCTTCTCTGTGAATATGCATGAGCAGCCCATCAGCCACCACTACTATGATAACGTCTTGCCCTTCTCTGGCTTCCATGCCATGCCAGAGGAATTTCTCCAGCTCTGGTATCTTCATAAAATCGGTGCACTGAGAATGCAGCTAGACCCATGTGAAGACACTTCACTCCAGCCCACTTCCTAGGGACCATGGAAAAAGAAAGAACCGAGACAGGGTATTTTTGTTAGGTTTTCTACATGACTCCAAAAGGAAATGGTCAAATCATTTCATGGATTCACATGGGCCACTTGGAAAAACAAAACAAAACAAAAACAACTATAAAAGCCCAAGAGAAACTCTACTTTGGATGTTGGCTTGGAGGACAAATAAGAAATGAAACATCCTCTGAAATATTTTGTAGCACATTGTGGATTTGCAACCAGTAACATGCTGATGAGATGATGTTGGTAAAGCACATTCAGGTGGTTCAAATCTAGAAGATGCAGTTCACAAACAAGATAGAACTCTGGTTGTTGAAGGTGAAGAATTAATCAAGGTAGAATAAAGGAAATGCCAGCGCAAAGTGTTACTGATTACCAACACAATATGGCTTTAGGAAAAAAAACCTATCTTATATCTTAGAACCATAGGTTTTTAAAAAATCATTATTTATTTTTGCCCTATTTAGGGGCAGTGAGTGGGTGATGAGGTAGCTAAAAAAAAAAAAAAAGAATCCCTTACTGAGTAATAAAGATACAAAATACTACAGCTAATTATTGTGGTTTGTTGAACCAAGTCTTTGTTAACTCTAGTCTCCTTCCATTTAAAAAATGTTAAGAATCGCTTCCTCCCCTTTTATCAGGTCTACTTAGATGATGTGAAGCATTGTTGAATTTAGACTGTGTTGTTTCATAGTCTGGATAACATGAGCCACGTTCCCTCTTTCTCAGAATTGAGGGCATAAACTCAATTTTAGATCTGCATTATTTAAGCCTGTTTGTATTATGTTATTTTAGTGCAAAAAGACTGCAAATGTGAGTGCATTATTTATTTGCAAATTGGCATAACTGTCTTCATAATTTAGTGCTCAGAGATAAAGCACAATGATGTTTTAGTCTGGAAACAGACTAGAAGGCACATCCCTTTTCTATCTACCATGGTATATTCACTCCAAGATACATGCACACTAATAAAACACAGACTCATGTACACACACACACTCACACATACACACAGTTAAACAAAGCTCATTCCCATGCAACTCCGAAGGCAGAACCCACATGACTGAGTATGGCAAAAATCTGTAACCATTGTTGAAGAGCTACGGGTGAGTGAACTACCCACTACCCACTACACCTTGATTTAAGACAAGCCAGCTTATTGGTTGCTGCTCGTAATGCTCACACCAGCACGACCCCCAAATGCTTACCCAAAATGAGAATTGTTTGACTCATTCTGACTCTGCCTAATATCTCATGAATGAACCCTGTGTTGAGCATGGTCACACACGCATGGTTCATACAAGTAAAGGGATGTGAATTCATAGATGTTGATTCCCTTGGTAGTAGCAAGTAAGGCTACTTAGAAAGCTTTTTACATAAGCTTTGACAAACTGCGAACAAACTCTACTGACAGATTATAAGCAGTTAAATGTGTTTACATGTGCAAGGAAAGTAAAGGAAACCTCTCACTGTCTTTGTGCTTTGGAATGCCTTAATCTAAAAGGAGACACTAGAAATCACTATTTTTATTCTTTTAAATGTTACCAAAATGTAGGTAAATTATGTCAAAAAGTTCTGCTTCATTTTTAATGGTAGAAACTTAGTCTACCATATAAATTAAAACAGTTGGCAGTTTTTGGTGGGTTCATTTAAAAGACATTGAGACAACAAAGCCCTTGGAAAAATTCTGTATCACCACCAGAATAGGCAATTTCTAAGTAAGATTAAATTTTGAGGTTATTATAGAAATCAGCATTTAAAAAATGACTGGTTGACATAACACAGATTAAACTGATGCTTGGAAAGCTAAGAATTTGAGAGTACGGATTCTGTACAGAACTGACTTGTTATTTTGATCCTATATGGCAGCAAAAATATAATGAGAATGTACTATGAGTGAGCTGTGTTAAATACGCACTAGATGTGAAACCCTAAACGTATTTCCTTTTTAGAGCCATTGTTATTATTTAATAATTACCTTAAAAAGGAATACATTTTTACTTATACACTTCATCAAAGATGTAAAAGGGCTAATGAAAAACGTGTCACACAAATTAGTACTTTTACTGATAAAGTTGTTAAAATGTAACTAAAGAGCCCCATTAAAGCCTGTGCCTCACATTTCCACTGAAGCTGCTATTTGGAAATTTAACATCTTGTTATGATTTCTGGGATAGATTTATACAATAAACTGTGCAATTTTTAGACTATAAACTTGTGGCTTCTGAAAGGCAGAACAGAAATGGCCCAAGATGATAATGTTTAATTAGACCAGTACTTCTCAATTGGGGTGAGTCCCCTCCCTTGTCTGGTGACATTTGGCAGTGTGTAGAGACACTTTTGATTGTCGTGATTTGGAGGGTGCTACTGTCATCTAGTGGACAGAGGCCAGGGATCCTGCCAAACATCGTACAGTGGAGAGGTCAGCCCCCCACAGCGAAGAATTACCCAGTCTAAACTATCAATAGTGTCAAGGTTGAGAAACCCTGGATAAGACCAAAAGAGTGCTTTGATTGCTCCAAACTGTCTTCACTTAAGAATAGCTATACATGCTCACATCATCTGAAATACGACTACAATTGAATGAGAATGGCTTCTTAGAGTAGATTGCAGTTGGCATTATTTTATATTGACTCATAGATAATGCCATACATATTCCCTTTTTTATGGTTAGACAGATGTATCTAAACTAGGAGTGTGACTGTCCTTGTATGTGTGTGTACACATGTGTGTTGTAGCATAAAGTTATGCATATCTATCCTTATTGAAATATGTGTGTTCCTAAGGGAGGATCTCTCCAGAATTACCTTGCAGAGTAGACGTCTTACTACTAAGAAGTTGAATTCTAAGCGCCTATTATTTTATTCTGTTGATCTGGAATTGGGCCTCATACTTTGCCAAATTTGGTCAATTACATTTTAATACTACTGACCCTTAAGATTAGCTCAGAAGATATTCAGGTTATGGTAGATACACTCAGTAAGAAAATATTTCACTGCTTTCAATGCATCTGCCAAGAGAGGGCATCACCCTCTAACATCGGTCTCATTTTTAAATTGCTTTTTATTGACAAAAAATTAGCTTGCTCCATGGGAGGAAAAGAGGGATAGATTTATACAATAAACCGTGGGTACCTGGGTTTATACGATAAACGTGGGTACCTGATACGATTTTTACCTTTTATTGGCTCCATCAGCCCCAGTTTGAGAATTGCACTGATGCTAAGGATCATGAATAAGGGTGACCTTTGTTTAATTTTAATTACACTAGAGTAAAATTAAGATAGGTGAAGGATTAAGTCATTCTCTAAGATAGAAAAGTGATTTTTTATATGAAAGATTTTTAAATGGAAGAGGACAATGGATACATATGCTTTAAGTAGAGTATTTGACCAGCAGTTTATATAGCACTGTGCATCTCAGCTGCAACCAACACATGAAGTTAACAAGTGCCCATGGGATTTTGTTTCTGTATAGTTCACTTTTATTTTAACAATATTCCAAAATGATGCAAATGACCCCAAATGGTAGCTATTCTGACAATACCTGTTTGGCTTTGTGATGTCTCATGTCCTTCTCTTGGCTACAAACTTCGTTTAGGTTATATGTAACTTGTACCTGAAGCAATGGGCAACATAGCTTCACAATCTACAGGGAAAATAATGGAAGAAATCCCAGGATTCCGAATCTGACAAAAATATTCTTAGATTAGTCAGAAGCTTTACAGAAGTGTTAGCGATGATTCCCAAATAGAAAAAGATATCAGGAACATTTCTCTGGTCAGCAACTATCACAGTTTTTATGATGTATTATATACAGCTTTCTATTTCTTTGAAAAATCAGCCATCTATAATTTTAATTTTTATGTTTAAAAGTAGTGACTTTGTGAAATTTTTAACTGAAAAATCCTTGTTAGGAGGGACCTAAGAGGAAAAAATGTCACAGTCCACCAAAAACTTTAGGGAATTCTGATTGTGTTGTACAAAAACGTTCCCACCAGAACCAGGTAATAATATCTGCTCCCTTTATAGAGTTCCAGGGGTCAAGAGCTGTAAAGACTTTAGTGAGAACCCGAGGACAAATATGTGGAGGCATAAGGACTGAGAGCAATACTATGCTTTTTATTTGTTCATCTTCCCAGCATGGAGGTCAACTCTCAGATGATGACTTTTAGTGAGCATACATCAGGAAGTGAGTAAACAACTACAAGGCACCTGGAACCTAGGTCAAGCCTCTAGCAAAGTCTGTAGTAACCAACTAAATATGACCAGTGACTTGGGTCTGTGTGCCAGGGAGAGATGAGGCAAGTGGAAAGGAGGAGAAAACCCTACTCCCAAGCTCTCAGAGTACGTAAGGGTCAGAAAAGTCTCTGCCCTTGACCTTGGCTTTATAGCACTATGTATTTCTGTCTTCTGCCAGGGAGGCTGGCCTGTCTGTGGAGTCAAGCTAGTAGCCTTGTGACTGGAGACTTGGTGTGGAAATTTGCTGAGAAGCTTAAAATTTTACACTGCCTTAAACAGTTTTTTTTTCCCCTTAAATTTGTGCTCTCTAAATTTGGGTGTCCTGTGACAGAATTCTGGTCACCCTGACCTAATTATGGCCCTGTCAGTGATGATTAAAAATGGACCTTTTTTTCCCACTCAGATGAATTTTCTGAGTTCTCGAAGCTAGGGAGATATCAAATATAGTTGACCCTTGAAGGACACAGATGAGAACTACACGGGTCTGCTTATACACAGATTTTTTTTTTTTATAAATATAGTGCAGTTCTGTAAATGTGTTTTCCTTATGATTTTCTTAATGACATTTTCTCTTCTCTAGCTTACTTCATTGTAAGAATACAGTATATAATACAAATAACATACAAAATATGTGTTAATCGCCTGTTGATGTTGTTGATAAGGCTTCCAGTCAATCGTAGACAGAGTAGTTATGAACTAGTTATGTTTTGGGAGAGTCAACAGTTATATGCAGATTTTGGACTGCACAGTGGAGTTGACGACCCTGATCCCCACATTGGAGTGGACTGTATTCCATCAGTTCTTGTATAGTCTCTTTAAGAGCCGGGGAGACTGATCCAAAAGAATCCAGAAGCCTAGAATGTTTGTTTATGACTCCTAAACATGAGAGCAGAATATTTAGGTTGAGCCCTGTAAGATTCCTGTCTTGTAAGTGGAAAGAGACTTACATGAAGCTACAATGGCTGTAGCCTTTTTTCTTCCTATCATAAGAAAATGGATACTGTTGGCTTTAACCCCAGCCAAGGCGTGTCTCTTGCATTTTTTACATACCTCCTAGAGGCAAAAGATTGAAACAAGTCATGAAAGGAAAGCTCATTCAAACGTAAGACAACCTCTGCTCATCATCACAAGAAGGAAAAACTACATGTTTCTGTCTCCCTCTGATTTTCTTCTTTCTGGTGCCAACATTTCTGATTTCTTCTCTAAGAAATAAGGAATAAATAACTTATAAATTGACATATAATACCTGTGAACATTTGTGCGATAACCTAAGCCCACAGCTATGAATTTTTTAAAGCACGGGAGAGGAATTATATTTTGTTCATGGTCATTTATGTGCCTACCTCCTCTGTGTTCTTACTGATCTCTGCATTGTGCTAAAATCCTTTCTCATTTTGCTTTCCTGTTAAAACTGTAGGATATAATCAATGATGCAAAGCTGTCTGGGAGTTTTATAGAATAATATTCAAATATACTCATCATGTCTCTTTCTGCTTCTATATAATTAGATTTTCCCCAGTTATTTGTCATTTTAAAAGCATATGTTTCACATGATACTGAAAACATCTAAGAGATATGAGTTTATCCAGGGCAGAGAAAATCGGGAGTCAGGTATGTCTGTTTTTCTCTGCATCATAAGCGAAATGAAAAATGGTAATAAGAAAGGATTTAAGCAAAATGAAAAAGAGAAAGATAAAATCAGGGTTTTAATTGTGAAGGACCCCTGGGAGGGATCTTAGTATGACACTAAGCACAGAGCACAGAGGCTATTGTCCTTGAGTGCAGTCCCAAGAATAGAACCTTTCAAAACATTGTAAAGGAAATATACTATTATGCAGTTGTGACGGCTCATGATGAAAAGACACTGGAGGAAGTAACGTGAGAGCCAGATGGTGAGACACTTAGGGAAGAAAATGGAAGAGCGGCACCAATTTACTTACTTGGCCCTCCTGCCCCCCCTCTGAGTCGTGCTTTCCTTGGTGTCTGAGCTGGGATATGCAAACACTGCCATTTTCATGGCCCCTTTGTATCTCCACTTCGACGCATACACAAGATTATTATTTAGATCTCCTGTCATGATGAGGCAGCAATAGTAGGAAGTGTCACTTTGAACTTGACCCTTTGAAACATGGTCACTGTACGCTATGCCAGGTGACAGTTGGAAAGATTTAGATGTGTTTTCTCCCCTCTGTTCTAGTGTAAACACACACACACACACACACACACACACCCTGCATTATTTATGCCCATTGAAAAGAGAAAAATGGCTGACCAGGTAGGGGTGGCAGAGGGTGCCTTAACTTTTTCTGGCTTGGCTCTCACTTCCTTCTGTATTTCCTTCCTGTGCCCCTGTGACTTTAGAGGTATAGCCATGTCTGTTCCAAGTTGTATCTTTACCATCAGCAAGAACTCTTATAAGTGTAGTGAATGTGACTATTTTATATAAATGCACAATAGAATATAGGCCTTGGAGATGTCTGATAACGGTATGTAAATATCCTTTGTTGAAGTAGTAGAACCTTCTCATAGAGAGCTCCTTAGGTGATAGCTACAGGAAATCTAAAAATGATTAGATTAAAAATGTTTTTTTCTCCAGCAAACAGTAGCATTCATGGAAGCAAGGAAACAATTTGTTTCTGTTTCTCATTCACTCTTAAGCACCAATTTTTTGTGCTTTCTTATCCATGAGTTACTATAGACATCCCTCTCATAATATACAGGATTCCACAATTTGTGGGGATTGATGGTCACAGGGGTACATCAGAGTCAGAGACACTAGAGGGAAGGGGAGAGGACAAAGAGCAGCTCCATTGAAAAGCTTGTTTAATTTTTTTAAAAGTCTGGAACATTATTAGAACCCTAGTTACCACACGGCAAAATTGGTCTGAAAAACTTTGAAAAAAGAAAAGTTTCTCGTTGGTCTCGTTAAGTTGATGATTGCACCTTCTGTATCATTCCACGTGTGTGCAAGCTGTTTTTCAGCAAATTTGCAGACTGGGGGTAAGAGAAAAATAGAAAAGTTCAAATATTCTTTCTCACACGGTGTAGTTTGACTACCAGTCCATGGATGCAATAATTCTGGAGAAGACTTTTTAGATTAGACTATAAAATTGAAATCACCTTTGAAGTATATATGGAATTACTTTTTCCTAATAAGGCAGGCAGTGTGGGGGAAGATCAATGCTCTTCATTTCTTCGTCGTCTTTTTTTTTTTTTTAAGTTTCATATAAAATGTAGCAGGTAAGAAAAAACCTTAATTGGTACTTTTTATAGTGTGACTTGAGAAAACAGTATCTATCTTGGTTGGTTCTGCTGAGTGGTTTCTACGGAATCTAAATGCAATGTCATAGGAAGTTTGCTGTAAAAACATGTCTTTTTCTTTGGTGTGTTCATTGTAATTATGGCTGGTAGTGAGAAGGTTCAGTAAGTCTCAATTTCTCTACCTCCCTTACTTGGAGAAAATTTGGAAATGTACCCTGTGAATAAAATGATTTTTTTTATAGCTTGTGAAGTCTTTTTATTTCCCAGAAGCGTATGGGTAATTCTATTTCCTTTTCTATTCCTCTGTTTTGTATCCATATCAGCTACACTGATTTTTTTTTTTCCTTCTGGATGAAAACTCATGCTGCTTGGTGAGAAAATTATTTTAGAAATACAGAACTCTAAATGCTATGAATAGAATATAAGAACACTATTGTTACTCTTATGCAGGTAAAAGGCCTTATCTATTGAGCAAAGTAGAAAGAAAATTGAGCGCTTATTTAATGTGATACATGTACATGAGCCTATTTTTTCCAGCGATAGAATCTTCCCTTTATGTAATGAGTCGGTATCGGTGTATGTGTCCTAGAGATACTTTAACAAATTCCTAACAAGTTTCAAAATATTTAGATTCCCCTTCTGTTCCTATGGGTGACTTTGACAAGCCTGAGTGTGCCTTCTTGTCTAAATTATTTAGGTAATTGCTTCAAACTCCCATTTCCCTTGGGGTCTAGTGGCCCAGATCTGCCAGACACTCTCTCAGCAGGAGGGACATCAGGAAAAGTGACCTTGGTCCATCCTTTATCATACATTTCACCTCAGAAATTGATCAGTGTGCTTCGTACAGATCTTATTAATTCTCTGCATTCACTGTCACACAACGCCTTTCGGGCTACAGCTATTTTAAGAAGGTCATTCTATTACCTAATGTTAAAACTTCATGGTGTTTAGCTGAATCATTCGGGGGTAAAAAAGGCAGACCTCTAGTATAAATGTGGGTTACCCTAACCTATTCTCAGACCATATGAGGAAAACAGATTTAACTTGTTTTTACCAACTATCATTAAGTAAGAAAAAAATCTAGATATTACTGAGTTCAAGAACATTCAAAAATAGATATTAAGAATCCAAAAGCATTAATTACTCAAGAATCTCTAAACCTAAAAAGAGGGTAATTACAAGTCACAGACTAGATTTTTGCTTGAAAACTTATTATTTTGGATATACAGATTCTTGATGATACGAAGAACTAAAGATGTAGGACTATTGAATTGATCTTGTGGGATTCATTGTGAATGATCTGGAGAACATGGGAAGAAGTTGAGACCGTATCTGATTATGCTTCACATGTATAATTCTAAGACATATCTAATTTCTAGAATTTTGAAAATATGGGAAAACAAAAGCCCTTTATGTTTTCTTTTATATAGATAGAATTAAAATTACTTCTTTACTGCACAAGAGTCATGGTTTCCAGGCATGGATTTAAAAAATCAATATTTGGGGGCACCTCGGTGGCTCAGTTGGTTAAGCAACTGCCTTCGGCTCAGGTCATGATCCTGGAGTCCCGGGATCGAGTCCCACATCGGGCTCCCTGCTCGGCAGGGGGTCTGCTTCTCCCTCTGACCTTCCCCCCTCTCATGTGCTCTCTCTCTCTTGTTCTCTCTGTCTCAAATAAATAAAAAATAAAATTAAATTAAAATTAAAAAAATTAAAAAAAATCAATATTTGGGAACTTTTTTGTGATATGCAAATTCAATCAAAAGTTAGATTATAGGGCAATCGAGAGTTTATTGGTCTCAAGACAGATTTAATCAGGAAGATTCCAACTTTTGCATGTGGAGGAAGAGTGAAAAGTAAGAATAGGAATGTTCATTTGGTGGGTCACTTTCATCAACGTCCCACCAGGTGGATTACCGATCTCCTGGGAAATGGCTTTCTAACTGAGTGTTCAGCGTTGGCCTTTGCTATTACTGGCAGGGCACTCAATGGTTGGTAGAAGCCAGGTTAATGATTCCATGCATCAACCTCCATACCCGCTACCAAAGCCGCTTTGTATAGAAGCCCATTGACAAAGTAGTGGGGTGACTGAGAAAAGAAATTAACTGGTATCCATTTAGCATCCTGTTTTGTCTGGACTTCTTATAAAGGTAGGGTGGTTAATGCCTGGAGAGGCCAAGAGTGATTACCAGTACTTTCCATCATGGAGCATGGGGCAATTTGTTCTCACTGAAATAGCTATTTATTTTGGATTTGCCTTTTCTGTCCTCAGTGCTTCTGCCAGTACCACCATCTAGGAACCTACGTAATGAATTATTTATCATATAGGTATCATATACAACATGGAACATCCTTTTGGCCAAGAAGCACATTTTAAGCAAAAGAGTGTAGACAGGAGCTATGCCTATGGAATTACCAGGTCTTACTCTTTACCGTGTTATATAGAACATTCATTCTCAACGGGAGCAATATTGCCTCCACAAGAGGCAAGAGTTGGTTCTAAAGGTCAAAAAAAAAAACTTAGATATTACAATGATTAGAGGGAAAAAAAGTCTTAAAAGTTTCCTTGGGCACAGGGACGGGGGTTAAAGAAAAAGGTTCGAGAAATGCTGATCTAGAAGCTGTTGCCCTACAGAATGTTGGCAGGGCCTAATAGAAACTCATCTTAAGAACCATTTGAGAGACAGGGGTTGTGGTACCATCTTATAAGATGTGCTGTGTGTTTTGGATAGTGACCAGTTTTTTCCATATTTAGATACTTGGATCACATTTAGAATATTTGGATCTGGGGACTAAGGGATGGAAGTAGGAGTGACTCCCACAAATAGTAGTACATTGTGCTTCTGTCATGGTTTAATTCAAAATACTTTCCAATTACCTTGTGATTCTTCTTTCACCCATGTGCTTTTAGAAGTATATATTCTAATTTCCCAATAAATGGGGGGAGGGTTTATGGTATCTTTTGTTACCTTTTTTAGCTTTAATTTTGTCATGATCAAAGGATACACTATGATTTTAACTTTTTGAAATGTATTGAGACTTGTTTTACGGCTCAGCTTCCACGATTACTTCAAAAAGAGGTACATTTTACAGTTGCTGTCAGGAGTATACTAAAAATGTTTATTAGGTCAAGTGTATCTTCACTGACATTTTATCTGTTTGCTCTATCAGTTACAGAAAAAGAAGTCTTAAATTCTCCAAATATGATATGTCCACTTCTCCTTTAGTTCTATAAATTTTAGCTCTATGTGCTTTGCAGTTCCATAATGAACTACATAAAGTGAGGAGTGTGACTCCAGGCCAAACAACTATGCTGATCCTTTGTACCCAACCATACGAAATTACAAGGCTTTGCCCAGCGAAGGGCAAAGGAGAAACTGTCCTGCCCGCACCATATTTGTACACAGCCAATGCATTGGTTTTCTGGAGTGGGTTGCAGTCAAGGACTCAGGACCCTTGGGACAGCTACCGTCATATGCGTGTCTGCATTCCTAGCCTAACACCTCAATCTGAAGGCCTCATCAGGTCTACGCGAAGGAAATTTTTTCCACTTCGACTCAATACTTTTCCACTTCTAGTTCTTCCCTTTCTCCCTTCTGGCCCTCAGGTCAATAACAAGAGAGAATCCTTTCATTTAGGGCTCCTGGGCAGTGAGCAATTCCCCCCTCTGTACTGCATCTCCCGACTCTCCCCCAGTGCTAGTTCATGAGGAAAAATGAAACCTTTAGGAACCAGGGCCTGTTTTTTGCCTCCTGTTTGTAATGTCACAGTAAGTGAATAAAGGCTTGATTGTTATTTTTAATTTGGCTCATTATCCTAATTGACCACCTCGATGATACCTGATTACTTGAAAGATGTGTTTATGACTATTGTATTTTCTTCAGGAATTGACCCTTTATTATTACATTTATAAAAACATAAATATTATGCTATGAATAAATATCAAGATAAATATATAAAATTTCTTTTGTTATTTCTGGTAACACTACTTGTTTTGAAGTCTACTTTGTCTGACATCAAGAAAGCCTTACAAGATTTCTTATGCTTAATGTTTTTATGATATATCTTTTTCTATCCTTTTACTTTCATCCTAGTGTATTTTTAAAATGCATCTCTTCTCCCCCTCCAAAAAAATAAATAAATAAAATAAAATAAAATGCATCTCTTGTAAACAACATATAGTTGGGTCTTGGTTAGCTTTGTATGTACTTTGACCGTCTCTCCCCTTTAATTGGAATGTCTAACCCCTTTATATTTAAGATAGTTGCTGATATGGCTGAGCTTAAGTACATCATCTTGCTTTTTGTTTTCTCTTTATTCACTGTTCCTTTTTCCTTTCAGGTCATTGTCTTGCTTGCTTTTAAATTAATCATGTATTTTGGGCGCCTGGGTGGCTCAGTTGGTTAAGCGACTGCCTTCGGCTCAGGTCATGATCCTGGAGTCCCGGGATCGAGTCCCGCATCGGGCTCCCTGCTCGGCAGGGAGTCTGCTTTGCCCTCTGACCCTATCCTCTCTCATGTGTTCTCTCTCATTCTCTCTCTCTCAAATAAATAAAATCTTAAAAAAATAATAATTAATTAATCATGTATTTTATTAGTATCTTATTTTATTTTCTCTATTAGCTTTTAACCTATGCTTTTATTGCAGTCCTTGCTCTAGGGATTATAATATGCATTTTTAATCACAGTATAACTTGAAGTAATATTATACCACCTTACATAAAATAGAAGAAGTTTACAACAGGATAAGCCACTTTACTCTGGCCCTCCTGTCCTTTTCTCCTATTGTTATATATTATGGACTGAATGTTTGTTTCCCCCTGCCCCTGAGTTCATATGTTGAGACCCTAACCCCCAATGTGATGATATTGAAAGGTGGGGCTTTTGAGAGAGAATTAGGATTAGAGGAGGGTCATGAAGGTGGAGCCCTCATGAATGGGTCGAGTGCCTTTATAAGAGTGACCAGAGAGCTTGCTTCCTCTCTCTGCTCTCTTCCTTGGGAGGATACAACAAGAAGTTGGAAGTTTGAAACCTGGAAGAAAGTCTTCACCAAACTTGACCATGCTGGTACCCTGATCTTGGACTTACGACCTACAGAAAGGTGGGAAATAAATTTCTGTTGTTTATAAGCCATCCAGTCTATGGAACTTTGCTATAGGTGCCCAAACTGACACAAAGACATTGTGTATATTACTACCATGTATTTTATAAACCCCATGATATAATATTGTTTTTGCTTAGACAGTTATCTTACAAAAATTAGGATATTAAAATATACTTTTTTAAATTAAAATATACTTTTTCATATTTACCCCATGTCCTAATTTCATGCTTTATAATCCTCCCTGTCGAACTGGTATAATTTCTTGACAGCCTGATGAAATTCCTTTAGCTTTCTTTGTAGTGCTGATAGGCTGATAGTAAATTCTCTCAGGTTTTGTTTGTCTGAAGGTTTCTATAATTCATCTTTATTTTTGAAATATATTTTACTGGATATAGACTTCTAGCTTGACAGTTTTTACTGTTAGCATTTTAAATATGTCATTTCGTTCTCTCCTGGTTTAAATTGTGTTTGATGAAAATTTTGCTAAAATTATCATTGTATTATATATTATGTTTGCTTTTTTTTCGCTCTTTGGGATTTTTTTTTTTTTTCATCTTTGGCTTTCAGCACTTTGAGAGAGATTTCACCTTTGAACTTAGCAGTAGCAGAGTCCCTAGTTCTAGGTATCACCAAAATGTGCAAAACTATGTGAGTTCTTGTGTTTTTCAAGTCCAGACTTACTAACCTTTTCCCATCAAAATCGGTGGTGGTGGTGGTTTAGTAGGGAGGGGAATGTACCTGAGGATTTTTCCAGTCCCTTCTGTTCCCATTGCCAAGAGCTTGAATGGCTTATTATTATTATTATTATTATTATTATTATTATTATTATTATATTATTTAACAAACAAGCTACCCAATATCTATGTGGGAGATGAACATTTGGGGAGTTAATACATTTTTAACAACTTTATTTAGGAATAGTTTATGTACCATACAATTCACCCATTGTAAATATACAGTTTGATTATTTTTAGTACAATTTATGGTTGTGAATCCATTACTAGAGTACAGTTTTATAACTGTTCTATCATCCCTCAAAAGTTCCCTAGTTCCACTTTATAGTCAACCCCTGCTCTCAGCCCAACAAATCTGGATCTGCTTTTGGTCTCTATAGTTTTGTCTTTTCTGGAAACTATGTAATTGGAATAATAATATATAGTCATTTGTCCCTTCTTTCATTTAGCAAATGTTTTTCAGGTTCATCTATGTCATTGTATGTTTCAGTAGTTTGTTCCTTTTTATTGGGTAGTAGTATTCCGTTGTATGCATTTAACGCAGTTAGCTTATTAATTCAACAATTAATGTGCATTTGGATTTAAGTGATTGCCTATTTTGAATAATGCTTCTTTAAACATTTGTGTGTAGATTGCTGATTCACGTGGTAATATTTTCCTTTTAAGAAACTACTAAATTGGGGGCACCTGGGTGGCTCAGTCGTTAAGTGTCTGCCTCCAACTTGGGTCGTGATCCCGGGGTCCTGGGATCAAGCCCCGCATTGGGCTCCCTGCTCCGTGGGAAGCCTGTTTCTCCCTCTCCCACTGCCCCTGCTTGTGTTCCCTCTCTCACTGTGTGTCTCTCTGTCAAATAAATAAAATCTTAAAAAAAAAAAAAGAAACTACCAAATTGTTCTGCAAAGGAGCTCTACCATTTTATACTACCCAATGTAAATGTATGTTTCTTCACATCCTCGACAACACTTGGTATTATTGGTTTTTTAAAAAAAATTATCCATTTTGGAGAGTATGTAATGGTGTCTCTTTGTAGACTTAATGTTCGTTTCTTAATGACTAATGATGTTGAGTATGTATTTGGTGCTTATTAGCCATTTATATATCTCCTTTAGTAAAATATCTATTAAAATCTTTCGCATTGCACATTTGGGAGGGTTCCTCTTATTATTGAGTTCTTAGATTTAAAAAAATACATTTTGTATACATTTCTTTTCTCAGGTATAATATTTGCAAATATTTTTCCTTGTCTATGAATTGTTTCTTAATTTTCTTAATGGTGTCTCTTGAAAATCAAAAGTTTTTCGTTTTGATGAAGTTCATTTTATGTTTTTCCATGAAGTGTTTTTGATATTATCTGAAAATAAAGACACATGCATTTCTTTCTTTTAAATAAGTATGCCTTTCACTTCTTATTCTTATTAAACTGGCTAAAACTGCAAACACAATGTTAAATAGAAATGCTGAGAATGGACATCTTTGCCTTGTTCCTGATCTTAAGTAAAAATGTTTTATCTTTCTGGATTATATAATGCTAGCTGTAGTTTTTTTTTTGCATATGCCCTTTATCCAAATGAGAAATTTGATTTCTATCCCTAGTTTATTGAGAGTTGTTGTCATGAATGTTTGTTATTTACTAATGCATTTCTGTGAATTTATTGAGATGATCATCTTCAGTTTCTTTATTCTGTTAATGTGTTGTATTAAAATAATCAATTTTAAGGTATTAAACTAATCTTGCATTATTGTAATAAACTCTGCTTTCTCATGTTATTTAAAGTTGTATGTATTTCAGGATTAGACAATAATATACTGAAATCACATTAACTTGATTACATCATGAAATGTTATGACTATCAGTAGATTAAGAAAAATCATGAGGAAAAATTTAACAATCATTCCTGATTTTTAAAATTTTTTTGTCAGATTAAGAATAGAAGATATGGGACACCTGGGTGGCTCAGTCAATTAAGTGTCCAACTCTTGATTTCAGCTCAGGTCATGATCTCAGGGTTGTGCGATTAAACCCCCTCATTGGGCTCCACGCTGGGCATGGAGTCTGCTTAAGATTCTCTCCCTCTCTCTACCACCCCTCCTCTCTCCCTCTCAAAAAAAAAAAAAAAAAAAAAGAATAGAAGATAAGTTTCTTAACTGTATAATGGTATCTACCTAAAAAAGGCAAAGCAAAAGTCATTCTTAGTGGTGAAACATTAGAAACATGCCTTTAAAAATAAAGAGTAAGAGTAGGATGTCATATCATTCAACATTGTCCTTGGGGATCTCGATGGCACAATAAGGAAATAAAAAGAAGTAAACATAAAAGAATTTGAAAGGGAAATGCAAAACTCTTCTTTATGAAAATGATAGGGAACCCAAAATTATCATCTAATTCACCTATCAAAATTTGGCAAATTTGTAAAATTAATGCACAAATTTATCAAAGTTACCAGACATAAGATCAACATATGAAAGTCAATTTCATTTTATGTCACTAATAAGAGTTATAAAATACAAAATGAAACTATTTACCATAGTAACAAAAATAATGACATGTCAATCTATATTAAACAACAACATATGCACAGATCTCTTATGGAGTAATTATAAAATGTGTTGAAAGACAGTAAAAAAGATGTACATTAATGGAGAAATGCACTATACTCATGAACAGAAAGATTCTTAAAGATGTCATTGCTCCTAACATTGATCTAGGCCTATAGAGTTTGTTGTATAACTTAACTTGTAACTTATAGGGAAAAGGAAGGAGTCAAGAATAGCCAAGATACCCCAAGTTACTATAGTTTCAGTGAGCTTCTCCTTTACTATTAAGGTACATTGTTAAGGTACATTGAAAATCAAATTACAATGTGGGTTATCGGAGGCTGTTTGATACCAATTCCAAGTGACTTTCAGCCAGTCCACCATTAACTCAACCATGATCATCCAATTATTTTGCCAATTTCACACAGTGGCATTCTTAGAGAAGATCTCCTTCTTAGATATCATGTTGTAGCTTAAAATTATGGAGATAATTTTCAGTTATCAGTAATTATGTATATTATCAGAGTGATAAGCTAATTTTTTTCACTTGTGCTCACTCTCTTGATCTCTTTAACACCATAAAACTGTCCATATAATTTTGAAGAACGTTTCTACCTTAACGGTTTCACAAGGATTTTCAATTTTCCATTATTACCATTTCTATTTTTCCTCAAATGAATCACGTAACATTGCAAGTAAACAGCTTCTATTCCAAATTATCCTGAAGGTACTGACAACATAAATCTTATCGACAGTCTTGTACAATGCATGAATAGATCACACCATTCTCTTATTACTTTAAAGTGTCTGTTATCTATTCAGAGGGTCACCGGCAAATTTTCTCTGGTTGCATTTCTTGACACATGATGAGCAATCTTTTTGCATGAATCTCAGTAATAGAGTATAATACAGCTCTATTGACCTTCTCAGATCTTGTAGAAAATTAAGTTGTTTTACAGCACAATCTGGAGATATGATCATTCTTCCAAAAAATATCCAATTCACACTAATCAATGTACAAATCCACTGCATAATTTTTCTGCCTTTTTGCATACATAATAGCTGTTTTATGCCAAATTACGGCTCTCTCTATATATGTGTAGATATGCAATTGTTAGTGTATTTTAGTATATAGCTTTTTAAAGTATCGAAATGACAGTTAAATTTAACAAAAATGGGACATGCAAAGCCCATAATAGAGCTGATGTGGAACTGAGATGTGCCCTGAGCGAGTTTGCACCTGGGTGGGCAATGACGCTGTCCTGAGTTCCACACAGCTAGGAGTGATACGGAGAGGCATCAAGTGTAAGATGCGGTTTGATTTCAGAAATGTTAAAATGTGAAAAGGTGTATCTTGGAACCAATAAAACACTTCATCCTCCGTTCCTGGGGTGAAAGAGAAGACAATTTGGAAAGAGGCAGAGGCACAAGTCAGTGCTGCAGCCGTGGAGAATTAAGAAGTTCTCATATCCTGCAACTGGTCTTTCCCCTCAGAAGAATACATTAGGGAAATAAGAAAAGGGCCGTGAGTTAAAGGAGTCAGAGGTCAGTCCCTTGAAAGCTTGTTCAGTCAATTCCTGGTCATCGGGGCTCCTTCAGACAGCTGGTTTTGCACACTAGGGGGCTCTAACACACAACGTGTCAAATGAAATGCCGGTAGCCTGGTTAAAAAAAAAAAAAAAAGTTTTCTCAATTGTTAGGCTCAGAGTGAGGAAAATAAAAACGAGTATGTTCTGTACTCGGCCTATAGGAGATTTACAATTTGGTACGGGAAATGAAGCATGTATGAAAGTTAAAATAGGGGCGCCTGGGTGGCTCAGTCGTGAAGCGTCTGCCTTCGGCTCAGGTCATGATCCCAGGGTCCAGGGATCGAGCCCCACGTCGGGCTCCCTGCTCTGCGGGAAGCCTGCTTCTCCCTCTCCCACTCCCCCTGCTTGTGTTCCCTCTCTCATTGTCTCTCTCTGTCAAATAAATAAATAAAACTTAAAAAAAAAAAAAAAAGAAAGAAAGTTAAAATAAAGGGAGGCACGAGACAGGGCTGGAAAACAAAAACAAAGAATTATAAACTGTCAAAAGAGTAGTGAATCCTTCCTTAGATCAGTTTAAATTTCTTTGACTTGGTAAAAAAATGTAAACCTCTCCCTAATGAAGTGGCCAGACCCTGTATGGGGGTTGTGGGAAGGGTGAGAGCCGAGGCAGCTGCGCCCGGCAAGTGCCCTCGAGGGGGCGCGCTTGTTCGCATCACCAGCACCGGCTTTCCCCCTGTCGTCCTCGCCCTTCTTCCCGGCTCTTCTTAGACTATCCCTTCTTTCTTCGTCTTTCTTGGAAGATTCCAGACTATAATGACCTGGCAGCGACTCTAACATGTAACCTTAATCTCGCGGGCAAAGCAAATTCTGGGACATCTTTTTTTTCTCCAGAAAATTTTGCTGCTATCAAGACCACTTACTAATATGACTTCGTTTTCTAATGTTGCCAAAATTGCAATAGGATGTTCGGAGCCCTCTGAATTAGGGAGGCGAATTTAGTGGAGCAGAAGAAACAGGGCTGCAGAAATACTGACCTCCAACCTTTACCATCACACATACACATTTTTGCCCACTTCCTATTCCGGCTTCTTTCCTGTCTCACTTTCTGAACGCCTAGACCACCCAAAGTTACAATCTCGGGGACATTTTGAAGTTTCTTTCAACAATCTGAGAGGTCTACCTCTGTTCTAGGAGGCCAAGGCAAAAAAAAAAATTATTGGCTTTCTCATTTTGGCTTACCCTCTTAATGGAAAAACAGCTATTTGAAGATTTATCTTATTTATTCAAAATGTTTAACTTACAAGAACCATCAAACTTAAAAAGTTGTAAAAATTGTACTCCCATATAACCTTTACTCAGAACAAGCAATCATTAATATTTTGCCGTATGTGCTTTATTTATCCCTCTAATCATTATTATTATTATTGCTGAAACATTTGAGCATAAATTGCAGATGCCATAATCCTTTACTCTTTTTTTTTTTAAGATTTTATTTATTTATTTGAGAGAGTGAGTGAGAGGGAAAGGGAGAGAGAATCTGAAGCAGACTCCACACTGCGCTCAGAGTCCGACCCAGGGCTCAATCTCACAACCCGAGACCATGACCTGAGCCAAAACCAAGAGTCTGAAACTTAACCGACTGAGCCCCCCACCACCCCCGGGCTCCCCAATCCTTTACTCTTAATTACTTCAGTATTCATCTCCTAACAGCAAGGACATTTTCCTACATAATCATAGTACAAAAATAATTTCAGAAATTTAATGTTGATGTAATAGTATAATCCAATCTAAGCTCATATTCAAATTTTACCAATTGTCCCAGTAATGTCCTTTATTTTTTTTTTTTCTTCCTGTTCTAAGATCCCATCTAGGATCACATTTTGCATTTAATTGTCATGTCTCATTATTCTCTTTCAACCTGGAATTATGCCTCTGCCTTTCTTTATCTTTAACATTGAAATTTTTTAAGAGTTCAGGTCAGTTGAATGTCTCTGAATTTGGATTTGTCTGATATATTCTCATGATTAGATTTGGTTAATAGATTTTTGGCAGGAATACTACATATTCTGAGGTGTTGTATCAATAGGCGTAAGATTCCCCTCCTTAGGGATTGAATTATTTTTAATCCTCAAGCAATATGAGTAGGCATTTCCCCACTGCCTGCCCAACAGAGTGTGTTGTCAAGCTTTAAAATTTTTAAATCAGTGTGATAGGGGTAAATGTTATCTTAATATCATTCCTAAAAATAATGTTTATTAAAGTAGAATTCAAAAGGAATAACATGAATCCATTTTAAGTGCACAGTGTGATGAATTTGACAAACAATGTAAGATCTAGACTATGCCTGTGGCCCTAAAAATTTTCTTGTTACCCTTTCCAGCAAATCTCCCCAAATCCTGGCCCCCCGCAATTGCTGATCTGTTTCCTGACACAATATATCAGGTTTTCATACTCTAGAATTTCATATAAATGGAATCACATAGTGTGTACACATTTGTGTCTGGAAGGAAGAGGATACTGGTGGTATTCTTATGATAGATTAGACAAAGAAAATGAGATTTATTATTTTTAATATAGTCCCATTTGTATATACAGGCTAGATGGTCTGTGCATACAAATAGGTTATAAATTTAGATTATAAACAAAGCTGAATTCCTCTAATTTTAAATAAAATACACTCTCTATTCTAAATTTTCTTTTTGGTCTTACTATGCCAACATACTAAACCCAGCCCAGAAAGAATGATAGAAATATAGTATCTGTGAAAATCCCAAGAGATCATTTTTATAAGCTCTAACCTTATTATTAAATAACTTTTTATAAACCTCTGTGACAAAGAATCTTTATCTTCCAAAGGAGTTACTCTCCATTTTAGAGAAAACTTCTTTCTCTTTTGGAAACTATAGTGGAATCAATGGTTAGTTCTTTACTTTTCCCTGTGTGATAGATGTCTCTTCCAAGGCTCATGAGAAACAGAAATTGCATCTATGTTGCTGTATTTATTACTGACTTCACTTGGTGTTAATGCTGCTTTTTGCAGATTTTAAGTCCGAGTGTGAGCATGGTGCACAAATGGAACTGATACAATAAAGCAAGATCTGCTTGATTCACACATCTAACCCCCCCTCCCAAATCAATCTCTACAGTACTTCATATTAACTAAGCTTCTTGGTAATGATAATCAATACATGTTTGGGGTTCAAAAGGAGAAAAGCAATTAATTTACAGTACTTCAGAGAAACACCCACAGTGTGGGTATAAAATAGTTTCCAAAACTGAACTTCATCTGCATGAAGTATGTCTCTGAATCAACAGCTTAGTGAGAAAATAAAGCCCTGATATTTAAAGTCAGTAATACTTTGGTTCAGTTTGCCTTTTGATTAGACAGATTTGGGGGTCATCGGAAATGACACACTGAGAGGATATGGGGTGGATGTGTGAGTGGCAGGCAGTGAGGGTGGAGAAAATGATGGTGTTTTGCTACCAAGACGATAAACGCACAAAATAAATGACCTTAGCAAGAAAGACACAGACATAATTACATGATATTTCCAATAGTTTTTTTTAAGATTTATTTATTTTATTTAAAAATTTTTAAGATTTATTTATTTACTTACTTGATGGGTGGGGGAGGGAGCAGAGGGAGAGAGAGAGAGAGAATCTTAAAGCAGGCTCCCTGCTGAGCATGGAGCCTGTCCTTGCGGGGCTCAATCCCGCAACGCTGAGATCATGACCTGAGCTGAAACCAAGAGTGGGGTGCTTAACCGACAGAGCCACTCAGGTGCCCAGATATTTCCAATAGTTTCATATTATTAATTGAAAAGTTACAGGGGCAGCTGGGTGGCTCCATTGGTTAAGCATCTGCCTTCGGCTCAGGTCATGATCCTGGGGTCCTGGGATGGAGCCCCGAGCCCTTAGCAGGGAGCTGGCTTCTCCCTCTCCCTCTGCCCCTCCCTCTGCTAGTGCTCTCTCTTTCAAATAAATAAATAAATAATTAAAAAAAAAACTATGAATTGATTTGCTGATTGAAAAGACTTCTAACAGTTTCTAAAGATAAGTGATTAATCAGATAATTTCAGCAGCAATGTTCAAGACCCACCTTATATTGAACACACACACGCAGTAAGCAGCAAAGAGTGTTGCAGTAATCTTTGATCCTCAGTTTCTGGGTACTGAAATATTTTCCTCAATAATTTTAACAGCTTCATTGAGGCATATTTGGTATACAAGCAGCGGCACATATTTAAAGTATACAGTTGGCATATGGACACACCTGCAAAGTCATCACCTCAGTCAACATAATGAGCACATCAATCACATCCGAAAGATTCCTTGCGCCCCTTCACAGTTCTCCTTCCTGTCCCTCCCCACCATCTTTTTTTTTAAAGTCTTTTTTTTTTAAAGATTTTATTTATTTATTTGAGAGAGAGAGAGAGAGAGAGAGAGCACATGAGAGGGGGGAGGGTCAGAGGGAGAAGCAGGCTCCCTGCCGAGCAGGGAGCCCGATGCGGGACTCGATTCCGGGACTCCAGGATCATGACCTGAGCCGAAGGCAGTTGCTGAACCAACTGAGCCACCCAGGCGCCCCTCCCCACCATCTTTGAACCTCAGGCAACCCCTGAACCGTATTCCGTCATCCTAGACACATTTATATTGTTCAGAATTTTATACAAATAAAATCACACAGTATATACTCTTTGTTTTCTGGCTTTCTTTT
This sequence comes from Mirounga leonina, assembly GCF_011800145.1. NCBI lineage: Eukaryota > Metazoa > Chordata > Mammalia > Carnivora > Phocidae > Mirounga > Mirounga leonina. Next base: position 12,076,434 of record NW_023270504.1, read on the forward strand.
ATCTAGCGAAACTCTTTTGAGATGCATTCATGTAGTGGCATGTTCACTACATTTTATTGAATAGTATTCTGTCACGTGGATGTTCAAATTGTTTACCCAATTACCTGCTGAGGGACATGTGTTCTATTTTTTTTTTTTTTTAAGATTTTTATTTATTTATTTGACAGAGAGAGAGATAGCGAGAGCAGGAACACAAGCAGGGGGAGTGGGGAGGGAGAAGCAGACTTCCCGCGGAGCAGGGAGCCCGATGCGGGGCTCGACCCCAGGACCCTGGGATCATGATCTGAGCCGAAGGCAGACGCTTAACGACTGAGCCACCCAGGCGCCTTATGGACATGTGTTCTTGTTGCCTTCACTTTTTGGCTATTACAAATCAAATTGCTATGAGCTGTTGCTGTTCTTAGCGTGGAGAAATTTTTCTCTATCCTCATCCCTCTCTCAAACCTAAGAAAACGAAAGATAGCCCAAGAAGCTACGTATTGAAATGATAAATGAAAGGCAACATATTTGCTTAGGGAAGTCAAGATAATTTCTCCATGTTTAATATAAAAAAGAAAGCATATGTCTGTGTCTTACACTTGGCCCTCTTCACTCATTTATGTCACCTCCCCGGCCTCTGTGGGTGAGGCTCTATCCTGTAACATCCCCGACTGAGAACAGACCCCTCACTCTGGACTCCACGATTCTGCACCGCAGAGACCCAGTCTGATCTTTTAGCCTCACCTTCTGCTGTTCTGATTCTATCTTCAACCTAAGCAGCTGAAATTTTCAGGCACTGTGTCTCTCCTGCAGCACCCCCACACCATTTTCAGAAATCATGACGCACCTCCACTTAGTGAAAATCTTCCTATCTTCAGATCCTTTGTCAAAGGCCACTTCTCCTCAGAGCTATTACTAATCTGTTCATTAACTTCCACAGCACTGTGTTTCTATCTCACTCTGGACCTGGATTCTGCTCTAGGTTTTTGTTTCCCACTGGGGATTATGCCCAGGTCTCTGGAAGACCTCAAAATGCAAATAACATTTTTAGAAATGGAGGAGAGTGAAGAGAATGTATTTATTAGGACAATAAATAGCAGATATAAAATTCTGATATTTAAAGATTTATTACTCAGGACATTTTACTCCCACACGTGCACACACGCGTGCACACACACACACTCTTGCACAGATACAACCAGGAGGACATCACAAAGTGATTAAGAACAGGGGCTTTCAAGTTGATATTTAACACTGACTGTGGTAGTCTAGCTAAGTGTATTCTTAAGTAAATTACTTAATCCCACTGAGTCTGTTTTTATCACTAAAAAAAAATGAGTTTAATAGTATTTCTTTAGTAGTGTTGTGGGGAGTATTAAATAAAGATAGGCACATAGAACACTTAGCATTAATGCCTGGCATGTAGTAAGTACACTGTAAATGGTACCCATTGTGAGGTTGGCACTATGCTTCACATAATATACTTGCCTCTTTTGACTTTCCAAGTACATGAACTTTACTTCAGAACTCTTAGAGATGGGGAAAGGGAATTAGCAATTATACAAAAGAAAAGCAAATAAAAGATCATTTTCCATACTGAAAGTAGAATTACGCATCAAGACATGTTCTTGTAAACCAAATTATCATTTTGAAAGAGAATTTGAATACTTCCTTGAACATTCGCTCCCCTCCCCTTTTAATTTTCTTAGCACATCAAGGCTAGCCTCTTTAAGGTCCTAGCCACATCTTCAAGATTAGTTACTCTTCTGGGGGTCGGGACAGTAAGATCAATTGGGAGAGTCTGCCCCTTTCTGGCCCAGGGGGGATTATGGGAGGGAGGGAGGAGTTCTGGATTTGCCTGACTTCCTGATGGCAGTTGTCATTTCTCAGTCACCACTGTCACCCATGCTAAAGCCCAGCACTGTTATTGGCTCGGAGGCCACACCCATGAGGGTCCCCAGCTCTCCTTCAGAGAGGAGAAAAGCACTCCTCGGCAGGGGTGCTGGAGGGGCTTCCTGGGGCGTACAATGAGAGCGATTTTTTTTTTTTAAGATTTTATTTATTTATTTGACAGAGAGAGAGACAGCGAGAGAGGGAACACAAGCAGGGGGAGTGGGAGAGGGAGAAGCAGGCCCCTCGCTGAGCAGGGAACCCCATGCGGGGCTCGATCCCAGGACCCTGGGATCACGACCTGAGCCGAAGGCGACGCCCAGACTGAGCCCCCCAGGCGCCCCACAATGAGAGCGATTTTGGCCACCATTCAGTTCTTGAGCTACCAAGTCTCACAGGACCATCTGGTGTTGCTTCTAAACACATTTCTTTCTTTCTTGATCAGGCATCCTTTCAGGCCTCTTCTATCTCAAGATGTGCTCACTCAAAAAGTTTATCTAGCCCTCATTTCCCCGCTCCATTTTCTACAATGAAAATAATTTCTTATTTGAGGATATGAATAATACATGTTCCCAGTAGAAAAAACGCAGGCAATCATCAACATGTGTATAAGCAAGAAACTGATACTTGAAATCCCTCCATCCTGAGATAACCACCATTCAAATTTAATGCTTCTCCTTCCATATATCTCTTTATGCATATAGACATGCATAGGCATCTATTATACATATGTGTAATTTTGCCTAGTTTATATCATATCATGCTTGTTATTTTGTCAGGAAGAATCTTCTTGTTCTCTGTTTTTATTGCCTCTTTCTTCCTTTCATTCTTTGCACACTTCTATAGCATTCACACGTGATAAATATTCTTATCTTTCTCTTGCTCTATCATCATAGACACCCAAATACATAGCGTGCCATACATATAGAGAGAGAAATTGAGGCTTTAGGGCTACTGTTCACCTTATAAAATCAGGATTGTATTGTGTATATTTTCTTTGTATGCTGCTTATACCTTCAATGCATCTTTTTAATGGTAACATAATATTTCATAGTATGGCTGTATCCAAATTTATACAAGCGTTTCCTTATTGACAGAAGTAAGACATATGGTAGTAAGACATAGTCTCCAACTTATGATGGTTCAACTTACGATTTTTCAACTTTATGATGGTATGAAAGCAAGATGCATCCAATAGAAGCCATACTTGGAATTTCAAAATTCGGTCTTTCCCTTGGCTAGTAATATGCAGTGCAAGACTCTCTTGTGATGGGGGCAGTGGCGGTGAGTGGCCCCAGGTCAGCCGCGCCATCACAAGGGTGAAGAACCGGTATTAACAACCATTCTTTTTTTCCCTTTCAGTACAGTGTTCAATAGATTACATGACATGTTCAACACTGTATTATAAAACAGGTTTGTATTACATGATTTTGCCCAAGTGTAGGCTAATGTAAGTGTTCTGAGCATGTTTAAGGGAGACTAGGCTAAGCTGTGATGTTTCGTAGGTTAGGTGTATTAAGTGCATATTCAAATTCTGATATTTTCAACTTATGCATTTATTGGGATATAGTCCCATCACAAGTTGAGGAAAATCCTATGTACTTATTTTCCGTTTGGATCTGTAGTTTGTCTCAAACCTTTTGTCATTTAAAAAAATTTTTAAAGATCAGTTTTTAAATCTTTTTCTTAGAGATGATGTCATAGTGTTTGGAAATATTTTCACAATCTTTATTCATTTTTTGATTTATGATATCTTTTCCCACTAAATACTTATTTTCTATCCAGTCAAATATGTCTTTTTTTATGTCTTATATTCAAATGTTAAACCTCCTGGATCTGTCTTCCATTTATATTATTTTTACCTTATTTCTTTAACTTTTGCTCTGTGTTTTGTCATCTTTCCTTCAGTAGTTTTTATAGGCTACCTAGTGGGTATTCATCAGTAACCAATTTTTCCTTTGATTCATTTTTTGAATTTTGAATTCTAAATCTTTTGTTTTAAAAGGTCTTTTTCTAAAGGTTTTAGTAGAATCTCCTTAAATGTTCTTATTATTTATTTTCTAAACTTACATTGTCACTTATCTCTCCCAGCAATTCTAATTCACTAAATCCTTCCAAATCTGGGTGTTCTGTTCATTATTTTTCTTTCCAGCTGCTGGCTGCGGGATTGTAATTATCAGTCACTTGCTCATGGTTTTACACCCTAAGAGCTCAATTCTGCTCGGTACCCCACGTGGCAGCAAACCTATCAGTGGTGGGAGATACAGCATGCTCTGCTCCTATGGACCAGAAATGCACCCCCTGACAAATCGTCTACACCTGATCCAGACATCAGGCTAAGGCCTCTCTCCTCCCAAGTGTCCTCACTAAAAAGACTAAAGTCTCAAAGCATCAGAGGGAAAGGGGGAAGAAAAGGAAGAAAGGACGGAAAGAAGGGAGAAAGGAAGAAAGAAAGACAAAGACAGATGGAAGAAGGAAAGAAAGAGCAGAAAGTTAGGAAGGTTATTTGGTAGATGGCCCCAGCCAACAGTCAGCATCATGTCCTCATTGTAAGTAAGTCACCTTGGAGGACCAGCTCAGTCCTCAGGTTCCTCCAGCCCTAGCTATCATGAGAGACTCTAAATGAGAATTGCCCAGTGAAATCATAAAACTGTGACAGACAATACATTGTTGTCTTAAGATACTACATTTTAGGAGTGGTTTGTATATGGGTGCCTGGGTGGCTCAGATGGTTAAGTGCCTGCCTTCGGCTCAGGTCATGATCCCAGGGTTCTGGGATCAAGTCCTGCATCGAGCCCCACACCAAGCCCCACATCGGGCTCCCTGCTAACCAGGGAGTCTGCTTCACCCTCTGCTCCTCCCTTCCCAGCTTGTGTGCTCTCTCTTGCTCGCTCACTCTCTCTCTCAAATAAATAAATAAATAAAATCTTCTTTTTTAAAAAAAGGAGTGGTTGTTATTCAGGAAATAGATAATAAAATGGAAATTGGTACTTGCATGTGAGGTGTTTTTGTAACAAAAACCTAAAACATGTAACATTGACTTGGGGACTAGACAGTGAGAGAAGCTTGATAGGCTATCAGGAAACTGTTAACAAATTCTTGGCTAAGTGACTAAGATAATGAGTAAGTGATTATTGCTAAATGAAAGAGGATGTGAATCATATATGGAAGAACAATTAGCAACACTATTCCCTGAGTAAGTATGGAAAATAGGAAGAGTACTTAATAAACATGTGGCTTTGTGAAGGAGACTATCAGGCAGAATGCTGAAAGTGATAACTGGTATCTTCTATTGCCTGTAATAAAAATAGGAAAGGAGTTGAACTAAAGAATTAATTAGAATCTAATGGAAATAGAGGGGGTCATGACAGTCTTTCCAGCTAGCAAAATGGTCTCAAAGTAAGGAATGACCCCAGAACAAAGATCATATCCATAGCACAATCAGCAAAATATGTTCTCAAGGTAAGAATGAAGTTAAGGATGTGGTCATAAGATCCTTTTATGACACCTCAGAAAGATTAAAACATGTTTTAATCTTTAACAGACTTCATCGGTAGGTGACAGGCTTTTAAGAATCTTAAGGGCTTAATTGAATTTAAATAAAATAAGATTTAAGAAAAAGAATCTTAAGGGAAAGAAAGAAAGAAAATCTAAAGGGCACATGTCTCAAACCTTACCTGCTAGACAAAAAGATTTCCAAGAACCTTAAAGACATCATCTCCAAACATCCCCATGCTCATCCTAAAGGAGAATGCAGCCTATCCTAGAGATATTTATGGATGTGGCTTTTGTCTCATGGAGGAAGCACCAACAATAATCACAGAATACCTACATACTGTTTTTTAAGCAAATGAACAAACACAGCCCCCTATGTGGATTTAAAGGGACAAAGGCAGTTTGACAGGAAAAGATCTATAGGCCCCCAACCTTCTACAGGCATGAGTCAGTCTGAGAAATCAGCTCAGCTGTTGAAGTGTTATTTCTTATGGAGAGGGAAGATGGCTCGGAACCAAGAGCCTAGATCACAGAGCCCAGAGCCTTTGAGACTCCCTTATAGGAAGGAGGACCGGACTCAATAAAATTTTTATAGTCCTCCGACAGTTATGTGCTTCCTGTCCTTTGCCTTTTTAAGTGAACGTGTCTCATACCCTTGTTACTGTCTTAACCTGTTGTATGGTGGGTGTGTAGAAGATAACTGGTCTCTTTAATTCACAAGTCTAAAGTTTGAGAGAATCATACTCTAGAAGTTGCACTCAAAGAGCTTCAGCAAAGGGAATGGCCCCAAGAAGCCACATTGATATCTGGACCTGATTTAGGTAATGGGATCATAGACTGGAAGCCTGACCCTGACCACTAACAGAGTGGGACCTTGGAGGCCTTGCGAAGGTTGCGAGAGCATTTTGCTGCCAGGAGGGAAATGAAACATTGGAAGTCAGAGAACCCGGTAAGAGCTAGTTGCCACCAATGGCCACAGTGAACTACACTTCCCAATGTTCATCCCTGTGCAGTCCTCTCCCACACTGAGTCTGAGCTGACCCTGTAATCACCGGTAGAATGTTGCTGAAGTGATGTCACACAACTCCCAAGACTAGGTCATAGGAAACCTCACAGTTTCTGCTTTGGTCTCTTGGAACACTCTCTCTGGAAATGCTCCCTTTCAAAATCTAGCTGCCATGCTGTAAAAAGCCCAAGCCAGATGGGAAAGCCACACATAAGGACTCTGATAGAGAGCCCCATCTAAACTCACAGTAAACAGCCAGAATCGACTGCCAGCCATGTGATCAAGCTGTCTTCTATGTCAAGTCCAGTCAAATCTTCCAAAAAATCCAGTAATTACTACAGTTTGACAGCAACTGCCTGAGTAGTTTTTTTTTTTTTTAAAGATTTTATTTATTTATTTGAGAGAGAGCAAGTGAGAGAGAGAGCACGAGTAGGGGGCAGGGGAGAGAGGGGAGGAGCGGAGGGAGGGGGACAAGCAGATTCCCCACTGAGCAGGAAGACCCACATGGGGCTTGATCTCGGGACCCTGGATCATGACCTGAGCCCAAAGTAGATGCTTAACCGACTGAGCTATGCAGGTGCCCCCTGCCTGAGAGGTTTGAAGCAAGAACAATTAAATTGAACACAGTCAATCCACAGGATTGTAAAAGATAACAAATCAGTTGCTTTGAAGTCATTACATTTTATGGTGGTTTGTAACCAGCAACGGACAGATAGAATACTGTCAAACACCTTTCCAATATGATTATAGCCAATTTATACTCCTACCAGTGAAGTATGAAAATATCATATGTAAGCAAAGATATGAATCAGCTATACTTCTTATTAATTTTGCTGGTCAGAGATTCTGGTGAATATACCTGTGAATCTATCATAAAAGTAAATGAGGGCTATAAAAAAAAAAAGTCAAATGACTTAGGAAAATGATGAGGTCATGCTTTATGATCCTTTGTTTTTAAGAGACTTCAGCGCAGTATTCTAAAGCATATTGGCAACCTGGCTTACTTAAACTGCCTCCGTTTACTCATCTGTAAAGTAAAAGTAATCCTAGATTCCTGCAGTGCTGCAATAAGCATTAGAAATCTGACAGGCAATTTAGTAGATGCATAATATAGCTTCTCAAGCTTTTCAAGGCATCTATGAGAGAAAAAGTCTAGATTCTTCCTCTTTTCTTGATTTTCCTGCAGAAAATCCAATAGAGGTCGGTAAAAGATGGGGGGTGGGGATGGGGTAGTGATTGGAGATGGTGGCAGAGCCAGTATCAGACGGAGGAATGAAGTCACCTTGCCCCACTATTCCTTAATCCTTCCTCACCCATGTGTCTCCTCACAACCCCAGAATAAGCAAACATAATTTAAAAAAAAGACTGTCTAGAAAAGTCATTCCTTCAGAAATCAGACAGGTAAAGCCCAGCAGGGCCACAGGGAGGAGGGAATGGTGAGGACTAAAGCAAACAGGAATGGACAAGTCAGTGCAGCTCAAATGTAATTTTTTGAATGGCAAAATAAACACAAAATACGCAACCTGAATCCAGCCTGTGGGATTGCCGCTTTTGTGACTTTACTTGCTCCTTCTTCCACTGTGTCTAACTGGCCACTCATTCCTAGAGATTCTACCTTGGAGGCACTGTCAGCTCTGCTCTTTTCTTCTCATCCCCATTTGCATCTGCTTGAGTTTCTGTCTTCAGTCTGGATTAACTGCAACCCGCCTCCATACTGCTAGCAGGTGGGTCTTTTTAGGATGTAATCTGAGCTCCTCACTTGATGCTTCAGATCTTTGGTGGTTCCCTTAGTTCTTGGACAATGGTCAGACTTCTTGGTTTAGTGCAAAGGCCTTCCAAGATACAGCCCATTTCTTTACCTTACCTTTTCAGCCTTTCCCTGGGCCTGTGTTATACCTACATTCAACAATGTAGACTTGGCCCATTTTTTAACGGGGTTGTTTTATTATTGAGTTGTAAATGTTCTCTACATATTCTGGACTCAAATCCCTTACCAGATATATGACTTGCAAATATTATCTTGAATAAATGTATCTTCATTTGCTTCCTGATTTTGAATCATTACTAGAGACTTTAAATGTTTATTTTTTTTAAAGATTTTATTTATCAATTTATTTTAGAGAGAGAGTATGCACATGTGCGCATATGAGTGGGGGGAGGGGTAGAGAGGGAGAGAGAAGAAGAGATAATCTGAAGCAGACTCCGTAGTGAGCCCAGAGCCCATGGCAGGGCTTAATCCCATGACGGTGAGATCGTGACCTGAGCTGAAACCAAGAGTCGGACACTTAACCACTGAGCCACCCAGGCGCCCCTAAATGTTTATTTTAAAAATAATTTTCATTATTTATGGCTGTTTCATCAGGGAGTGGGTCCACAGAGTTTCTCATGCCAACATTGTGGGATTGGATCTTCCCATAATGCTAATTTTAATTTTCATTTCCTCAACAACTAATGATGTTGAACACTTTTCCAAAGGCTTATTCAGGCGTATGCTCTTTTGTTGTTGCTGTTGAGTTGTTTGATTTTTATGTTATTGATTACTAGGAGTTCTTTAAAGAGTCTGTAAATGAGCATAATGTTGAATATATGTAATTAGAGTATTTTCTTCCAGTGTATGGCTTGCCTTTTACTTTCTTTTTTTTTCCCCTAAAGATTATTTATTTATTTGACAGAGAGAGAGAGAGACAGTGAGAGAGGGAACACAAGCAGGGGGAGTGGGAGAGGGAGAAGCAGGCTTCCCGCTGAGCAGGATACCAGAGCTGAAGGCAGATGCCTAATGACTGAGCCACCCAGGCGCCCCTACCTTTTACTTTCTTAATGGTGTCTTTTAATTGACAGAGGCTGTTAATTTAATCAAGCCCAACTATAATCTTTTTCTTTAATGGTTAGTGCTTTTGTATATCATATTTAAGAACTATTTACCTGCCAAAAGGTCATGAAAATATTCTTCTGTTTTCTTCTAGAAACTTTTTTTTTTTAATTTAATTCTATGGCCCATCTTGAATTTTTCTTTGCATATGATGTAAGGTAAGATTTTTTTCCCCCCATATGGATCCAATTGAACAAAGCAACATTCATTAAAAGGACCATCTTCTTGTTACTGAATTATACCTTTGTCATGAATTAAGTGACCATTTATGTGTGGGTCTTTTTCTGTACTCTTTATTCTGTTCCATTGATCTATATATGTATCTTTGAGCTCAGGCCACTCTGTTTTAATTAGTGTTGCGTTATGATAAAGCTTAAAATTTGATAATCTAAGTCTTACAAGTTTGTTCTATAAGATTTCGTTGGCTATTTTTTTTATTATGTTATGTTAATCACCATACATTACGTCATTAATTTTTGATGTAGTGTTCCATGATTCATTATTTGCGTATAACACCCAGTGCTCCATGCAGAACGTGCCCTCTTTAATACCCATCACCAGGCTAACCCATCCTCCCACCCCCTCCCCTCTAGAACCCTCAGTTTGTTTTCCAGAGTCCATTCTCTCTCATGGTTCATCTCCCCCTCCGATTTCCCCCCTTCATTCTTCCCCTCCTGCTATCTTCTTCTTCTTCTTTTTTTTTAAACATACAATGTATTATTTGTTTCAGAGGTACAGATCTGTGATTCAACAGTCTTGCACAATTCACAGCGCTCACCATAGCACATACCATCCCCAGTGTCTATCACCCAGCCGTCCCATCCCTCCCACCCCCCACCACTCCAGCAACCCTCAGTTTGTTTCCTGAGATTAAGAATTCCTCATATCAGCGAGGTCATATGATACATGTCTTTCTCTGATTGACTTATTTCGCTCAGCATAACACCTTCCAGTTCCATCCACGTCGTTGCAAATGGCAAGATCTCATTCCTTTTGATGGCTGCATAATATTCCATTGTATATATATATCACATCTTCTTTATCCATTCACCTGTCAGTGGACATCTGGGCTCTTTCCATAGTTTGGCTACTGTGGACATTGTTGCTATAAACATTGGGGTGCAGGTGCCCCTTCGCATCCCTACATTTGTATCTTTGGGGTAAATACCCAGTAGTGCAATTGCTGGATCTTATGGTAGCTCTATTTTCAACTTTTTGAAGAACCTCCAAAAAATATGGAATGCTTCACTAATTTGCATGTCATCCTTGCACAGGGGCCATGCTAATCTTCTCTGTATTGTTCCAATTTTAGTATATGTGCTGCCGAAGAGAGCACTTCGTTGGCTATTTTGCTGCTTTTGCATTTTCATATAAATGCTTGTCAATTTACACACACACACACAAACACACACACACACACACCTCCCTGTTGGGATTTTGATCAAACTGAATTGACTTTGTAGATCAATAAGGAGAATTTTAACATTTGAATAATATTGAGTCTTCTGGTCCATGGACATGGTACATTTCTCATTTTACTTAGGTCTTCTTTAACTAGTTTCAGTAATACTTTGTGGTTTCAGTGCCTTGCACATCTTTTGTTAGATTTATTTCTAGACATTTGAGTTTTCATATTATTGTAAATAGTAGGGTTTTTCAAATTTTATTTTTCAGTTGGTTTTGCTAGAATGTAGAAATACAATTTGTTTTCATCATCCAGCAACCATGCCCAATTTACATGTTTATTCTAATTGTAATTCTTTAGAATTTCCCATGTATATAATTATTCTGATTTTCATTTCTGCCACTATCATGAATATGTTTCTTCTTCAATTATTTCTTCCACAGTAGACCTCTACTTTTTTATGTTTAGTAAAAATGCTGATCATTTCCTGGTTGACATACATTTCTTTTGATGGTTAGACGAACAAACAAAAAGATTCCACTGTGGTTCACTGAAGTTATTGGGCACTTTGTTGCCATATCCAATTGAATCCAGAATATAACAATTTAGTGAGAAAAGCAAAGAATGACTCAGACAAGAATTTGTTTAATTCAACCATAAACTTCCCATATACATCAAAGCTCAAGATATCTCTTTTCTGGCTTGGGTTTCCTGAGTCCCATGTTATCTTTCTTAAAGTATTTCCCATGAAGTTCATCTTTAGTCACGGATTTATCTGCCAATTCTAAGAAAAAATTATATTTTCTCACTCCATTCTCTCCTCTTCCAGGAACACAATATGTATTAGCTACTTCCTCTAGTATGTGTTAATATTAACAAGACGTTCAACTTTTCTAGTCCTTTCCACAGTGACATAATCCTTTATAGCCGCTAATTCTTTTTTTATTAAGGCCAAAGGATTTGATTACCTCTAGTCCCTTCAGATAATAATTACATCCTGATAGGCTGATAGCCTTGTATGTAAACTATTTTGAATGTCAAGTTAGAGGAAATATTTTGTATTGTGTTATCAAGAAAATCCAGATGACATCATTTTCACAGTAGACTTTGGCTTAGTTATGGTTTAAAAATTACTCTTGTGAAGAATTGCAAAACGTATATATACATATATTCTTCTAGTTGGAACACCAGCTTAGTAATTCTGAGATTATCCTGCCACTGAGCTAGGATTAACATCAAGGACCTTACTTGGTCTGTGCCTTGTGTAAAGTTAGTGTTTAGTAAATACTTTTTGATCCATTTGAAGAAAGATGTCATTCCAGAACCAGTCAAGTGTTCTTCATAAATTCAAGGGGATCCTCTTTTCTACTATGTCTTCAGAAGAACTTCTAAATTCCCTGGATCTTTTCAATGCAAGAGAAGATGATGTGTTTCTGGTGTCCTATCCAAAATCTGGTAAAGTTTATTTTAATGTATTTTTAAATGTATAAGTACATTTTAAAATGTGTGAAATGTAAGAAATAAGACGTATAATATTCTACTATATAGAAATATAATAATATAATAATGTAATATACTACTCTATAGAAATATAATAACAATTTTTATAAAACATTTATTTTTCAGAATTTATCCATAGGAAATTTAAGTATCATAAATGCTTATTTTAATGAAAAAGTTTGACATTAGAAAGCTGAAAACTGTGTTTTGAGAAAATTCAGCTGGAGGAATTAGAGCTTTTACTCCAGTCTTGTTTCTCTTTTATTCATTAAAGTATACAGATGTTGATGTACATAATAAGCATAATATCTGTAACATTATAAAGTTCTCTTCATACTTGCACCAGGCATGGCAATAAGCAATATTTGTTCAATTCATACTTTATGATTGATTTATAAATGAATACTTCTTTTTTCCCGGGCTAATCAAAAAAACATAAGTATTTTTAGTGTTCAATTTTTTTTAAGATTTTATTTATTTATTTGAGAGTGAGAGATAGAGCAGGGGCAGCGGGGGAGGAGCAGAGTGTGAGGGAGAAGCAGACTCCCCACTGATGCGGGACTCTATCCCAGGATGCTGAGATCATGATCTGAGCCGAAGGCACACTCTTAACTGACTGAGCCACCCAGGCGCCCCTTTAGTGTTCAATTTTATGCCTTCTTATGCAAAGTTTATTTCCACATATAGTTATACACTCATGAAAGGACCATTATGAATAATGTCATTCTGGGGATAATCTAAATTAATTATAGATTCTTTTTAATTTTGAGAGGTGGCCAGGATATATAATATCCAACTGCCTGCTGTGATTTCCAGAAGAGTGGACATGTGTGAATGGGCATATGCTTGCTAGCATGATTCAGTAACTAAGAGCTTAGCCCCTTCAAATCGTGTTTACATTTTAGTCCCTTTATCTGATTGTGAGTCAGGCCCAAAAGGCCATCCCCATTAAAAGACACGGAGTTCATATAGATCTTCCAGGGTGTTTTTTGAGAATAAATATAAATCACATACATAATTCTTCTATTGGAAAATGGTGTTGCAAATGGAAATTAAATGATTGTTTCCAGAATACTTTAGTATTCTCTCTATGTAGTAGGTTGCTCTGTGAATAAATACACCTTACCCTAAATTGATATGTTAGTTTAGAAAGTAATTTATGATACTTTTAAGGTTCTCTGAGCAGGTGGCTAGTTTATACCATATATAAGCAACCATATATAAAGCTTCCACTGTACATATTGATGCCTATAAATTGATATCACCCACCAGCTCTGGAGGTCCCCTGAATATAGCCCAAAACTGTATTCTCTCTTCTTCACCAGAATAAATCAATACATCTTGTGAACATAATAGAAATGTCATTACAATATTAGTCATGTTTATATGAATATTATAAATAGTTGACTTATGAGCATTATAATTTAAAATAGTCTTAAATTTAAAACATCATGCAAATGAGAGCACTGTTTAAATATTTATTCAGCTATAAATTAGCGAATATTGTTAAAAATTTCAAATTGGAATTACAAATGAGATCAAGGGAAAGGAAATAGGCCTGATTAAAACTTTTTAGGAACATTGCTTTCAAATCAGCAAAGCATCATCCCCATCCAAACTTCTACTGCCCTGCTCCAGTTTACTATTGTCTACTGCCCTGCTCCAGTTTACTATTGTCTTACACTGGAGCATACCCACATTTGCTTTATGTATTCCTTCTAGACTTCATGGTAGCATAGGATTGTATCTTTACGCTGTTTGAATATAGCATTTGTTCATTGTTCAAGTGCTTTGTTTGCACGCCTACTCTATGTTTGCACACAAACAAAAATTAGATCCAGTGGCTATCTTCCAGGGGGAAATGGGGAGGTACACATAAATACAAGCAATAGCAACTAGACTCTGGTGTGTGCTACTTGGGAGGGACAGAAAGGGTAAACAATTATGCCCATGGGAGTGGGAACTCAGAAGACAATTTATAAAAGAGCAAGATGCATGAGCTTGCAGGACCAGTGGGAACTGTGTATGGAAAGATCTGTGTATTTGTGAATTGGAGAAGGTGTTAGAGGTGAGTATAGCACAGAAGAGTATTTCAAGCTGAGGAAACAGCATAGACAGTTCTCAGTCCCTTCATGCTCTTTAAAGTGTGATTCTTCCTGTAAAATGAGTTAACATCTCTAGCGTTTCAACGAGTGTCTCAGGTTTCAATGGGTGTCAAGCGGTAATAATAACTATTTATAATAAAATTAATGCACTCCTTGCTATTATAACCTTATGCTAATTTTCTATATTTATTTCATCAAGAATTTCGTTTAATTTAAAAAATGCATTCTGTTTTATTTTATGTGAAGGTACTCACTGGATTGCAGAGGTCATTGGGAACATTCCCAATGCTCGAATTAGTCTAACGTCTCCTATCGAGATGGGAGATATTTCTAAATTTGACGAGCTAAAAATGAACCGTAAGAGAAGAGTTATTCCCACACATTTGAGCTACAACCTGCTACCAGCGAATATCAAACAAAAACAATGCAAGGTGAGTTCAGTGGTTAAAGGCAAAGGCTTGGGAGGACCAGAAAACCGGGCTTGAGTTCTTGCTCTGCCACTCTCAATCTGTGTGACCTTGAAAAATTGCTGATACTCTCTGAGCCTTGGTTTCCTCATTTGATACAGAAACAACAAGATCCATCGAATACAATGTGGCAAAGATTAAGCTATGTTTTATAAACACATTACAACAAAGACAAGAATAGATGTTTTTCCTTTCATTGGCAAAGAAACTGAAGCTCAGAATGGGTAGGGGGCTTCTTAAAACAACCACAGTAAAGACAGAACCTTAAGGTATAATCCTAAACGGAAGTGAGACTCTCTGGTTGCACCTGGTTTCCCAAGATGATGACCTCTTCTCTGTTTCCCCCTGCCTAGCCCTCAGAGCTTAGGGGCTACTCTAACATTCCCTGCTCCAGTAGGCCTGTCAGATGGTCAATTCCTCTTGCCATCTTTCCCTACCGGCCCTCAACCCTACTTAGCCTCCTATGTTTTCTTCCTAATTTTGTCTCCCTGCCTTTTTTTCTGCTTCCAAACTCTCTTACATGAAATGTCTGCTCATTTCATGATATTTAGTTAACATTTAATTTTCTTTTCTGAGGGTACTATTCTGCCTCCTCTTCATATCTTTCAACCATCCCCTAATATTTCTTAGAATATTGTATGTGTGTGTTTACTGAGTATCACTGACATACAACATTGTATTAGTTTCGGATGTATCACTTAACGACTCAATATTAGTATATATTGTGAAATGACCTCCACAATAAGTCTACTTAACATGTCGCTACACATAACTACAGAATACTTCTTTTAACCTCTTTTGTCAAAATATGTATTAATGTATTAGTAGTTTGCATTGTCTTTCCCAGGGGATGATACCGACATGTAACATTGGGTATTCTCCAAAGGCCCTAAAGCATGCTTCTGTCTACCAAAACGAACAGACAAAAAACTCCAATTGGATGGCTAAGGCTTCACATTCTGCCACTTTATCCCTTTTTGTTAAGACAGGGAGTGGATTTTTAAACCGCTTTCAGAGCCTTGGGGTTCTGCGAATCTGCTCAGGATGCAGAGAGCAGTTAGAGAAAGCCTGAAGTGTTGAGTTACTCCATAATTTTCTCTTGAGAGGAAGAGAGGATAATGGGGGCAGAACAGGGGGTAAACATGGCTTTTCACTTCTGAGCACAGTGGCCTTTTCACATCTCTCAAGAGGAACAGGTGCTGTTCATGTGGGTCACACACACAACTCCTGGACTATGAACATCGTACAGAAAGATAGTTATGTATTAAACATGACTCAGTTAACGCTTTCTTACCTATGTAACATGTATCCACCTGATTATCGATTTAAGAGTAAGTGGAGTATGGGGATTAACATAAGAATAAAAAAAAAAAAGAGTAAGTGGAACATCTGGTCCTCATGCAACACTGACTTGATCAAAGATAGTCCTATTATATCCAGCTCCTCGCACTAGTTTCCTGAGGTTTTTTTATATGCTCTTACTGCACTCCATACGTCCTTATTATAACCTTCATGACACTGCGTTCCCTTACCTGTTTTGAGAGAGCTGGTAACATTTCTGTCTTGCTCGTCAGATTTCTCAGACCTGGAACATTCCACTCTGCCTGGTCTGCAGTAGGTACTAAACAAAAATGTATTAAATTGAATCTGATTGCAAGGGCAGTGTTTGTGTAAATTGGGAAGGTGGCTCAGATTCCCTACTCTGGGGGATGCAATTATAGAAAATGAAATTCCAAAACATCATTCTTCCTATAAATAAGAGTAGGCAATTTACAAGAAATCTTAGTGTATTTAAATCATGTGTTATAACATTAAAATTATTTAAATTTTATTATGTTAAAATATTTCATATTACAAAAGTAATCTTGTCCTCCAAATGAATAGACAGTTTCTCGAATACACTGCTAAAGAGATAGAGCCACATTTAGGGCCTAAATTGAAAAAGTGTGGTCGGTGGACTGGCAGTACCAACCTCACCTGGGAGCTTGTTAGAAATGCAGAAAGCTAGGCCTTCTCCTGGACCCCTTGCATCAGAATCTGCATTTTAGCAAGATCCCAGGTGATTCTTGTGCGCATTAACTTTTGAGAAACACTGGCCTGAGTCTGTGCTTGATAATCAGTATAAGCTGCCAAAAAATCGTGGCATGTACAGGTTAAGTCCGGTTGCTTTTTTTTAAGAATATGTTTTGTGTGGGGGCTGTTTCCATCTAAAAATAAACTGATTTTTTTTTTAACAGATTATCTACATCGTTAGGAATCCAAAAGATACGGCTGTTTCTTTATTCCACTACTACAGAGATAACCCGAACCTCCCTGGCATTGAAACCTGGTCTGCATTTTTCGAACTTTTCCTAAGAGGAGATGGTAAATATAACAATGATTTCTATTCATCATATACAGTTCCCCTCCAAATGAAAGCATTTTCCAAAAGTTTAACTGGATCCTAACGGCCCACTTTCAGAAATACATTTGAATAGATCTTTTTTTTTTTTTTTTTTTACTTCTAAGCCATTCTTTCTCACTTTGCTTCTTCACAGATTTTCTTATCACCTGTAGATAGTACAGATTTGCAATTACTTATTGAGCTGGTTGCAGTGTTTTTAAAACAGAGATTAATTCCGATCAAGCATCACTTTTTTTTCATGTAATATCAGTTTTGTCAGTGAAATAATTATGCATTGATTGGAGTAGAGGAGGATGCATTGAAACCTACACAGGCAGCCTGAAATATTTCTTATGTAGGCCTAAATGGAAAATAAGACAAGACCAACAAACAATACACACACACACACACACAAACACACACACACATTCTCCCTCCCCCTCCCCCAAAAAAGGGGAAAAAAATTCCCCAAATAAAAGAAATGAAAGAATTAGCCATCCTCACACTTGGTCTGTAGCAATGAACAAAAAGGAATTTCTCCTGAAAATACCAAAGTGATGCATCATTTGATTGAGCTGTGCAGCGCACGCATATTGATCCTGCATAACCATGCATGACCTTTGAATTTATTACTTGTTCCCTGACTCACTGGTACCTGGAGCACTTAAAAACAAAAAAGAAAAACAGTTCTCAAACCTGAGTTCCCAAGCCTTTCATTAAACAAAAATAATGTACCGAGACGATGCAGAATTTAGAAGAGGCATGATTTAGAAACGGGATCTTATCTCCTACAGGGGTTAGAGGTAGACCTGCTTAATTGTTAGTTTCACTATTTCACTTGCAAATGATTAAGCTTTTACTTGTTACTTTCAGAGAGGCCACAGCAAGTATAACCTTAACAGGACAGTATTGAGAACTCGCTAGCAACAGACTTTAACACTTTCTTTTGCCGTATTCCCTATGGAAAAATATGCTATGCTCATAATATTTCAGCTCCTCTTTTACAAACATTTAGTAGAGTCATAAACTTTCAGGGATGACAGGTCTATTAAAGGTCAGCTGGTTAAAATCCCCCACCTGATGTTTGAATCACCTTTATAACATTCCCAAGAATTGGACCGGCTAAACTTGAACTTCTTAACTTTGACAACAGGTTCACACCCCAGCTCCTGCCCCCAAACGACACATTCCATCTCGGTACTGTTAAGATGTTAAAAACAAAAAACAAAAAACAACTTACTATGTGATATAGACACTTAGCTAAGAGCTATGCAAACACGATCTCATATCATCCTCAGTAGAGCACATGAGCTAGATGTTATCCTCATTTTACAGGTGAGGAAAATGCAGACGCTGGCAGGCCAAATAACTTGCGTAATTCATAAGGAGCCAAGGTTTAAATTCAGGTGTCAGTTCCACAATCTTTGCTGTTAGCACCGTGGCATAACTGGTCCAGCAAAAAGCTGTTCCTCTGATCACTAATGCCTCTTCCACATGATGGTCTTCTAAATATTTGAAGATGGTTAGCATGCCTCACTCTGCCTCAATTCCATTTTTGGAATGAACCAAGTTTAAATACATAAATTATTTTAAAAAAACAGATCTTGAGTCTGCTTTTCCTCAGGAAAAGCCATGTTCGTCTCCAATTATTACACACTGGGGTTCACTACCCCTCCCACTGCTGCATGAGCTCTCATTTGGCTACATCTCTATTGCGTTGCAGTGCCCAGAAGACAAAAAACATCCTCTGGGTATGGTCTGACTAGGGCAGGGTAAAGCAGGCCTGTTAGTGCTCCTGTTCTAGAAGTTATTTTTCTATGAATGTAGTCACAAAAAGGGCAACTCAGTCCATAGGCAGGGAAGCAAACTATCTGTCATAGGGAATTCACCACCCCATTATCTGATGTCATAGCAGAGTATCTGGGAACGGCAGTTAGTTGGAGAAAATATTCCAGATGATTCTTTTATACCTTCTTAGGTGTGTTAATAGATTTTTAATTGCAAAGGGATCTGCTGTGTATTACACATCAGGTAATCTAGCCTGAGCAAACCCTGCTGACACCGGGAGTAATCAGTGAATTGCTAAAGCTTTTTAAAATTTACTTGAGTGGGAACAGTATTTATAAGATAAGGTTGTTTGTTCTCCTGTCAAAGGTAGGTGACTATTTCAGGGATGTTCTTCAGTGACTTTTTGAAGAGAGGATTTTTTTCTCTTGCCAATGACAACATGAAAAACAGACTATGGAGACAGAAGAAGTGGGATCAAGTCTTAACTATAACTTATACCCTCTGTGACTGTGGGCAAATTGCTTAACCATTCTGAGGCTCAAACTTGGATTTTGTAGGTCTATTTAGATGTTCAAATGCAGTCATGACTAGAAATTTATTGTAGAAATCTACTCATTCTATTGGACATAGACTTTTAAAGACAGGCAAAGACTTTTAAATAGTTTCACTTTAGGGTGGAAAGGTTACAAGGAGGTATTTATCTAGAAAAATTATTTTACAACTGAGGCATCATGAGATCCTGTACCTATTTCCAAACCATAAATATATACACATTATATGAAGAGGCCGTACCATAAAGACATAGATAGCTACACATTTGTCTAATCATCTAATTTACCTTTCAGACAGTTTACAAATACATTTTAGGTTTTTAAATTAAATAGTAACTAGAAACTGTGTTCTGGCAATATCCCGACAGATTAATATCTCAATGAAATAATATCTTGGCATCATAATTTTTTTTTTTTTTTCCTGCTAGCCCCTTCTCCAGTCTTATATGAGAACTCCATATTTCCTAGGCACTTCATCCTGGCGAATTTCAGCACAATCATCAGAGTGCTTTCTAGAAAATAGCAATTAAGATATTCGTTGAAACTGGATAGGAGTGGGGCAGAGGGTTTGCAGGAAGTGTGGGAGGTTTGAAATTGCTGATGTGGAGAATAGGAGAATGTGTTAATGCAGGACAAATAGGTTTGCCAGGCAACCTCGGGACCCTTGAGGCTGGAAAAATGAATTGGCAGTGGTGTCACTATGGAGTTGTATAGATTTCTTCACCAGAACTCAGTAGCACTGGGCAAGAAGGAAACAAGGTAAAGCGTTTTGATTGAATCCTGAGTGTTTTTTCAGGTGATTGAAATAAACAATAAGGGAGCAAGGAAGTGGAAGGTTTTGCCCAGAAAACAGGTGCGGAGATGAACAAGGGGAAGAAAATGAAGATTAAAAAAGACACAAATGGTCCAAGTAGGGTATTTGCAGAAGCTGTCCATCAAAGTGTTGGCAGCAAGACCTGAGCTGCCCCAGGAGGTTGTGCTCTAAGATCAGAGATTTCCGTGACTGCAGGGGACAGATCAGAAAGCCCATTTCTGACAGAGATAAGGCTAGGACGAGTGATACATTCAAAGGACACGAGTCTTAAAGGAGCCTGGATTATCTCGGAGGGAGTTCTGGAAGTTGATAGGAAGCAGTGAGATTGCTGATGCACAATCCAGACCCTAAGGCACTTGGGTTGGTTGAGAAAGAGCAACTTCTGTTCAGGGGCATTTCAGGGGGAACAAGTAATTCTGGATAACAAACAGAAGGAGGGCCATCTAGGAGGTGGTAGAAAATTCTGTCATTGAGTGAAGGTTGCAGAGAAAAGCATTTCCCAGAAAAGAAAGGTTTTAAGTCTCTGTTTTGGAAGCTGTATTTTCTTTAAAGCCATAGGCCTGGTTAATTAAAAAATTAACCCAAAGTATAATTCTCTACATGGGTAAGAAAGACCCAGGCAGCCTATTTCTTTAGATTCTTTTGTCTTTTTGGAACAAGACGGAGTATAAATTAATTAGTTAATAAGAGAATAGCTGGCCCTCAAATGATGATCAAATGATGATCAGGTTATGCTCCAAAAGATTATTCTGAAATCTGTTTGGGGTATGTTGGAATGCATTTCCTGAAGCAAAGCCACAGTGGGCCGACTCATTCACACCTAACCACCGGCTGTGACTCTGTGACTCAGGGCCTCTTTCTCAGCCCAGCCGCGGGGGGCACAGAAGTCTGGGCTTCCTGACAGTATCAGGGGCTTCTATTGCATCAGCAACTCTGGGTGGTGATATTATCCACCGGGGCTGGGCTTGACTGCCGCTGCCCAGGGGAGGTGGTGATGCAGGTGGTGATTGTGAGCCTCACTTGAGGCAATAGACGAGTTCGCTGCCTAAATTCCTAGGAGAGAGAATCAGTGCTCTTTGCCACCAGGTGTTTGTTCCTGGGAGCAGACTGTCTGTTCTTAGGTCAACTCCTTATCACTGATAGGTAATTTGGGTCATTCCAAGATAAAGTATTATGTAAGTCACTGAACTGGCAGTGAGAATGTTGGGACCTGGAGACATATCAGAGCTTCCAAACACCTGTTCTTCCTCTGCAGCCATCTGGGTCCACAGCGGGGCAAACCGGGCTCTGTGGTGATGCCTTCACAGTCCCGGAAGTTCTCTGTTCACAGATGCCTTACGGTTATTGTCTCGCCCCTTACTTCCCCAGGGGCCGAAGCCGTGAACAAATGCAGTTAGTTAGGAGGAAATTATACGTCAATTTATTCAAAACTTTAATGTTCAGAAGTTATATGGCACAATGTCTGGCAGACACTAATGGCTTCATAAATGCTTATTAAATGAATCAATAGCATATCTTCAGAAAATTGCGAGTGGAGGAGCTCTTTTATAATTTGGGCATTAGCTAGTATTAAGTCTGTGGATAATAAGGATGCATGGAAAGATGTATACCCAGAATTTTAAATTACTCTGTTTTATGCTTTAGATTGTCAAGCTAATCAACTCTCTGTGGCACAAGAAGTTGCTCACTTTTTGTTTTTTATCATCATGGTTGATAATTTATTTTGCATGATAATATTTTACTTTAAGCCCTGGACATTTTTGAGATCTGTCAAATTAACAAAACAATACAAGAGATAATATCAACCACTGGTAAAGCCCTAACACTGTATTTTTCAGCCTAAGATAATGAATAGAATTCTTTTCTCTTTTCTCTCCCCCCCACCCCCGCTTTTTGAGGAAGTTTATTAACTTTTTATGTTGAGAACTTAGAAAAAGCATGTCATTTTACAGGAAGAGAATAATAAATTCTCAATGTTTCTCTACTTCTCCCAAGATCCAAAGTAGTTATCAGAACACAATTATTGGGAAAATGTGTATCTCTGTATTTCTGCTGTCATTCTGATGATGATAAAAAGATGTTTACCAAAATAAGAAAAAAACAACACAGCCTTATTAAAAAATACAACCATCCAGCTTCATTTCACAATATTGTATTTAGTTGAAACAGTAGTGTTTTAGGATTGAGCTCTTCTAAGGAAAACTCTTTTTTAAAAATATTTAGGATCTTATTTCATTTTTAATTATTGAGTTTTAGTATACCTAACTATAAGTTTCTTCATAGATAATGACATGGTATTAACATATGTAATTAACATTTTCTTTTTCATTTTAAACCCAGTATAGTTAACACAGCGTTATATTAATTTCAGACGTGATTCAACAATTCTTAAGTAAAAGTCTTTCACTCCAGAGTCTAATACGTGTGTGCCTTACTTTGGTGAAGTGGGAAGAACCGTGGGATGCCAAGCCATGATCTTGAATATTAACAAAATTCACTTTTCTTCTAGTTGTATATGGATCCTGGTTCGATCACGTTTTAAGCTGGGAAGAGCACAAAAATGACAAAAACATTCTAATTATATTCTATGAAGAAATGAAGAAAGTAAGTCCTTCCTAACATTTCAACAATCAAAATTTAAGTCAAATTAAGTTAAAACAGAAAATCAATAAATTCTGTTTTCAGGGTTGAGGGAATGAATTTGGTGTTACACTTTAAAAGTTACACTTTTAAAAAAATAATTTTTCTTTTGCTCAGGATCTTTCTAAAAGCATCAAGAAAATAGTTACTTTCCTTGGCATAAATGTGAGTGACAGCGAAATTAATAAGATTGCTCGGAAAACATCATTCAGTGAAATGAAAAATAATGCAGCCAAAGAAAACTGTGATCCAAATCATACTATCTGTGCCCTCACATCTAATAGGAACCTGGTATTTAGAAAAGGTAAGTCAGAAAGGGATGTGGTACTTTGCTCGGGGCTTATATTTGGTAGTAGTCCCATTTTACCATTTTAAAATCTCTCATTTCATCATCGTGCCCCCTATCTCTTGCACAATGGATTGCTCATTGTCATCCCTCAGTGAACGTTTATTAAACGAATTTCTTAAATTGCATTATTTCCAGACATTGAGATTTCCATGCCCAGTTAGGAACCAACTGAGAGAAAGACATGGGTGTCAAACAGGTGGAAATGATAAAACTCCTTGAAGAATGGGCCTCAGGTCTGCAGCCTGGCGCATTTGCTAGTAACTTATCCTCAATTTTGCAAATGTGCTTGCTTAGTCACAATCAAATGCAGTCCTGCCCCTGCACTGAGGCAGCCCACAGAGAGCATGGTGGAGAGAGGTACATGACACATGCTTTCTTCGGAAGAGAGAAGGGAGCTGATGAGTGTGGATAGTGCACTTTCCCCAAATCACCAAAAAACTCACCCCATAGAAGTAAGGTGTAGACAGGGAAGCTAGGAGAGTTATCTCAGGGCGCTCCTCTGTGTGAAAACCCAAAGAGAAGGAAATAAACCTTCTCTACTACTTCCTAACATTGAACTTAGAAGCAGTTTGGGTACATCTGCATATAGAATTGTTTCGAAATCCGTGTGAATTTTAGTCCAGATCCGGGGGGAAAATGTTTGAACATTTTTCAAGTTTTTCATAATTTACAATGACAAAATTTTCTACATTTAGGTACTCAGGATTCCTACTAAAAAGCACACCTTTGTTTCCATTTTTTTGGCTCATCTGAATAGAATTCCTCCCCACACCAGTATTTGCTAACTCATATGGATCAGATAGTGTCTTAACTTTGCAAATTACTTTGGTCTTTTCTGGTGGTTCATTTTTTATTTTCTTACAGTTGCAAAACCAGGGCTGGGAGGGAGGAGAGAACTCAATTCAGCAAATATTTATTAATAAACTATTTTCTAAGAACTGAGATTCAAAAGTTGAGTAAAATAGTCTTGTCCTTCAGATCATACTGGAGGCAGTAATACACGGTGATGGCAACTATACTGGTAGTATGAGCAAATGTGAGCAGCAACATGAATAAGGGAGAGAGAATTTTTTCCTAGCAAAGTAGGTGAGGAGATGACATTGGATCTGGGACTGGACACATGAGCAAGATTTTACCAGGAAAACGACAGGGAAGAAATACATTCCAGCAAGAGCTAACAACAAGAAGAAAAGCCCAGAACCACCATGGAATTGGATTAGGGTTTCTTTTAGAAAGAGCAGGTAGTCTCCTGTGCTGGAGGAGTATATGACGTGTGGAGCAGAATGAGGGAGATAAAAATCGGAGCCAGAGAACAGAAGCTCTGATGCACATTATGAGAGGGTATTCAGTTTTCACCCATCATATCTGACTAAGTTGGGAAATTTACTCTAATGAGAACAGAGGTAGTCTTTGACCTGCTCTCTTAGTGATCATAACAAATACCTCCAGGTGAAACCATATCAATATAGTCGTCACTAACAACATTAATTCTAATGAATTTAAATTCTATCTAAAAGTGGTTTCCCTGTGTAGGATGTGACAAAACACAGAAGGTTAACACTGATACTAGTCACCATGAGTGCCTATTGCTAAATTTGGACTATATGAGGAATTAAACACTAGGATGGGTCCATTCACTTTATTCCTCTATTAGCAACCTGAACTTGCTGTAACACTGTAGGTTAATTATACTTGAATCAAGAAGACAGACTGACTGCCCAGCCCTGTGATATGTTATTGGCACAGTTATTGCTTCACAGGTACGCAGCAGGGGAGTAAGTGACATCATTATGTCTACTTTGTCTGCTTTTATGGATTTTTAAAAAAGATTTATTTATTTATTTGAGAGAGAGAGAGAGTGAGGGAGCACAAGCTGGAAGAGCAGGGAGAGGGAGAGAGAATCTCAAGTAGACGCTGCACTCGAAGCCCCAAACAGGGTTTGATCTCAGGACCCTGAGATCTCAACCTGCACTGAAACCAATAGTCAGGGGCTTAACCAACTGAGGCACCAGGCCCCCTGCTTTTGTGTTTTAACTAAGTTTGGGTGAGACATTTCTTTGCCTGCTATCGTAAAACCTAGGACCTTTATATATTTGAATCTTCTTTTCAAGAAATAACTTAAACTGTACATATTAATATGCAACCATTACTGAGGAAATTAGAAGCAACAAATAAGCAAATGAGGAAAAGAATAACCCCTCATCATCTTATCACCAAGAAATGAAATCATTCACATTTTATTGCAAATCTGACAGAGTTCTTTGGTGAATACTATACATTTAAATTGGTTCTTGTCTGTTTCCAATTTTTCCAGGAGCAGTGGGTGATTGGATAAACTACTTTACTTCAAAGCAGAGGAGAGTATTTGATGAACTATTCACAGAGAAAATGAAACACAGTGAACTAGCAAGACGCTTTGAAGATTACTCTTAATATAACTGGGAAATGAAACCACTTTCCAGGGGCACCTGGGTGGCTCAGTGGGTTAATCATCTGCCTTCGGCTCAGGCCATGATCCCGGGGGGTCCCCTCGGGGAGCCTGCTTCTCCCTCTCCCTCTGCCCTTCCCCCTCACTCATGCTTGTTCTCTCACACTGTCTCTCTCAAATAAATAAATAAAGTATTTATTTTTTAAAAAGACCACTTTCTATTTTATGGAATGCAGTACTTGGGGATTACATAAATATTTTTTTACCAATATGAAAAGCAGATATTTCTTTCAGTGAGAAATGGACACTTCATGAATGTGTCAAAAGTGTCATGTACGAGAGACTGTTTTTACTATATTTGGTGATAGGAGAGAATTATTAATAAAAGGAAGTATGCGATTTTGAAATGACCAAATTATATATCTGCTTTTAGGATATTCATAAGGCAAGGAGATTACTTCTATTCAGAGAGAGCCTATTACTGCGGGTGTTCTATAAACTGCATTAATGGACAACAAAAGTGGTGAGGGATTATCTAAAATAGGAAATGTTTGAGAAGAATTTATTTTCTGCCTATTTGGACACGATGACCTCTAAACTAACATTTTCATTTCAACACTCCCTGGTGTCTGTGTAGAAATCTTCTCCATTTTCATAACAATGACAAACATAATCTTACTAAGGTGGAACACTTAACAGGTAGATCATATCAAATGATCACAACCCAGTACACTGGTGAAAATGAAGAATGAAAAGATACTCTTTCACATTAAAGTAACACTGGTATGGCATGGCAGTATTTTCTTTATCTTTTATAAAGTCAATTAAATTACAGAATTTCTTATTTTCCACTTGGTTTTCCTTGAAGTGTTTA
Organism: Mirounga leonina; assembly: GCF_011800145.1. Taxonomy (NCBI): domain Eukaryota; kingdom Metazoa; phylum Chordata; class Mammalia; order Carnivora; family Phocidae; genus Mirounga; species Mirounga leonina. Next base: position 12,102,977 of record NW_023270504.1, read on the forward strand.
TGATTTTTTTCCAGTATTTCAGAATGTGTTCTTTCTTCCAGTAGCATTTCCAGGATTAATTCAATTTCTATTTTTCTCTCTCTCCTGTAATGAGCATTATTCAGCAGCTTTAGTCTAGAAGACATTGTAATGAAATTTCAGTGAACTTAGTTCAGGATTATTACCTAAATGACAATACACTATTTATGAGCATCTACATCATGTTGCTCACATCTGTGCCATAGTATCTAACTCAAGGCTGCCAAAGCGATGGGTTGAGTGAGTTAACTCAACCAAACACTTTGCTTTTGTACCTCAGTGTATTGCGAATCTTATTTCTAGTAACAAATCTATTGGGGGTCTTCTGTATCAGGTTTATCACTATTCAGGAAGTAAGAGATCTTCACACATCTCCTATATATACATATTTGTTACACATAAAATGTATTCCAGAAAGACAATCAGGTGTGATCTTGGTCAAGTGTTCGTCTTCACGTTGGAGCTGATTTCACACTTAACTCTCCCTGCAGTAGATGTGCGGAGAAGGACAAAGCCATCACGGTGAGACGAGGAGATCCGACGAGAAAGCAAGCCAAGAAGACAACGACTGCTGGTAAAGGCTCCAAATCCCATGAGACTAGAGCATCTTCTGGCGAGATTGACATGATCGCTGAGAAGGAAAGAACTGACATCGGACAGCATAAGATATTATAGGTGGCTCAGTCGGTTAAGCAACTGCCTTCGGCTCAGGTCGTGATCCTGGAGTCCCGGGATCGAGTCCCGCATCGGGCTCCCTGCTCGGCAGGGAGCCTGCTTCTGCCTCTGACCCTCCCCCCTCTCATATGCTCTCTCTCTCATTCTCTCTCTCAAATAAATAAATAAAATCTTTAAAAAAAAAGAAAGGGGCGCCTGGGTGGCTCAGTTGGTTAAGCGACTGCCTTCGGCTCAGGTCATGATCCTGGAGTCCCGGGATCGAGTCCCACATCGGGCTCCTTGCTCAGCGAGGAGTCTGCTTCTCCCTCTGACCCTCCCCCCTCTCATGTGCTCGCTCTCAAATAAATAAATAAAATCTTAAAAAAAAAAGATATTATAGAATTTTAGATTTGTAGGTAACTTTGGGATCACTGTAATCCAGTTTTGATGGAAAATTGCTTAAGGTTAATAAGCTAGCGGTGTAACCAAGAGCCTTAATTCCCAGATTATTATTAGAAATATTTTTTGAGCACCTTCTACGTGCCAGGCCTTAGACTGTAGGGATACGTGAAGAACTTGAAAGAGTCCCTTCTCTCAAGATACTTACATTGTAGTGCGGGCAAATGTATCATTTTTTTTTTTTTTTAAAGGAAACATTTGAGATATGGCAGGCACCAATAGGTGCGGTAGAGAAGGTTCCCTGGGCTTGGAGGCGTGGCGAGCAGTTCAGGTTTCGCGCTAGCTGGGGCTTTTCCACAGGGGAGTGAGACGTCCGGACAGACGCTTTCACCAGCATGACCGCTGGCTGGGGACGGCCCCAGGGTCCAGGGAGGAGGCAGGGAAACACAGCTATTACAGCGGCCTGGGGGAGAGAAGAAGAGCACGTGGACAGTGACAGTGTTGTGGCAGAGATGAAATGGTGAGACAGGGCCAGTTTCAGTCTATAACATGGCTACTGAGCCAGCGAACCTACTCATGCAGGAGTGAGAGACAGAAAGAAACAGAAGATGAAGCCTAGATTTTTGGCTGATCAACGGAGTATCTGCGGGGAGCATTTATTCAGATGCAAGGCTTGACAGCTGAGTGAGTTGGGGGGCGGGGTGGGGGAGGGGGCGGGGCGGGGTGGGGGCGTCTATGGATCAAGACTTCTGCTAGGGCCGCACCGTGTGAACCGTCTGTTAGACACGAGGTAATTGGTTGCATAGAAGACTCTCCGATGGCTGGGGCGTTGTTCGTCGGGGCCCCGCGCGAGTGTTCAAGAACGTGGGGGGCGCGGGACGTGCAGCCAGTTCCAGGGGGTTTACGGAGAGCCGTGGAAAGGAGCGTCTGCGTGGTGACAGCATTTGCTGGGGACCTGCTGCAGGCTAGTTGGATCTCCCCGCCTGAACTCTGACCTGCCCACCTTCCTTTTTCACCTCCTTGGAGCTGACAAACTTAACATGCATTTCCTACTCCAAATTGCCTCTGGCTCTTCCCCCGTTGATCCCCTTGGCACTGATTTTTCACTCTTCTTCCTTCTTCTCTCTCTGGCCCTCCTCTCTAGTCAATAAATAACTGCTAAATCCAACGATTCTGCTAAGGTTTTCTGGGCGGCACTTTTTCACTTCCATCTATTTGTGCCTCAAAGGCATTCCACCCCCTAACTGGTTTAACACCAGCTCTAGGAAAGCCTGCTCTATAACTCTGTCCCGTGTCCCTGTTGTTCTCCATTGTCCCTCACTGGCCCTCCAGGGACCCTTCCCTTCCCACTCTTACTCAGTCCGGCCTTGTATTAGGAGGTAAATATCTGTCTCCTATTCTAGTCTGTAAGGTCCTTGCCGGTTAAAGCCCATGTTCTGTTCATTTTGGGATCTTGCACCACACACAGCCTGGGACAACCCTCATAATGGGTGGTTCACAAATGCTGGCTGTGAATTGAGCTCATGGACCAGTTTAATTCTACACGTTCTAGAAAACTCAGTTCCAGGACTGTCCCCACTTTGCCCTTATTTTTGTATTCCGCTATTACTTCATGTCTGCATTAGTCAGTTCTGTTTTCAACCTGATGCTATATTCTCTTCTATTATTACTTAACTATTCACAGTATGTGAATCTTTTCCTCCTAATTTTCTCGTATCCTTACAGAGAGGCTGTCGGTGTCTTCTTCAGTGACCAATGCAATGTATTGCCCTCAGGAATTGTCCATCAAAGATGTGTTGAATGAAAGAATGAGTTAGTGAATGAATGATTTGAAGAATGAAGGAACACATTTCTGTTTCTCTACCTGCTTAGCTTCTTGGTCCTGTGGGCATGAATGCTTACAATTATATTTAATTCCTTGTTTTCCCTCCACTTTCCAAATCAAACCAGTCACAAAATACTATTGATTCTTGCTTTTTAATATCTCTTCATTCATTTAGTGTGTAATGAAAGAACTTATCCATCTTCCTTCAAATATAAAGGTAAGCAAAGATGAATCATAAATGTTTGTAAGGATAGCCTGTAACTGTCACCCACCTATAAGGGTAAATAAATCCGGTGGGGAGGTCTGTGAGGGTTTGCATAATGTCTGTGTGCTTTTAACCTTTCCTTACTTTGTTATAATTTTTCCTTGTAATGTGTAAGATTATAAAGTAGAGATGCTTTTTTATTTTTAAGCAGCTCATTCACACATTTAGGAAATATTAATTACCAGTGTCAAAGAGGAATAATGCAGCATTTAAATAACATTCACATTGGTTTTATTTATTTTTAATTTAGTTGAATAAAAGAATTATTGGTCCTTTTTCTAAATACACAGACCTAGATGGAATTTTCTAAGGAGTTAGCAGGGGAAGAAGTGGGAAACAGGGCTTCAGACTATTTTGGATGAAAAACTACAGGAAACAGGAATAAGTAAGGAGTCATCTATCCATCTAGCAGCCCCGTTGATAATTAGGAAGCTAATTCTAGAGAAACACCATGTCTCTAAACACCATGTAAGTAAGGACAGTTTGGGTTATTATCCTTCCAAAGCACAAGGAGCATAATCTTAAGCTATAACTAAGCAGATTTGAGTAAATAAATTTGGGCATTTTTGTTGTTGTTCATTTGTAATATAATCATTAGTAGCTTAAAATCTTCATGACTACTGGTATAACAGTTATGAGGGTTTGCTAATCCTTAATTGTTGACTGGCTGGGTTATCCTTATCCCTGGCATGATAAGGAATATCTCAAACTACAATTCATGAGAGGGGTACAAATCTGAGCCAATGTATGTCTGTGACATACAAGTATGTATGTACATTTCTGAACATGTAATTTTATTCAATTCAAATGTGGTATTTATTTCAAAGGTTTATATTAATTTACAGTATCAAGTTTTATCAACTAGAGATGAGAAAATATAAGTCTTTAGATGCTGTCAGTTATTTAGATTGCTCCTTCATTTTGTGAAAGTCTCCTAGTCTATGGAGATCTGGATAAATGACAACTGAAGACAGATGCAGTCATTCCGAAACGTCCTTGCAACAACTAGCCAGATTTGAGGGAGAGAGGGCATATTTCTGGGTCATTGACCCAAAGAGAATTTTAATTAAAATAAATTAGTGAAACCAGCTAAGTCCCGCTAGGTAGTATAAAGTTGAGCTAGAAAAGGATCCAGAACCATCTGGTAAATATACAAATGAATAATGTTAATAGTAATTTTGTTCCAGAAGGTCATTCTAGTCAATCCAATAAATATCTCATTTTGTTCTTCTTTTGCTTCCACCTGTACCCTGTTTGGTGAGTGTTTAGCTTCTGATTTATAACTGAGGGTATTAGGCTTCTGTCGTCCATGGGGTGAAGTCATGTTTCTCCTCTGAGATTCATGTAACCTAAGTAGGAATGCCCTGGGCCCTGGAGGGAGTACAAACAAAACTGAGTCCCAAGGGTGATGAGGCTGCAGTGACAGGCTTCGTCACCGTGTTCTTTCTGGGGTGTCAGCCAAGCAAAGGGCCCGAAGTGCAGAAAGGGCAAGCAGCCAGGGAGCTGGGCAGGCCTCGTTTGACAGCCACGCCGTGAGGGACAGCGGCTGCTGGCTCAAGGAAGCTCCTGGCTTCTATCAGAGATGCCGGCTCCGAAATTCAAAGAGAACTTGGCCAGTAATTCTTATTTCTATAAAATGAGCAGAGTGTACAAAAAGACCCCTGAGGGCCCATGTAGGTCAGACCTTTCCCTTGCTCTGAATTGCTTCCCTCGGGGGCACTGTGCCTGAGATGTAGGAAGGATGAGGGGTGCAGGTGCAGGGAGCAGGCAGAGGATGGAAGGAACAGGACTCAGACATGGGGTGTCATTCCCCTGCTCACACTGGGCCCTGTTTTCACTCGGATTCCTATCTCTGTTGCTCTCTTCCTGCCAGGACTATAGGCTTTCTGCTAAGCAGACATAACAGGGTTTCCTTCAGGAGAATTAGCCCACTACTTTTGAGGGGGGAGGGAGAGAGAGACAGAGAGAACACACAAGTGGGGAAGTGGCAGAGGGAGAGACAGAATCTCAAGCAGACTCCACGCTGAGCACCGGCCCTGACGCAGGGCTCGATCTCACAACCTTGAGACCATAACCTGAGCTGAAATTAAGAGTCGGATGCTTAACTGACCTACCCAGGTGCCCCAGCCCACTACTTTTATACTGATGGAAGAGGGATAAGAAATCCCTTAGAATAGACTCCTGGTGTTGTCCCATACCCTGAAAATACTGAGGAAAAAGCCAGAAGGTGTTGCTTCTTCAGAAGTTACGTCCAGAAGTGGAGAGTGAAAATTCCACTTGTGCAGTTATCCAAAGTGCAATGGCAGAGCTCTAGGGGCCTAAATCTCTGTGTGGAATCAGGAATGGGGTCCAAAAAGGAGCTGCAGGGATTGCCATTGGGAGACAGTGGTCCCTCAATACATGATGGATCCACCTGCCATGCAGCTCTTCTGGTGGCAGTGAACCTGGAGTGCCCACATAGCCACATAGCCAGTTGGGCTGCGTGTTTTGCAAAATGCAATCCTCTGGCTGTGTGGTCAGGCAGGAGGAGAGAGACACTATGGCTGAACTTGCTGGCCCTTGACAGACTCCCTCCTCCTCGGTCTCTCACATGGGCTTTAAGACTGGTTTCTGGATGCCCCAAATCAATCATACTTTAATGCTGCCTAGAAGGGTCTCAGTCTAACTTAAAATTTTTTTTTCCTTGAGATTCTTTTTCCCGCCCTACCTTCATATTATTTAAGACAGTTTCCCAAAGAGTATTTTTCTGAATTTGCATGAGAATCACCTCCAAGTTATTTGCTTAAGCTTCTGTTTGAGAACTGTTGCTCAACTCTGGCTGCACATGAGAATAACCTGAAAAAAACCTTTTTCAAAAAAATCTCTCTTCTCTGGGCCCCACACCCAGAGCTTGGGATTTGATTGGTCTGGGTTAGTTCCAGGCATCTGTTTGATTTTAAAGTTTCCCTCAGTGATTCGAGTACGTAGTCAGGGTTAGGAAGCCCTGAGTTAGCGGGGCCCTCCACTAACTGGGAGGGGGAGGGGGACGGGGGGCTGCATGGGAGGGGAACACTGAGCCCGCTGGTAATCAGGAAGAAGGTCTCCAGTGTGCGTGAAGTATCTGTTAAAGATGTATGGGCTGGTTCCTGAACTCAGATTCCATCCCTGCTATACTTTCTGAGGCACATTCTCTCTCTTCCTTTTCCAGGGAAGGAGGTCTTCCCGATGTCACTTCTCTCAAGGATTCTCAAAATTTAGTGCGCACAAAAATCACCTGACAGAATTTTACTGAAATGCAGATTCCCAGGCCTTATCCCGGAGGTCCTGATTCAGTAGCTCTGGCATGTGGCTGGAATATATATGTTAACAACTATTATATTTAATGATGATTATATAGCATGATGAACATGGTCAAGGGACCACCACACTTTGATAACACTGCCTAGTCCTTCACACCAAAGGTATAATCTGCTACTCTTGGGGAGGTCTCTGTCTCAAATTCTGTCTCTCTGTCACCTCGTGTCTGATCTCTCTGTGCCTCAGTTTCTCCACCTGTAAAATGGAGGACATAAAAGTCCTTGCTCTATAGAGGTTGTGAGGATTCAAAGAAATTAAAACAGAGAGAGGTCATTTTTATGGCCTGAGTTAACCAGATGACCGAATTGGGTAGCTTTGAGAGTATGTCTATTTAGTTAGCTCTGGTCCTCTAACACAGCAGTAAATCAGCCATTTCCAGATCCTCATTAGGCCTTAGCCTTCCTCCCCCATTTCCACATTCACTCAAGACCCCCCAAACATGGTTAGAAGAAACTTTATTTCTATATGACTTGTGAAGAAAGACTAAAAAATACTGAAATTGTACTTTACAAAGAATTACCTCCAGTGGATATTAATGTTCAAAGTATGAAGGTTGAATGGTGAAAATAGTTATTAAATCTTAGGCTCCATTAGTTGCTTCCAATCAGCTGGTTAAAGCGCCATCTTTTTTTAAAGTTAGCTCTGTGATGACACCCAGTGGTCAAAATGTTAACCTGCTCAGTGGGGAGTCTGCTTCTCCCTCTCTCTGTCTGCCGCTCCCCCTGCTTGTGCTTTTTCTGCCTCTGTCAAATAAATAAATAAAATCTTAAAAAAAAATACATGAGGTATTTTTCTCAGTATACAAATACTTAACATTGCATCTAATTTGTCTTTCAGACTTAGAGAAAGGGATTCGTAGCAGTATGTAGTAAACAAACAAAAGACACAGGAGAATTTAACAGAGACTGTTAAGATGCCACAATAGTCACACCTGGCACTTTAAATGATGAGGAAATAATGAGCAATTCAGGTAACAGTAATTACTTTACCTAGCTCTCATCCCACATTGGCATAGGATGTATTCTGTTCATTCATTTATTCACTTGGGAAATATTTCACAGAGAAGCAGACTCTAAAAGGGAAACTAATGCCCGGCAGGTTTATGAGGGGGTGCTCTGGGGATAATTCTTGTAGAAGGGAAAGGGAGAAAGGAGGAGGAGGCAGAGGGGGGAGAGGGGCTGCCACACAGTCTCAGCAAAGGCTTCAGCTGACCCCACAGGGAGCTCTGAGGCTAGCGTGGCCCTTCAGTGTCACCTCTTATCGGAGCAAAAAGGCCATTTACCCTCTGTCTAGCTACTATGAAGATATGGGCTATCCTGGGAAGCAGGTGCCCATGGCTGAAGCAGCTATCTTTGAGCCAAAGCAATGCTGCAGAGGGCTGACAGCGAGGCTTGTCCACTGACCATCCGTCCTCCCTGCAGTGGGGGCACTCAGTCCTCCAGGCTCGAGGGGGATCTGCACAGCCCATCCCAACACCCACGACGCTGAAGCTGCATGATGCCAACAAGACAGCCAGCCTTTCTGACTTTTGGGAACTTACAGATACACATTAAACCAATGAGCCACCCAATAAATACTCAGGGCTATGAAGGAAGCCTGGGATTTAAGAGAATACTTAGCGAGGACGGAATAAAGAGAGGAAGGCTAGTGCTTCGCTGGTTTCCTCCCCAGAGTAGAGGCGCGGGGAGGATACAAAGGAAAGTGATGATGCTTGGACTGGGAAGCTTTTACTGTAGCCCGTGAGCAGTTTGGCATCCCTTTAAGTCTTTACAAAGGGAAGAGCGAGCGCAAGTAGACAAGTAAGCTGTTCATATTACAGACCGGATTCGAAAGACATTGGGTATTTCAAAGCCGACACAGGGATCAAGCATTTTCTTGAGAAGTCACTCCTCATTTGGTCCTAAAGTTCTGGTCTCATTTCTCACTGTTTCCCTCTGGATCCTGTAGGGTCCCCTATACCATGGACCTCTCCCATTCTCTGAACACCTTATGCTAACCCCACTTCTCTGCTATTATCCTTTAACACCAATGACATTTTCTAAAGTCCTTCAGGCCCAGCTCAAGTTTCACCTCCTCTTGAAAAGCTTCTCCTGTTTCAAGCCCTTAAAGGGGCTCTCTACCTTTATTCTGAGAAGAAAGTTAAAAATCCTTAATGTAACTCACAAGACCCTGGTTTCTGTTTATTTACCTCTCATCCTATTCCCTTATATTTGTCTGCCGGCCTAGGTGGTGAACTAGGGTCTTGTTTATCTTTTTTTCTTCAGGGACTATCACAATGTCTTTAACATGATAGAGCCTTCATTGTTGAGTTGAAAAAAATGTAAATAGTCCTCACAGAGAAAGTTACTTTATTGAAAGTTGTTTTCTTTCAAAGAACTATAGAGTCTAATCAAGAGTACTTACTTCTCAAGTTCATTGACGTACAAAGAAATTTAAAAGACTTCTGCTTTATGATTTTGTAGCCAATTGTTCCCAGAGCCCTAAATACCTATATTTATCACAAATATGGCATATATTTCTTCTATGTAAAACATCTCTTCTTCTAAGTGAAACATCAGTACATCTCGCAGCTAAAGAATTAGAAGAACCGGGGCGCCTGGGTGGCTCAGTTGGTTAAGCGACTGCCTTCGGCTCAGGTCGTGATCCTGGAGTCCCGGGATCGAGTCCTGCATCGGGCTCCCTGCTCGGCGGGGAGCCTGCTTCTCCCTCTGACCCTCCCCCCTCTCATGTGCTCTCTCTCATTCTCTCTGTCTCAAATAAATAAATAAAATCTTAAAAAAAAAAAAAAAGAATTAGAAGAACCATAGAGGCAGTCTATTATACACCCCTTAGTTCATAGTCAAATAAACTAGCTTGGCAGGTGTCAAATGATTTGAAAAATGTTACTTAGCTAGTTTGTGACAAAGTTGAAGCTAAAATACAAATGTCTTAATTGCTAAAGCAATCATCATCATCATCAACAAAAACATTTAGAGAACTTACATTAGCCAGGTACTCCTCTAAATATGCTACTTGTATTAGGTGTTTTGTTTTGTTTTTTTTTAAAGATTTTATTTATTTATTCATGAGAGACAGAGAGAGAGAGAGAGAGAGAAGCAGAGGCAGAAGCAGGCTCCCGCGGAGCAGGGAGCCCGATGCGGGACTCGATCCCAGGACCCTGGGATCATGACCTGAGCCGAAGGCAGACGCTTAACCGTCTGAGCCACCCAGGCGCCCCTTTGTATTAGGTGTTTTAATGTTCACAATACCCCCAGCAGTAAAGACGCTAAGACAGAGAGGTCGGCTAACTTGCCCAAGTGCAAAATGCATAATAATTATAACAACAACCCTCAAACAGATCTTTTTCCAGCTTCTCCAAATCCCAAGCCCAGACATATTGACAAACACAGTAGAATAAAAATAGAATTCCTTCGGGGCTCCTGGGGTGCAGTGGGATAAGTGTCAGACTCTTGATTTGGCTTGGGTCCTGATCTCAGGGTCATGAGATTGAGCCCCATGTTGGGCTCCCCATGAGCCCAGAATCTGCTTGGGATTCTTTCTCCAGCTGCCCCTCCCCCACCCCCCATGCTCTCACTCTCTCTCTCTCAAGTAAATAAATAAATCTTAAAAAAATAGAGGGCCCCTTGGTGGCTCAGTTGATTAAGTGCCTAACTTTGGCTCTGGTCATGATCCTCAGGTTCTGGAATCGAGTCCCACATCGGGCTCCCAGCTCAGCAGGGAATCTGCTTCTCCCTCTTCCTCCGCGCCTTGCTCCGCTTGTGCTCTCTCTCTCTCTCTCAAATAAATAAATAAATAAATAAATAAATAAATAAATAAATAAAATCTTTAAAAAAAATAGAATTCCTTCTATTAGGAAGTAGACTCTATCTCCTGATGCCTCGATCTGGATTTGATGGTCAGCAACTTGCCTCATTTTGACCATAATCACTGTGGATAGATCATCCAAACAGAAAATCAATAAGGAAACAGCAGACCTGAATAATGCTATAGGACAAATAGACCTAACAAATATATACAGAACAGTCCATCCAGTAGCACAGGATGCATATTCTTCTCAAGCACACATGGAACATTCTCCAGGAGATTTACATGTTTGGCCACAAAGCAATCATTAACAAATTTAGGAATATTGAAATCATGTCAAGTATTTTTTCTGACTACGATGGTATGAAAGTAGAAATCAGTAACATGAAGAAGAAAACTAGAAAATTCACAAATATTTGAAATTAGGGAACACATTCCTAAGCAACTAATGAATGAAAAAAGAAATAAATATCTTGAGACAAATGAAAATGGAAATGTAACATACCAAAACTCATGGGATGCAGCAAAAGCAGTTCTAAGAGGGGAAGGGTATAGCATATAGTGTATAAAGTGTTTCTTTATATAAATAAATAAATAAATAATAAATAAATAACCTAACTTTATGCTTCAAAGAATTAGAAAAAGAAGAACAAAGCCCAAAGTTAGTGGAAAGAAGGAAATAATAAACATTAGAGCAGAAATAAATGAAATAGGGATTAGAAAGACAATAGAAAAAAATTGACAAAACTAAGAGTCGGTTCTTTGAAAACAAAGTTGACAAACCTTAACTAGACTAACCAAGAAAAAAAGAGAGAGGCCTCAAATAGAATTATAAATGGAAGAAGAGACAGTAAAGTTGACACCACAGAAACACAAAAGATTGTCAGAGATTACTCTGAACAACTATATGGTAACAAATTGGTCAACCTGGAGGAAATGGATACACTCCCAGAAATATACATTGTAAGACTGGATTCTCAGGGAGCAGCTAGTAAAGGAAGTAATATGTCTTCTGGGGAGAAATTGTGAGCTGGGCTCCGGGGATAGCCAGGACAAGTGTTTGTATGCCTATGAACAACTGCTTCTTTGTTTGCTATATGTTGTCTTTTAGGTCTCATGGACACCGACTTCATTGGCTTTCAGAATTACGTGTTTTGGGGGCCTTTGCCTTTGGGTATAAGTTTTAAAATTTGGGGCACTAAATATGGGGTCCAAATCCTTTACTCCTATGGAGAAGTTGGGAGTTGGGAGTTTCTGATTGTATGGCGCTGTACTGGGGATGGGGCTTATGACCTGGCCGGGGGGCTCAGCCTCTCCTAATGGTTTCAGTGTGAGTATGTTCTCATTTGCCTGATGTACAGGAGTTGTTCACTAGTTTCTGGACGTATTTCAAAGAGAATTGCTCCACATTACATTTGATGTAATAATGGAATATTATATATAATGGAATATTATTCAGCCATAAAAAGAGGAAATCCTGCCATTTGTGACAATATGGTTGAAACTTGAAGGCACCATGCTAACTGAAATTTGTCAGATGGAGAAAGACAAATACTGTATGATCTGACTTAATGTGGAATCTGAAATAATGGAGAGTACATTGGTGGTTGCCAAGGGCTAGGGGGTGGGGAAAATAGCTGATGGTGACCAAAGGGTCCAAAGTTTCAGTTATGAGTCAATTCCACATACATCTTGGCGATTATAGTTAACAATACAGTGTAATTACATACTTCAAAGTTGCTGAGAGAGTGGAATGTTAAATGTTCTCAAAACAAAAAACCAAAGAACAGGAAAAAAGAAAGGAATGGTGGCTGTATGAGGTCATGGATGTGTTGACTAACTTTATTGTGGTGATCATTTCCCAATGTCTACGTATTTCAAATCATCATGTTGTACATCTTAAACTTACACAATGTTTTATGTCAACTCTGATCTCAATAAAGCTGGAAAAAAAAGTAACATATGTAATTCAGATGTATAGAGAAAAAATAAAATGAAATAGGCCAATACTGAAGCTCACCCATTCTTTCCTCAGCTGTTTCAAGTCTACTGATTCACCCATCAAAAGCATTCTTCATTTCTGTCACTGCATCTTATTTCTAGCATTTCATTCTGATTTTTTCTTACAGTTTCTATCTCTCTATGGGCGTTACCTATCTGGTCTTTCATGTTGTAGACTTTTTCCATCACATCCCTTTACACGTTAATCACCGCTTTTTAAATTGCCTGTTTGATAATACTAACATCTGTGTCATGTCTGAGTCCGGATCTGATGATTGCTTTGTCTCCTTGGACTCTGCTTTTTCTTGCCTTTTGGTATGCCTTAGAATTTTTTTCTTTTTGAGAGCCAGATATGTTTCAAGTAATAGGTACCAAGACAACCAGGTCTTTAGTGTGAAGATTTATTTTAATCTTGCTGGGATTTGGACTGTATTTGATGCTTCTTGTAGCTGTATGTACAAGACTTCAAATTCCTTCAGTGTCCTTAGCGGCAATGTCCACAATAGTCAAACTATGGAAAGAGCCAAGATGTCCATCAACGGATGAATGGATAAAGAAGATGTGGTATATATACAATGGAATATTATGCAGCCATCAAAAGGAATGAAATCTTGCCATTTGCAACAACTTGGATGGAACTGGAGGGCGTTATGCTGAGCAAAATAAGTCAATCAGAGAAAGACATGTATCATCTGACCTCACTGATATGAGGAATTCTTAATCTCAGTGTCCTTGTTTTGGCTTTGGGACTTCTTTTGGTATTGCTTCTCAGACAGTCTGTGTTCTGCAGTCTATTCAGCTGTATTAAATTGGTGACTTATCGGTGTGCTGTAGCATGTGGAAGAGGGGGAGCATTCTAAAATCTTCTACGTCTTCCTCTTTTAGTGGGCTTGAGTGTATGGCCTTCACAAGTGATTCTGGGCTTTGTCAATGGGTACAGCTCTTCTCCCAGTGCTCCTACTATTCTTCTTGCCTGTGGTGTTCATGATCTATTTCCTTCATGTCCTCTCCCCTGTTGACTATGGAGTTTCCCCCCTTGTAGGTGACACAGGAAGGCTGGAAGGAGCTAGAGTGAAGTGGAATTTCCTTCTCCCAGTTGGGGTAAGCTTGCAGTATTATACCAAAGCCTTCTCCTGCAGAGTAGACCTTTATTAGGGAGAAGGATCTGGGAGGGTTAGAAAGTAGAAGTATGAGACTATCAGTAGAAGTAGTAAACTATTCTTCCATTCCCACCGGGGTCATAGGGGTATCTTTCTTGGATCCTCAGATCCATCCTGTGAGAACCTGTTGGCATTCCTGGAGGGAAAGTGTGCCCACTCCCACCTCCACCCTCACCCCTGCTCATGACTGCGACCTGCAGAAGTTTCTCACTCACACATTAGTCTATACTCAATGTCCAGCAATCCATCAAAATTACCACTTAAGTTGTCTTATTCATTTAAGGCACCCAGCAGCTTCTGCTCCAGGTAAGTTAAGTGTCAGGTGTTGTATCTCTGGCTGTGTCCATCTCTTCAGATTTTGGAGTGGTTGTTGTTTGACCTCAGTTCTCTGAGAGGTCCAAAAGAAGTCACTGATTTTCAATTTTCCAATTTTTCTCTCTGTAAGGAAGGGATTGGTAATTTCTTTTTTTTTAAATTTTATTTTATTATGTTATGTTAATCACCACACATTACATCATTCGTTTTTGATGTAGTGTTCCATGATTCATTGTTTGCTTATAACACTCAGTCCTCCATTCAATACGTTCATTCTTTAATACCCATCACCAGGCTAACCCCTCTCCCCACCCCCCTCCCCTCTAGAACCCTCAGTTTGTTTCTCAGAGTCCATAGTCTCTCATGGTTCGTCTCCCCTTCCGATTCCCCCCCCTTCATATTTCCCTTCCTACTATCTTTTTTTTTTTTTTTTTTACATATAATGTATTATTTGTTTCAGAGGTACAGGTCTGTGATTCATCAGTCTTACACAATTCACAGTGCTCACCATAGCACATACCCTCCCCAATGTCTATCACCCAGCCACCCCATCCCAGCTACCCCCCACCACTCCAGCAACCCTCAGTTTGTTTCCTGAGATTAAGAATTCCTCATATCAGTGAGATCATATGATACATGTCTTTCTCTGATTGACTTATTTCACTTAGCATAATACCCTCTAGATCCATCCACGTTGTTGCAAATGGCAAGATTTTGTTTTTGTTGTTTTTTTTGATGACTGTATAATATTCCATTGTGTGTATATGTATATGTATGTATATATATATATATATATACACACACACACAAACATCATCCATCATCCATATATATATATGTGTATATATACACATATATAGGGATTGGTAATTTCTATGTTCCTTACATGTCAGAACTGAACATGTATTTTCTTGACCAAGATTCCCTACTATTGGGAACACAGGAAGTAGTTCAGTCCTCACTGAACTGTCCTTACACTTGGCTTTGTGTCACTGAAATGAAACAAGATCCCAGTATAATTGTAGTACTATAGCCAAATACTGTGGTATAATACTCATGCGTAGCATTTACTTTGGGAGGCATTTTGGCAGGAGTTTTTTGCAGAATGAATGATTAGTGTGGTGATTAAAGGAAGAACTTGGGAAGAAGAGGCTAATAGAGGCATTGCTGAAAAATTACACAGAATAGTTTGATTGGGGTGGAGGGATCCACAAGAATCAGTAGGAACTGAGGCTGGAAATATTAGGATATGTCCAGAGTACCTTTGGACTGGGAAATGTTTTATCAAATTCTGTGGTCAGCATGGAGTCACTAAAAGATTTCAAAAAGGGTAACAACAAATGTGAACAGTTAATCTAGCAAAAGCTTACCCAAAGTATCAAGCTCAAGATTTGGTATGACAAGAGATGAAAAGGTGAAGTTGAGAAGGTTGTGATGTCTCAAAGGTCAGATCAGACATTTGAGAGGTGAAGTCCAAGAATCGGGCTTACAATGTGAAGAATTTGAGATGCAGTCAGAACTTACAACAGACTAGATTCTGGAGTCATTGCATGGAGGCTACAGCTTAAACTTTGAATATAGATGTGGTTCTGGGAAGGACAAGAACTGGGGTTAGAACCTTTGGGAATGGGTACACTTAAGGAGTAGGAGAAAATAAAATCAGCAGTGGAAAAGCCAGAAAGGTGGGAGAAAAACCAGGATGAGATACAAAGGAAATTAAGGTAGAAGAGGTTCCTTTTTTCTTCCAGCAATGCCTGGCCTATAAGGCCAGATTCTGAACTGGACAGATGCACCAGTCCTGACAGAGGAAAAGAGCTTCCTGTATTTCTGGGCTTGAATGACTTGCTTCTTGCCAGAATTGAATTCGTTTTACAGTGGAAATAGATGTCAGTGTTTCATAGGAAGTGGTTAGTGCTTATTAGGTAAAAGTCCACATTTATGAGATAAAGCTCCATTCTTGGAATTTACCCAGATAGGAGAGTGCTTTGTGGTGGCTATAAAATTGTAGTGGTAGCAAATTTTGTATATAAAATTACCATGACCTCAGAGGTAACTGCAAATGATTTACTCCAAACCAATGTACAATCTTTGCAACATATGAATTTCTTTGGAGATCTGTATTTGTATGGAGTGGCCACTGTTTGTACACATACCTAAAGTACAAGCAGATGCCTTCTGCCAGGTACTTAGTGGCTTGTTTCTCATGCTGACTATATGGTCAGCATTTAAAGGAAATCAGGAATCTTTGGTAAATCCCTGCTATAGCAACAAGACAGTTTTCATTGGGCGCCTGGGTGGCTCAGTTGGTTAGGCGATTGCCTTCGGCTCAGGTCATGATCCCAGGGTTCTGGGATCGAGCCCCACATCAGGCTCCCCGCTCCGTGTGGAGCCTGCTTCTCCCTCTCCCTCTGCCTGCTGCTCCGCCTGCTTGTATTCTCTCTCTCTGTCAAATAAATAAATAAAATCTTAAAAAAAAAAAAAAATTCTGGGTGCCTGGGTGGCTCAGTTGGTTAAGCGACTGCCTTCGGCTCAGGTCATGATCCTGGAGTCCCGGGATCAAGTCCCGCATCAGGCTCCCTGCTCGGCGGGGAGTCTGCCTCTCCCTCTGACCTTACCCCCTCTTGGGCTCTCTCTCTCACATAAATAAATAAAATCTTAAAAAAAAAAAAAGACAGTTTTCATCAAGTTTGTGAAATGTAATTTTATTAATTAATAGAAGGGCATGTCTTACCAGACACAATGTCCCCAAATAAATAAAATCTCAGCATCATTAAAAGCACACAAACACACAGTTTAACAGGGTACAATACAAAGTCAATTTAGATGATGTTCTTACTTGCATTTACTAAAAATCTGAGAAAGACTGTATTAATCTCTAAATAATTATCTTGCATAAAGAGAAAAGTAGAGCACAATTATTTCGTAGAAGGTTTTGGGAGTGACAATTTGAGAAGACTTTGATTTAAAATATATTAAGATACATCACAGGTCAAATCACACTCTCTGTAACATTACAACATGGAATTGTACTTAATCAAAAATAAAGGTGGCTGAAGAAGGCTGTATACTTTCTTTCCTAACATTACACTAATTTCTATTTTTGGCATGAGTTAATAACCTTTTCCATTAGTAGGAAAATGTGCTCTGCAAACTCTCGGAGGGCACCACGGCCACCATTACATTTGCAAATATATCCAACAGCCTTCTGGGCGGTGGAGCAGGCATCAGCAGGCACGCCACTTAGGCCCACTTTCTTCAAGCACTCCTCGTCAGACACTTCATTTCCTAGCAAGTAAAAGAAACACTGCGTGAGTATTTAAGGACACGAAACATACTCAGTTCTAATAACGCAAACAGCAACCAGTAAGTAATTCTGGTAGCTTCAGCAAGAACTCAAGCACTGCATATAAGAATACCAAAGATGAGGTGGAACAAATATGTTAAAGTATTTACAAGTATAATTGAGGTCTAGGGTTTTCCTTAAGCAATTCAAAATCAATTCTTATCAGTTAAAGAAGGAGAAAGGATTATAATTTCTGATTGCCATGCGTATTAGATTTATGAGAAATTCTATCTATAAATTATGAATTATCTAAAATTTTTATTAAAAAAACATCCCAAGCACATGCAAGAACCCCAAGTTCATGTGGAATAATTATCAATGTTTTGGATCATTTATCAGTGTTTTTCTCTTTGCTCCACCCGTTAATTTTTTAGAGGGAGGGCTAGGAAGGAATTCCTAGACATCACGTTTTACCCCAAGACTCTTCAGCATCTACCTCTAACACATATCTATCTCTAGTAGATCAGTCTACTTTTTTAAAAAGTGAGACAGTATCATCAAACTAACAAAACCCACAATTCCTTAATATCATCTTGGGGCTCCTGGGTGGTTCGGTTAAGCGTCTGCCTTCGGCACAGGTCATGATCCCGGGGTCCTGGGATCAAGCCCCATGTCGGGCTCCCTACTCAGCTGGGAGTCTGCTTCTCCCTCTCCCGCTTGTGCTCTCTCACTCTTTCTCTCTCAAATAAATAAATAAAAAATCTTAAAAGAAATATCACCTAGTACCTTAGTATGTGCTCAAATATCCCACTGTCTCAAATTTTCTCTATAGTTGATCTGTTTGCTTCAGAAGCCAAAGTCCACATACTGCATTCTGTTGATCTATATTTTAAGTACTTTTAATCTGTAACAGTTCTCTTTGATTTGTACATCACTTATTTGTTGAAGAATTACCATCACACTGACAAAACTACACCCTTTCTCCACCTGCCCTGCTCTCCCCCTGTTTTGTGTTGATAGGATGAATTTCAGAAGCACCTAGTACCTCAGATTCTCCATTCTGAGTATAATTATTATTATACCATAGACCAACTACTACTAATAAAGTGCTCATTAAAAAAAGAATTTGTTTTAATTCTGTTCCACATTTATCTAGTGAAAATTTTTAAATGATTAAATGTATTGAAATCTGAATTTTTTCACTGAAAGATGATGAAAATTCAAGTATTTAATTTGCATAATCTACCCCTGAAACTAAGCTGTATTTCGTAAAATTTACCTATATAAGTGTTGGTATTTTTAAGGAATACATTTTTTTTCTTTTTTTTTAAGATTTTATTTATTTGACAGAGAGAGTGAGAGAGCACAAACAGGGGAAGTGGGAGGGAGAAGCAGGCTCCCCGCTGAGCAGGGAGCCCAATGTGGGGCTTGATCCCAGGACCCTGGGATCATGACCTGAGCTGAAGGCAGATGCTTAACCATCTGAGCCACCCAGGTGCCCCAGGAAAACATTTTCATACATTTATGTGACCCATGCTAAATAGTGCTCTGATTTTAAATTAAAATTTGAAGTCTATTCTCTATTTTCTTGTTTTCTAGCCTCTGCTTTTTATAGTTTTTTTTTTAATATTATGTAAGTAATGCATATTCTTGGTAGAAACATTTTTTTTAAAGTCAAGGCAAAAACCAAATCAATATCATCTTAATTACCACTATTTATGGATAATCACTGTATTTTGGCATATGCAATTACATAATTTTACCGATATAAGTGATACACACTATTATTACTACCTGCAGGCACTCTACCAGGTATTCTATATTATTTTCAATTTTCTTTCCAATAGCCTTATAAAGTTTGACTTGTGTTTATACTATAAATAGGAAAACCAAGGCTTGGAGAAGCTCACTGAGGGTCGCACAGATACTTAGTATACCTGGAATTTGTTCCACTAAAACTGTTTTCTCCTTACAAAAACTGGATCATTTTCTATCAAGGGCTCTGTAGTATTCTTCACTGAATCTTTGCATGCGGTTCAAAGGTTAGTCCTGAAGTCTTCAGATGACCTGCTCCCAAAGCATTTCTGTGCTGCTTCTTTGGAGGCCCATATTACCCTTGTAACTACTTATTTCATGCATGGCTTAGGTTATATGTATTTTAATAACTTGTCATTAATATCTAAAATGTACATATCAGACTGCAAGCTCTGGCAGCAGTAAGTCCCAGCAACCAACCCCAAGCCTGCACATAGCATATCTGCTAAATGCCAACGTGACAACCTTGTGACATCTGACCCTGTCGATACAGATTACAGCACTGGCTTTCATGGTTGCAGAGCATTCCATTTTGTGGATATTCTATGTTTGCAGGATATTTAAGTGGGCTCTTCTTTTTTTTTTTTCCTCCATTATTAGCACATTTGTCCAATTTCCTCCCTGGAGTTGGAACTTAAGAGTTAAAACTAGGGACATTTTAAGAAAGCAGACATCATCCAGAGTGTACTTCCTATATGTGGGGAATCTGCTAAGTACTTTACCCAGATTATCTCATTGCTTCCTCCAACAGACCTATGACACAGGCACTCTTGACATTTCCAGTTAACAGGGGAGGAAATGAAGGCTTACCTTACCCAAACTGGCCAGTCAGGTGTGGTCTGACTCAAAAGCATGTGTCAGGAATCATTCTACTAGGATACAACTGATAGGGACTATCAAACTAACCTCCAGAAATTTAGTACCTTCCTCAGTAGTGTAGAGAGTTCCTATTTCTCTACAATTATGAAAATCTTGGGAATTTTCTTTTTTATTTCTCTATTTCTTAAAAAAAAAAATCCTGGTCTACTTTATGATGGCTGAATAATAAGATACCAACCAAGATACGCCACTTCTTTCCAGCACAGGCCCATTTCTTTTCTCCACTCATCCAGAACTGCTAGCTTGTCTGGTACGTTGACTTCCATTTTGCAATCCAGTTTTAAGGAAGAGAGTGTCTGCTTTGAACAGGCCCTTTCTGAAATTAACCTCACCTTAAAAAATAAAAAAAGAAAGAAAGAAAGAAAGGGCAAATGAAAAAATAAACAAGTATTTCCTAATAAAAATAAAATAACACCTGGTAAATAATATGAGTCACAAATGAGTGGCCTTCTGAAGGACCAATTAAGTAAAATCACAGGCAAAATGATGAATCTTTACAACATTTTCTAATAGTCCAATAAAGGTAAAAGACACTGTTTTCTACAGTGGGAAGGATCCTATCTGCAGGTTAAAAAATATACATTGTCTGATACTAACTTAAGATTCTCCTATAATTCGATTTATCCAGAGGAAAGCCTACAACCTATCTCTTGTGCTGCTTTGGAACATATACTTAAGATTTCTAGGGAATTATAAGAAATTATCTTAGCTTTCATTTTTGAAAATAAATTACTTTGAATTAAAATTTTCAATAAGAATAAGCTACATCTTAGGAATCCACAAGATTTTTTTTTTCTAAATGCTAATACCTATTTTTTATGAAATTTTTCTTGTTGAATGATCCTATGGGAATTGCTAGATAGTTCCTATTTAAAAATAATGTGTTTATACTTACTGAATAACCAAGAAATATTATGTGCTGATTGACAAATTCCTAATTTTATTCATCTAAGAATAAAAGTATGACAATTTTCTAGGCATGTGAAGGCTGAATTTCAGACATTTTAATAGAGAATACTAAAAATTTAAATCTCTTATTTCCCTCACATGTTCTTTGACCCTGAATCATCATCTTAAAAAACATCACTATATTCAGGGGGCACATACCTCAATACCACTTTTCTTTAATAAACTTATCCCAATAGCATCTTTTACATCATAAGATATTATTTCTTTTTGGTCTCCTGATATATAAATGTGGCCATTGGTGAGACATCCATCAATATTGCAAACCAAAAGTTTTATCTCCTTAAGCTTCTCTTTGCCAAAATAGCCATATCTAAAAGAAACCAAAATAGACCTCTGAGTACAAGTGCAATACTAATCACTCCCTCTCAAATGGCTAACACCAGTACACTTAATAACCATTCCCACTCAGTTATCCAAACATGACCCTTCACATTTACATCACATATACACCTCAGCTTCCAGTGCGAGACCTTTGAGTAGAGTGGTCTAACCAGGCTATGTATTTCTCAAGTTACTGAATAAGCCATCTATAGGCGTATTTTATGTGTATGTCTTCCTCACATGAACAGACTAATTGCAAAGATCCTAAATGTTTGGAATATCAAAAATTAGTATCTAGAAAATGCCACATGTCAGGGTCCAGTGCAAAGGCTGTGCAAGTCTTCTCTTTACCTTAATACTCTTTGTTCTGCAATAGGCCAATCAATATCCACATCTATATCCACACTGTGCTCAGCTCGCATTTCGTAATATGCCATTTTTCCACCCTAAAGATGGTATAAATACCATGAGTACTGTTTTTAACATTAATTCATAATACCAAAATGTTTATTATAATACAGAACAATGAATTCATTTCTACAATACTGAGAAAAATAAATAACCCGGTAAAATGAGTGACATTCAACAATTTTTTGAGGGAAAAGCTTTTTGTTTCCTATATATTCAAACCATACACTATAATATTTTTCCAATTCTATCTACATAGTACAAGCTTCCCATTTTTCTTCAAGTAGATTTCTATTTGAAGACTGAAAAAAGCAGAGATACACATCGTCCAATATTTTGACAAGGAAATTTTCTAGAAATCCCCTAATTGTATCCCCTTTTTCTGATAGTCTCTCCCCTCATCATCCAAAGCAGTATAAAGATTTTCAGAACTTATGTTCCAATTTGCAACTAAGTGGCAAGATAGGGAAGGAAAAATAACTGTATTATCTATTGTACAGAATTGTCGGGGTGCCTGGGTGGCTCAGTTGTTAAGCGTCTGCCTTCAGCTCAGGTCATGATCCCGGGGTCCTGGGATCGAGCCCCACATCGGGCTCCCTGCTCTGCGGGAAGCCTGCTTCTCCCTCTCCCTCTCCCCCTGCTTGTGTTCCCTCTCTTGCTGTGTCTCTCTCTGTCAAATAAATAAAGAAAGAAAATCTTGAAAAAAATAAAAGAATTGTTTTAGATCCCTGAACTACAGATGGGAGTGGACAATAATTGTCTGGATCACATGAGAGCAAAGGGAGGGATAAGTTCCTGATCCTGGGGTCTGGGGGCAAAGGGGGAGACCTTTCCTATGACTGTGATAATTTGAACGTCAAAATCAATTACTGGAAAATTTCATTTTTTAGAATTGTCAGTCTCTTCATAAATCTTATGATGAGATACTTCATTGTTCTCCACAATTTAGGAAAGCGTCAAATAACAGTCCCCTTAGCAAAGAGTTTGGAAAGGGCGCTATCTATGTGTGTCAAACCCGAATACTCGAACTTAACTAAACAGTCTACAGTTTGCAGATATACTGCCAGATGATTGTTAAAAATCCTTTTACCTCACAGCATGAGTCACATTAGAATTTTTACTATAGCGAGTAGAGGGTTTTTTTTAAATGCTGATTTTGAGTAACAATAAGGATCTGAATCCAAATCCCAACAGTACCACTTACTACCCTGAGCCAATTACTTCCTTTTTTCAAAGCAGCCATTCCCTCCTCTATAAAACTGGGCCAGGAATGTCTACTTTTTTTTTTTTTAAAGCTTTATTGAGATATACTTCACATATTATAAAATTTACCCATTTAAAGTGCAATCCAGTGGCTTTTAGCATATTCACAGAGTTTTGTGACCATTACCACAATCCAATTTTAGAAAATTTTCACCAAAATAAACTCCATACCCAGTAGCAATCACTCCCCTCCCCTTGTCCGTAGGCAACCACTAACCACTTCCTGTCTTTATAGATCTCCCTATTTTGAATATTTCATTAAAATGGAACATGCCATAAATGGTCCTTTGTGACGGACTCTTTCACTTAGCACGATGTTTTCAAGGTTCCTCCATGTTGTAGCATGTATCACTACCAGGAATGTCTACTTTATTCCACTGCTATGCAGATGACATGGTATAACCTATGTAAAAGTGTTTTGTACAGTCCTTGGTACATAGTAAGGGCTGAATAAATAACTGCTATTAACTAAAAGGAACAAGTAGTTTATGATGTAACCATGTAGGCTCTAAAGATGTGAGAGACATCCAACCCCCTTATTTTAAAATGAGAGCAATGAGATTCAGAACAGATAAAATGTATATTCAAAGCCACATAGTTAGAGATAGAGAACTATAACCTGGCTTTCCTGACACCCAGCTTGGTGATCTTCCACATCCACGATGTTTTTTTGTCTCTTTTTAAAAGCAATTGATTTTTATTCAACTGTACAACCACAACCTGACAGTAACAAACCATAGTTTAAAAACAGAATTTGGAATGGAATAAAATGAAAATCAGGACATGTATACAACATTCAATATCTGATTCATTTCCTAGTTGTAGCAGAATTTCTTGCTTACTCACTGAATGGATTCCAAAGATTAGTTTATTGTAAGCCTACAGGATAAGTGCCTCAGATGATAAATCTTATCAGTTACTGCCTTTCTTCTAGAAACTGATACTTTCCTTTATGAACTATACCATGTCTTCCTTAGAACTGAGCTATACATATAAAAAGGTTTAAAAGATTTTTGCAAAATGAAGGCACAAACCTGTAAATAACCCATCTCTATCAAATGTCTTTTAGCAAAATAAAATGAGCCATTTTCATATAATTCTCCATCCCAGTCTTGTCGACGAGGTCGTTTAGCTGGATTCAAATTCAGAGGCTCAGTCACTTCACGAACTAAAAGCAAAAAGCTATAGTAAGTCTATGTTGCTTTGAATACTGAGTATTCATTTAGTAATTTTCAAAAATAAATAAACTGAAACTGTAAAATATTTTTCTATCTCAATAAATAAATGGATTTTTAAAGGAACAAAATCTCTAATGATGCTGATTTATTTTTAATATTTATTAATTGTTTAATAATTATTATCTAATCATAGAAAAATAAAGTATTTTACAGAGGAATTCTGAATAATTGAAGTTTTAAGGCATTTTTAAAAATACAAGGTTCTGGAAGGACATCAAGGCAACCTTAAGGCAGCTTCAAAAGGACTGACCTTGTCATAAAATATCCTTATTTGAATATTTTAATATATTTCTCATTATTTGCTACTATAGAAATACAATGTATGTGTTTATACAATGTGGTTGAGAAATTACTTTCATAGAATTATTACAGAAAACTGAAGATTTCCTCATTAAATTATTGAGACTTTTATATTGATAAAAATGTTTGTATATTACATATTCTTACCAATAATTTAAAAATATACTAAGCATAATAATAAATAATATTTACTTATTACTATTCTTGGTAATGAAGGCTCAGCAACATCAATGTTAGTGATTATAACATGATGTAACAAACGAAGCCCTCAGTACTGGTAAATAGGGATCCTCTTGCCTTTTCACTGTTTTTTTCCCAAAACTGTGTTTATGGATGTGTATTGACATGCATGCATGATTCTGTGTGTGTATATGTGTGTGTGTTTAAAGTTGGTGATTGTTCAGAATCTTTTTGATTCTACTTTTAGCTGTCACTTACGTGAGTAATGGCTTCTAGAAATAACTTCTATTTACTTCCCTAACTAAACCATCCTCTTTTCAGTCCTAGTCCACCAGTGTTTGATATAATCCAGGAAAAATACTCAGCAAATGTACATTGAATAGCTACATATGGTATAGTTTTACAGGCATGGGATACATAGCAGTGAATACGACTCTACTTTCGTGTAGTGTGCAATCTAGTGGTGGAGATAGGCAATAAACAAACTCATTCAAGTGGTACTTTGAAGGAAGAAAAGGAATGAGAGGGGCAAGTCTTTCCTAAGTGAACAAGGATCAGTGGCTGCTTCTCTCTGGGGATATTTGCTGCATCTGAGGAAGAAGGGAAAGAAGGATCAAACCTGGCATAAGCAGAGGGACTCTGCTGGGGTAAAGAGAAACCAGCAGAGTTTGTAATGGCCCTGTGGACTAGAATCACAGACTGGCTTCTATAAGAGCCCAAACACAGAGCTAGTGCTTGCCACCCAATTATTCCCCTGCAGGACGTTTGCTGGGTGTGCTGTGGCACAAGAAGCTAGGGATGGGCTGGAAGGCAGGGAGAGATCATTATAGTTTTCTGGTGCTTAAATCCCAAAGTCCTGTTAGCCTGGGGTTATCAGCAATACATACAAGATCCATCTCCTCGCAAGACACCTGCACTAAGAGGTAAAGTGAAACTAAAGCTCAAACCCAGCACAACTCCTAACTGGATCAAAGTGACTGGCTCCATATCCTATGTTTCTGAGAGAAGAAGGAGTATGACCTCCCTGGAGGAAAAGAATATATACAGACCCTTGAACAATGCAGGGGCTGGGGTGCCAACCCCCCACATGGTCAAAAATCTACATATAACTTTTGATTCCCCCAAAGCTTAACTACAAAGAGCTTACTGTTGACCAGAAGCCTTACCAATAACATAGTCAATTAACACATATTTTGTATATTACATGTATTGTGTTGTTGCAATAAAATAAGCTAGAGAAAAGAAAGTGCTGTTAAGAAAATCATAAGGATGAGAAAATACATTTACGGTACTGTGCTGTATTTATTGAAAAACACTGTGTATGAGTGGACCCATGCAGCTCAAACCCGTGTTGTTCAAGGGTCAACTGTACTCCAATCTCTATGTCAGGAATGTGACAAAATACGAGTCATTATGAAGAAGCAGAAATACATTACCCATAACTAGAGAAAAACAGTTGTAGAAACAGAACTATAAATGACCCAGATGTCAGAACCCGCAATCGAGGATTTTCAAATAACTATCATAAATATATTAAAGATATTATGGGAAAAGATTTAAAAAGATGGAGAATTTCAACAGAGAACAGAATCTCTAAAAAATAGCTACAATACACATTCCAGAATGGAAAACACATATATCTGAAATAATTCACTGGACAGCATTTATAGTGCACTGGACAAGTCAGAAGAAATGATCAATGAACTCAAATGTGTCAACAGAAATTACTCAACATGAAGCACAGAGAAAAATCAACAAACAATACAGAACAGACTGTGAGAGACATGTGGACTCCATAAAATTGTTTAAGATACACTTAAATCTGAGTCCCAGAAAGAGAGGAGAGAGAAAATGTGGCAGAAGAAATATTTGGAGATAATGGCACAGATTTTTTGCAAACTAATGACAGATATCAACCTAGAGATATGAGAAGTTCAGAGAATTCTAAATAGGATAAACACAAAAAACCCCACAGCAATACAAATTGGAGTCAACTATGAAAAATTAAGATAAAGGGAAAAATCTTAAAAGCAGCCTGAGGGAAAAAAGGCATTATATTTAGAGAAACAATGATCAGAATAATAAGCTGATTTCTTTTAAGAAACAATGGATGGCAGAAAATAATGAAATGACATGTTAATGATGGATCTTCAAAAGAGTAACATCTTAAAGATGCAATCTTAAAATGCTGAAAGAAAGAAAAGGCAAACCAAAATTTTATATTCAATGAAAATGCCCTTTAAAAATAAGGGTGAATTATAGACATTTTTAGATGGACAAAAGCTGAGAGGAGCTGTTACTAATAGATGTACGCTGTAAGACAGAAGCACATGTAAGTGGTAAGAAATGAAGACTAACAAAAAAAGGTAAACATGCAGGTGAAGATAAATGACTATTTTAAAATAACTTAAAGTACCATTAACTGTTTAAAATAAATAGAACAACAATGTATCTTGGATCATAATATATACAGAAATAGATTACGTGACAATAACAGTACAAAAGGCAGGGGCTAAATAGAAATTTACTATTGTTAGCTTCTTAATTATTTGTGAAAATACAAATTCAGGTAGACTATAACAAACTAAGGTGCAAAGTGTAATCTCTAGAGCAGTGCTGTCGAATAGAAATACAATGTGAGCCGCATATATAATTTTAAATTTTCTAATGGCTACAGTTTTAAAAAAGTAAAAGGAAGTGAAATTAATTGTAATAATAGATTTTATTTAGCCCTATGTATCTAAAATGTTTTTTTAACATGTAATAAATGTAAGAATTATTAATGAGATATTGCATATACTTCTTTCATACTAATCTTAGAAATCCAATATGTATTTTACACTTAATGCATATCTCAATTTAGACTAACTACATTTCGAGTGCTAACAGTGCTAGAGGCTACTATATTAGATGGTAAGGTTCTAGTGTGGCAACAAAAAAATACAAAAAGTTATACAATATAAAATGGAATAATTTTTCAAGTACTGATTAATCCAGTAGCACTTTTAGTGATTTTATAAACAGGGACGTAAGAATAGACTCACAAGAAATACCACTCTGGGTTAGAGCCATTGTTCATCAATAGCATTTTGTTTCATAGTGGTTCTAAGAAAATATACGACAAGACAAAGCTCTTGTCTCTTAACGTTCACTTCTCGATATTAAAAGATATTTACTCAAACATTTCTAATTTTCTTAAAATTCCTTATGGATCTAATTTTTATGGCTTTGTCATCTATTTAACATATTTTTTGAGCTTCTTGAACTTTAATCATATAGTCAATATTCAGTTTAACACTGGGCTTCCTTGATTTGCTTCAAAAATTTGTTTTTTAAGCTTTAATAGAGCCTTCCTAGAAACTATTTCCTCAGAAATCAGAATTTCTGAGACTTGGTAATTAAGTTCAAAGTTAAAATACATAGCTTAACACAGAACCTGGCAGAGAGAAGACAATAAATATTGACTGAATGAAATCAATCTGTAAGTGTATTTACTGATATATTTCATTGGTTTGTGTAACATTCATATTTTGAGATTGAAGAATCTTATTTTCAGCCCTTCTTTAACCTCTTACTTGCTCTTTTTTGCGCTGTCTCCAGTTTCATTGCATCTTCCTTACTGTCTCCTTTAAATCACACATTTGTTAGAGACAACTAAGCCAGCTGCCCTATTATTCAACAAATGTCAGAGCACCTAACAGAAATCAAACTGCCTTTCCTTACGTATGTTACAACATTTACCTATTTGTTGGTCATCCTAATCTTTTTTTTAATTTTATTTTATCACGTTATGTTAGTCACCATACAGTACATCATTAGTTTTTGATGTAGTGTTCCATGATTCATTGTTTGCGTATAACACCCAGTGCTCCATTCAACACGGGTCATCCTATTCTTTATTCAATATTTTACTAGTTTAGCTAGCTAGAAATCAGGCTCCTGCTAAATACTGTGGAAGTCTTCTTACATCAGAGTTACATATTTTGGGAAGCAATTCCACAATTCATCCTTGAGGTCCTCCAGAACTTTTTGGTAGACTTCTATCCCCATGATCCTAATATGATTTATATGGAGTTTACCAAGCAAGTCTGGAACAAACATAAAATATTTCACATCTAGAAAAATGACATGCCTGCCTCAGAAGGCAAATAGAATGTTAAAATGTCCATCTGTAAAAAATAAAGCAGGGAATTTGGTGTGTCCTGTCTAAATAATCACAAGACTTAGAACTGATTTTAATGTCATTACCTACTACAGTTAATAATCACGTGTTGCTCCCTTCATTCTTAAAGAATATTTACATATGAAAAAGCTGATTCTCCATAAAAGCTAAAATCAAGACTGATATATAACAGATTACCTCCTTTCTGAATTTCACTCCATCGAAACTGATGGCGTCGCACAACAGAGAAAACAGAATCATATCCTTCCTCTCGAATCATTTCTGCAACTTTTTGAAGGTCAGTTGGATGTAAACATGGAGAAGTTGCTTGAATATTTCCTACAATGTCAACCTCTTAAAAAAACAAAACAAATGAAAAGGACATCAAAGTTCTTTGCAAGGAATACAAAGATCTTAAATTCAGATGTGAAAACAAGTCTTATGAAATAATAAGTTGGAAATTACATAAAATTTTGAATAAACTATCAAATGCATACCATTGTGATAATTAAGAAATTCTATGATGGCATCTAGTGAGGTAGAGCTGTCTTTTGAAACTTCAGAACTTCTTCGATGAACTTGGGCACCAAATTGTTTGGCCACATTCTCAATTTCATCATGGTCTGTTGAAACCCATACACTGTACAGATATTAAGAAATAAATATAACAAGCCAAATCATTCAAAGAAACCAGTAAAGATAAAAAGGAGCTCTGCAACCCCAAAATACAACTTACTGATGTTAGGATAGTTTTTATACCATCAAAAAAAATTACAGATCTAATGTAATATAAAATTTAAAGAATTGTATTTGTATATAAACTATACTGTGTCTGAATAAAAATACAGCACCAGATATAGTATTTGTTTACATATAAAAATACTTGTATTTGTATTGTCTTATGTCTTACATTATTTATATAATATTATTTATGTAGCCCTAGATATAGTTTTATAAAATTAGAAAAAATGACACTTGGTATTTTTAAGGCTACTGGTATATTAAGTAAAATAGTAGTGCTAGAAGTTCAAATCTAAAGGATATAAAGAAGATCCTGCTTCTTATTCCCCGTTCAAATCCAAATTACTGTGTGAAGAATTTTAATATACTTGCTAAGAAAAAAATGGATTTGTATTAGTCAGATCATGAAGCTGACAGAATTTCAAGCTTAGAAGCGACGAAATGCCTAGATCTGGATTCAAAATAAGCAGATAATCCAACTCTCTTGTTTGCCAATAATGGGTATATTATAAATATATGAACACAGAATTGATGGAGGTATAGCCATTGACAACAATTACAGACATGGAGAACATGACTTGATGGACTCTGGGAAGTTTAACTTGACTGCACCTTTCACCACCTCTTACATGGTTCACCATTTAGACTTTCTAAGATGATGACTATGAGTAAAATGCTACTCTGGGGAAGTGTACTAGTCTCTATTGAAGTTAAGTTTCCTGGACCTTTACAAGTTCCCCTTGCTAGAAACAAAAGATGTGACTATTCCTCTAGCCACAATGTTTTATTAGTGATATTACACAAAGACAGTTTAATGACTTACACTCTTTGGCATATGCATTTTTTTTTTTATCGTCTTCATTCAACATCTACTGGGGGTAAGAGGAACTGCATGTTTCAGATGTCTATGCTCAGTTGCCAAGAGTGAAAAGAACGTGAGAAACTAAAGAAATATATATTTTTTTGGAGACAGAAGTTTACTGAATACCAAAACAATTTCTAACATCTCCAGATTTTACTTATTAATTTCCGTTCTTCCCTTTAATATTTGCAGAAGGAGGATTTAAATCTAGTCAGTAATCCCCCTAAATTTTTTTTTTTTTTTTTTTAAAGCTTAGTAAACAAGATGAGCCATTGGCTAGGGCTCAGATGTCTCACATTTACCGTCACTCTGGGCAAGGCAGAACACAGAAGCCCCTATTTTCCCCCATCTTGAAATCTGAACTATTTGGGGGCAGATTTTCTACTGGAGAAATGTCATAGTCAAAGGTACATAACAAAATGAAGTACCAATGAAAACCTAGTTTTAAAAATGAGAAGGTGAAGGCAGGATGGTAAGATGGTAAATACAGTAAAAATTGAACTGTAAAAGCAAAAGGAAAGGTCTTTTGACATCTAATTTATGTCACTAATTGAAATAAATTACTGATGTCGTTTACTTTATTATCCTGAGTTTCTATAATGAAAATTCAATACCACAGGATTCGGTGATATATTTGAAATGCTTAAAAGGTAGATAAAAAATAACAGAGCTTTTGGAAGAGGTTTGCTTTTCTTCTTTCCTCCCTTTTATCATTCATTCATTTCTTCATTCATGAAATGTTTACTGAGTGCCTATTATGTTTCAGGTCCTACTTTGGACACTGGAGATATGCAGTCCATTTTCTTGAGAAACTTTCAGTTCTTAGCCTTTTGGTAGAGACAGAGGTCAACATAGTACTATAATACTCTAAACCATCAAGGAAAGAGAGGTAAGGAAGCAATGCCTAACTTCTCTACAATGCTTTATTTTTACAAAGTATTTTTATAGTGCCTGCTACATAACATGCTCAATCTATATGTGTTAATAAATGAAACGTTAAATGGTTAACAGCATGGGATCTGAAGGAATGGGTTCAAATCCTAGCTCCATCACATGTTAGCTATATATGACCTTAGGCAAGATCCATCATCTCCCTAGGCCTCAATTTTTAGTAAAGTGCAT
Source organism: Mirounga leonina (assembly GCF_011800145.1). Taxonomy (NCBI): domain Eukaryota; kingdom Metazoa; phylum Chordata; class Mammalia; order Carnivora; family Phocidae; genus Mirounga; species Mirounga leonina. The sequence goes on from NW_023270504.1 coordinate 12,134,297, forward strand.
GTGATTAAAAAAAAAAAAATACAGGTGATAATAATAGTAATTACCTCATACCATTGTTATAAGGATTAAATACAAACCACAACACACAATAAACATTTAATACATGTTAGCGATTCAAAATAATAAAATAGGAATGGTAATAAAGGAACACATACATGGTCTCATTTAATCCTCACAGACTCTGTTGGAAGGAAAACTGCTGCTTTCAGAACTTCAAAGGTCCAAATGTCTAATTTATATGTATGAAAATAGCATCCCATATGTAGACTTAAAATACAATGAACATCATTTATTAAAGGGGCTATGTAAGCAGATGGTTTCCTTTGGCTTAGAGGAATGAGAAGAGGGCGGGCAAAAAGAAAGAATGAGCAAGTGAATAAACAGGCCTAATAAAATGTAAAATCAAGTACAGAGTAAATGTCAAAGCCTAACGCTAATGGCTTTAGCCTCAAATGAAGTCATATTCCATCTAACAGGACGAACAGGAATATCAACCCTGATGCCTGTGAATATTATTTCAAATCATAAAGTGCCATTTTAAGGATAACACAGCATAGGCTTATCATTAATCACAAATCCACACCCTACAAATGAAACTGAAGTTCGTGGTTTTTTTTTTTTTCTCCACAAGTGTGTTAGGCAACATTTACAAAATCAATTTGTCCTGAGGTTTACTAACAGCACTGAACCATCTTTGCAATCAAGCTCTTACAAACTCACCTCTAACAATAACTTTTTACTAAATGAAAAAAATTGTCTTAGCATTTTTCTCAACTGCTAACTATCCAAAGTAGTATGCAAAGTTAGCAACCTTGGAAGTATTGTTAGCTTTGACTCTGAGCAGGCCAGAAAAATTGGTCTCAAGGAATAAATCATGGTTTTGAACAAAATAATCTCCAAAGCATCTTCTAGCCCTGAAACACACAATCGGGCAGCGCAATTTTCTTCAATTCCTTCGTAGGGTAAATATTTATCAGAGAAAGAAAGTAGGAAGATGAGGGGCAGCAAAGTTGCTCCAAACATGGACTGTAGCTTCAGAATAAATCAATTAAATCCAAATCAACACATTTTAATTCAGGTTCCAATACATTAAGCATACCAAGATAAGTAAGAGTACCTGCTCACAAGAACCTCTTCAACCCAGTAGAGCAAGGGTCATCCCAGGCTATATCTGGCTCACAGCCTGCCTGTTTTCATAAATAAACTTTTAATGGAATACAGCTATGCTCATTCACTTATGTATTGTTATGGCTACTTTCACAACATACAACAGAGCTAAGCAACAGAGACCATTTGGCTTGCAAAGTCTAAAATATCTAGTATTTGGCCCTTTACAGAAAAGTTGGTGGACCCCGGAAATAGAGAGTAAAGACACAATTCCATTAACTCTTTAAGGTCAAAGCATGTTAGCATTAGGAAGAATTCTGCAGATAATTACAACTTTCCCATTTTACAAGTAAGGAAACTGTGGCCCATGGAAGAGATGAAGATTGTAAAAAACCTTCAATATGAGGGGAGAATGTCAAGGAGAGATCACATGCTATATGGCAGACACACTCTAAGGGCTGTATATATACTACCTCACTTAATCTCCTCAGCAAGCCTATGAGGTGGATATTTAAGTCCATTCTGCAGATGAGGAAACTGAGGCACAGATGTTAAGTGATTTACCCAAAGTTGCAGTTAACATGTGGTGAAGCTAGAAATTCAGATCCACAGTTTGACTCCAGGGTCTGTGACCTTACCTCGCTACACAGTGCATGCACTAAAAGAAGGTCTGAACACTGCTGCTCTGTGCGGAAAACAAAGGCACAGTTACTTGTCACAGAGGGGATCAGCAAAAACTTCACTGAGGAAGTGGTGCTAGTCCCTTTTATTACCTTTTTAGTCGAACTTTCCAGATCCTTAGAAAGGATGCCACATAGCAAACAGCTATGCAAACTAAACAGAGGAAAATCACTTCATTACACAATATTCTAAGTTTGAGAAGGCAGAGTCAGACCGATTATGCTCATTTTGCTGGTAAGGGAAATACTGGTTTTATTTCTTCCAATTACTATTATTAGTATAGGAACAGATACCATAGATGGCTTGAAGTATAAAATATCATTCCAACTGTCAAGATGCTTATACTCTAGTCTAGATGTATTAAATAAAACTGGTACAGAAAACGTTCTCAGGAATCATTTATTCGTTCATGGATTTTGTACAAATGCATTTTAATAAATGGAAGCAGGAAAATCACTGCTTAATACATAACATATATTTTCCAATCATTTCGTAGCAAAATCTCCTATGTCTGCAATAAGGCTATTTGTTGGGTTTTGACTCTCAGCATCAACTCCCATTTGGTAATCATATTCCAATTTTTCTCTTGATGGAACTGTCACATGGTGCTTCAGGGGGTGGTCCATCACCAGCTCCAAGAGCAGAAGAGGCAGCTAAACTGTACCAATACAAGCACTGGGGACCCAAAGAGACTCTTTTGGTTACACTTAAACCTGGAAGGAGTAAAATAAAGGGGTAAACCAAGCTGGATACTAAAGCAGAAAGAGCAGCTTTGATTTGTTAACTATGGCAGTAGGCTGAACTCAAATTCCCCAAAACAAAGGCTGGAGACTTCTTAAAGGCTAGAGTATGTTAAAGGAAAAGGTACTGAGAGGGTGATAGAGAGGGTTAGTCCATGTGACTAGGCCGTCTGGGTTTGTTAACTGGTGCTTATCCGGGGGAGAAACACACTTCTAACTTTATGATGGGTGGCAAGGTGCAAGTTGAAGCAAGGTGCCCATCGAATTTAGGCCTTTAATTCTCCCACAGGGACTGGGAAGGAATGAGAGTTATCTACTAGGATGTTTGCATTTCAAAGAGACAGTTTTGGGTGGTATATTTACATTCCAAGGGATGGAGAAGGGGTTCATAATTACAAGCTTTCAAAAATAGTTGTTCTGAGAGGGGGTTTAGAGGCGATCTGCATGTCACCAGGTGGTCCCTAAAACAAACACTAAATTCTCCTGGCAGCACTGACCTTTCTCAGCCATTTTAAGGGGGGCTAGGATCATCCTAGAAGCATGGCCTTACGCTGCTGGAAACCATACTAGAGTTTGGACAAGTCGTTATGTGCTGAGAGTTTTGCAGTTCCCAGCACAATCACCTGACACCATAAAGGGAAAGCCTATCTAGAAGAACCAAGAAATGGAGGATTCTGGTGACAGAGGGCACCATTCCCTTACCCTGCTTTATTTTTCTTGAAAATATTTATCACCACCAAATAGAGTATACACTGTTTGTATATTGCCAGTCCCTAGCTCCATGAGACTAGGGACTGACTTGCTACTGCTATCACCTCTGGTTAAGGACACAGTACAGTGCCAGTCACATAGTAGATGGTCAATAAATATTTGCTGAATGAATGAATCATTTTAGCCTCTGAATCTCATTGTATCTGAACAAGTCTTACCCTTCTCTGTTAAGCCAGGCTGAAAGGGATTTCCTGACATGCAACCAAAGAGTTGTAAATGAGTTTTGTTCTTAATTTACTGTGAAAGTGATTTTTGATCTCTACTTCATTTCACAAAAATGGCATATCACTGCTGCCTGGATGCACCTTCTTCCAGTCTTCCCCCCCCCTCCCCAGTGTGCACTCTTTGTAAAGGTGAAAAAATGTCCAAAAGTTTGTAAGCCCCAAAAGGACAAGAACCATGTCATTTCATCTTGATGTTTCCTTGGATGTGTATGGCAGAAATTAGGGCCAGTAAATGTTTACTGAACTGAACCAAAGTCCCAAGGCTTTCCCTATCTCTCCTTTGCACACTTCCTATTACACTGCTACATTAGTGTTACCTTCTGGGTGCCCACCCCTATTTAACTCGCTCCACCCAGGGCTTCCTTTGGATTAAAGCCTTAAGAAAATTAGTAAATTCGTACTTTTGGAGTGTCTTTCTTTAAACAAGACTAGTTAAATGAAAATCATAAACCCATATATTAATGTGGGCAATTAATATGCTCCAAAACAATCATCTCTTTAAGACCCAAACATCAAAAAGTTAAAATAATTTACTTTCCACAGTAACAAATTCAAGCATAATTAGGGTGAAGTTACTATGTGTAAACTCATTCCCGGCACTAAATTCTCTCTCTCTTCTTTAATGAATGACATCAGCTTGTCACCCCTGCCCAAAATGGCATATGGCAATGTCTCTGAATGATGCACAATTAAAACTGTCTTTAGGGCAGACGAGGTTCCAAAGATACAATAAAACCATTTATAAGCATATCATAAAACAGCCTGCTGTACGTTTCCTCACTATCTCTTAACCTATGTACAAAGGTAGGTAGTTTTCTAGATTGTGCTGACTCACAGGCAGATAGCTTGGAGTATTTTTCAAAGGTCAGAAAGGGATCTCCAAGCTGAGCTTGAAACTAGAAAGCCTTGACACCTCACTCCATTCATGAACCTGATGCCTCCCCTAATCGATCGGCACCAAGTGGTTATCACAGGCTAAGCAACAGGGGAGCCCTAATTGGCCTCTGTCTGCAAGAGTTCACATATTGCCACAGACATTTCACAGGGGGTGGCCTCCTTTACTTTATCCTGTGAGGTCAACCCGGGCGGCAGAGACGGCTGAGAAGGGGGACATCTCCCCTTTTACGGATGGCATTCTCAAGGGCAGGGACAGGAACTGTCCCAGGTCAAGGCTATTAACAGCTACGGAACAAGGAAGAAGCTGGAGCACTTCCTCCCCGCGCTCTCAGCCGGGGCCCAGACACCCCGGATCTTGCACACCCCTCCCAAGAGCAATTGCCCTGGAAGCCCCAGCCCTTCCAGCGGCCCGGCTCCCGGTTCCGACCCCCACCCAGGCCGCACCGCCCACTCTCGCACATGCGCACCTCTGGAAGACCCCCGAGTCCAGGGCCGCACGCAGGACCCAGCCAATAAGCGGGACCCCCGCCAGGTGCTTAATGTTCTTCAGGGGGATGCCCTTGCTGCCGCCCCGGGCCAGAATTAGCGCCGCCAGGTGCGGGGGCTTCTCCACGCCTCGGCCCTGGCCTCCGCGGGAGTTGCGCTGCAGCTTCGGCGGTCGGCCCCGGGAGGGCCGCCCCCGCGGGTTGGAGACGGAGGTGGCGGCCCCCTTCTCCACCGAGTCCATCTTCCTCCCACGCCTTCTCCCCAGCTTCTCCACATCCGGGAGCTCTTCTCTCGCCACCTCAGCTCGGCGCCGCCCGATCTCCCCGCCCGACCACTCGCGGGGGTGGCTGTTCCTGGCCCTGGCTCCGCCTCCTCGACGGCCCGCCCCTCAACGAGGCACGCCGGGAAGTGTAGTCCGCGGCCCTCTCGCCTGGGTCCAGTAGGCCAAGTAGGCTCTGGCAGAGCGACCCCAAACCCACGTGAGAGTCCAGGGTTAACTGGAAAGAAGTGCAGCTTCTGGGGGGAGGGGGTTGATAGTATACGGAGATTTCTAAACTAGGCAACGTAGATTATAGATTTTTTGGTAAAGAACTTCTCCACTTAAGAAATGTAGTGGGTTTGGGCGCCTGGGTGGCTCAGATGGTTAAGCGTCTGCCTTCGGCTCAGGTCATGATCTCAGGGTCCTGGGATCGAGTCCCGCATCGGGCTTCCTGCTCCTTGGGAGCCTGCTTCTCCCTCTGCCCCCCCCCCCCCTCTCCGTCTCTCATGAATAAATAAATAAAATCTTTAAAAAAAAAAAAAAAATGTAGTGGGTTTCCCACTGCACACTCAAATGCACCCTAACACGAATCAATCTTATATTTAAAATTATAATTGTATATTTTTCTGCTATGTTCCTGACTCTTTATTCCCAAGAGGGTACCTCATTCAAATGTCCTGCAGGCACCTTCCACTCAACATTAAAAAAACTCAACTCTCCATATGGGCTCAAACTGCTCCTACATCTGCCTTTTCTATCAAGATTACCGAACATCTAGCATCGAAAACTTGGAAGTCAACCTTGACTATTCCCTTACAGTGTAGTAATCACCTATTCTTATTTTTTTGTTGTTGTTCTTGTTATTTTGTTTTATTTGCTATAAATCTCTTCCTTTTAGAAATTGTTACCTCTATCATCTGGGGGAGCTTTCACTCGCATCCTCTGCATTGCAGAGGTGGGTGTGTGACCCAAGCTGGTGGATATAGTATCTCATCTTCCTGAACAGAGCTGTGGTCTAGGGACAGGCATGTGACCAAGCAGAGCCCATTGGAATCCTTCCCAGAGACTCTGGGGAAGAAAGGATCTTTCTCTTGGTGAGTTTTTGGGTACTAAGAACACTATAAATCTGACTCCTCAGGGCAGGATGAGGGAGGGGGGATGAGGCGTTTGCTGTTCTGAAATGGGCTGGGAGACTGAAAAAAAGCTGTGCCAGGACATGCAGGGAGAAGAGAGAAAGAGCCCTGATGGTATCATTTAAACCTCTTGATCCACCAAGAAGCTCAAAGGCATGTATACACATGCACACACAATCTCTTTTTTATAGATTTTTGGGAAAGTGTCTCTGACCTAACATGTATTTTGTCTTTCACCACTTTTGCAAGCCTGTATCTAGAAATAGAGAGGCTCCTTGTCTGGTAGAGACTAACACACCCAGAAGGCATGGGATGTGGCATTGCTGTTTCTTTTCAAGGAGGGTAAAAAGGCCTTTATGCTTCTCAGGTTTTGGCCCTTTTGGGGGCCCTTCACATCCCTTTGCCTGTGAGGTAGCTGATGGACCAACCCTTGCTGGCACTGGTTCCGGGAGAAGGTGCTGCGCTGACAGATATGGGAAAGGACAGCTGTAAACAGATATCAGTGCAGACCTGGAGATGGGAGATATGCTCCAAGAACCATTCCAGAGCTCTAGGCCAAATGGTCAGTTTGTGCCCCCCACCCCCTCACTGGCTCTTTGAATAGAACGCTTGCTGTTATTGTGCTTCAGAGACACCAACACTGATTTTTTTTTTGGTAACCACGTGAGAAGGACATCTGCTTCTTACACACCAAAACTCTTTTTTCCTCTCTACCTCAGTAACAACCTTAGTTCCCACTAATAATACAGTTGCCATTCTCCACAGTAAATCCCTAGAGACCCATAAAGCCTACTGGGCCACCAACACCTCGGTAGATTGACTCCAGTGGCACACGGGTGTCCTTCAAGCTGGGGACAGAACAAATGCCACCAATGTAACTTATCAATAGTGATTTGCGTAAATGCTGTGAGATCATGGACTGCTCCAGGAGAGGGACTGTTCCTTCTTTGTAATCGCATCTAGAACAATGTGTGGGTCAGAGTATGTGTCCAGTAAATGTCAGTGAGTTGCATTTCATATTACTTTTCCAGTCTCTGCCCACACATACTTTTGTTTATAGTTGCAATCCTATGATAATAAAACATTTTGTATTCTTTGTATTGTTACAGTACAATTTTGTTTCAGCTTGAGAACTAGATGATTTCAATCTGGAGAGAGAGGGAGACAGAGAGAGAGAGAGAGAGAGGATGGTAGTAAAGTGGAAAATAATTCATCTAGTTCCAAATATGGCACATGGAATTTTGATAAATATTCTTACAGTAAAATCAGAATATGCTTATTTAATGTATTTTTCTTCTGTGTAATCAGTGGGCATAAAGTTTCAGTTAAGCAAGCTGAGTAAACTCTAGGGATCCGCTGTACAACATTGTACCTAGTCAATAATAATGTATCACACACTTAAAATTTTAAGACAATACACCTCCTGTTAAGTGTTCTTATCACAATAACTTTTTTCTTTTTTAAAGAGAAAGAATGATTGTGCCAGGAAAAAACAAATGTTAGCTTGTCTTTGGATTAGTTTGGAGGAATAAAAATAAACCACCCTCAAAGCAAATATTCAGATTCATCCTTCCTTTAGAGATGAGTGTGAAGTGTTACTGCCAAATAATAATTCGTTTGTATTTATAGTGAAAGAATATATTTTCATATTAACTCTTGTTTTATGCTTCTGTATATGAACACACTCAATGCACAGTAGAGTCCTTTCATTCATTCACTTGTTCCCGTTCATTGCATTCCATAAGCCAGGTGCTGTGGTGCACGCTAGGAATACCAAACAGAGATGACCAAGATGCGGAGCTTAGAATTCTGAAGGGAAGACAGGCAAACTCTGTGGAGTGTGGTTTGTGTAGTGACGGAAGTGCATGTGCTGAGGTAGGTCAGTACAGGGAGAAGTATTTAGGTGAGAATAAGATCTCTGTTTGCTGTGATAACTTCAAAATACTCTTGGGGCACCTGGGTGGCTCAGTCGTTAAGCGTCTGCCTTCGGCTCGGGTCATGATCCCAGGGTCCTGGGATCGAGCCCCACATCGGGCTCCCTGCTCGGCAGGGAGCCTGCTTCTCCCTCTCCCACTCCCCCTGCTCGTGTTCCCTCTCTTGCTGTCTCTCTGTCAAATAAATAAATAAAATCTTTAAAAAAAAAAAAAAGAAAGAAATACTCTTTAAAGTGTAAGAATGTTCTAGGCCGAGGGAACAGCATTGTGGGAGGCACAGAGGAATGAAACAGCAGGATAAATGGGACACTTGAAGTAGGTCACTATAACTGGGGCACATGATACTTGTTGGTTAGTGGCAAACCATGAGAATAGAGAGGAACAGTGGACCAAATTACAGCACAGAAAGGTGTTATGGGCCAAGCTTTGCCAAAGAAGTTATAGAGAGCAGGGATATGACATAATTGATTTCATTCATTCTTTCAACAAATCATTATTGCATGACTTTTGTGCATCAGGTAATTTTCTGGCACTGGAAAAATACATTGAAGATGATGAAAAGTGCTCAATATCTGAATATATCTCAAAAGTACAACTAACAGGATTTGCTGACAGACAGCAGGATGTTTGGTCTGACCCTTAGCAGAAGGGAGCTGCTATTAACTGAGATGCAAAAGACTACAAAAGAACAAGTTTAGGGGACAAAACTAGGCATTCTGTTTTGACATGTCATGTATGAAACACATATGAGACATTCAAGAGATATAAAAGTGGGCTATTGAGTATATGGCCTGAAGTTCACAGGAGAGGTCTAGGAGATAAGTATAACTTTGGAGTCATCATCATACAGAAATATACAAAGCAGTAATACTAGATGACATATAGCAGGTGATGGTGGATAGAAAAGAGAAGGAACTAGGGGGACCAGAGGAGATCAGTTAAAATGAAAAGTTGGTGGAAAAGAAGTCCAAAGACTGAGCCTGGAAGACCTCTACCATGTAGGAGTTCAGGACATGAAAAGGAGACAGCAAAAGAGACAGAATGGCTAAAATTGAGAAGGGAAACCAGTGTGGAAGCCCGAAGTCTAAATGAATAAAAGTGTCAGAGGAGGAAGAAGTGGTCAATTGTACCAAATGCTCTGATGGCCATATAAACAGAGACATTGTTCTATTTAGCAGTGTGGCGTCATTAGTAATGTTAAGGACAGCAGGCCCACTGGCTTGGTGGTGGCAAACCCCTGACTGGATTGGAGGAAAGAGGGCATGGGAGAAGGGGAGGTGGAGATTGTGAGTCTAGGCAACTAAAGAGATTTGGCCTAAGGACAAAAGAGGAAAGGGAGAGTGGTGGAAAGGTTAAACAGAGCCAAAAGAGGCTTTTATTTCTTAGATTAAGAGGTGGGAAATAATAGCATTTTTGCATGGTGACAAGGGGAGTTGGAAAAGGAAAAACTATTGATGCAGAAGAAAGAGGGAAGACTTGTTACCTTTCCTTTAGTAGACCACAGGAAATGTGATCTAATTCCAGGTGACAGGACTGGCTTTGGCTAGCAACAGAACAGAAGATGAACTTCATGGGCACATGTTCAGGTGTGTGGCTTAATGTGGTCCCCAAACCAGACAAGATATCATAAGAAAACTACAGACCAGTATGCCATATGAATATAGACACAAAAGTCTTCAACAAAACATCAGTGGATCAGTTTTCTGTGGCTGCTGTAATAAATTACTAACCCGGTGGCTTAAACCAACAGAAATTGATTCCCTCACAGTTCTGGAGGCCAGACATCTGAAGTCAGTATCTCTGGGCTAAAATCATGGTGTCAACAGGACAAGGCTCCCTCTGGAGGCTCTAGGGGAAAAACCATTCTTGTTTTTTCTAGTTTCTGAAGGCAGCTTGAATTCTTTTTTTTTTTTTTAAATAAAGAGTTCTGTTTATTGTTCTTCTTTTTCTTTTTTACATAGGAATGAAAAACTTCTTTATGTCCGGGTGCCTGGGTGGCTCAGTCGTTAAGCGTCTGCTCAGGTCATGATCCTAGGGTCCTGGGATGGAGCCCCGCATCAGGCTCCCTGCTCAGTGGGGAGCCTGCTTCTCCCTCTCCCACTCCCCCTGTTTGTGTTCCTTCTCTCGCTGTCTCTCTCTGTCAAATAAATAAATAAAATCTTAAAAAGAAGACTAGATAAATAACTTCCAAAGAGGCAATAAATTGGTAGAATTCTCTTAATCCCATGGTGGAACAAAGATGGTCCCCAAGTCATAGGTATTCCCAGATGGTGTGATGACAGTGCCTGAAGGGGTGAAATTTCAACCACAGCTAGACCCTCTTCCTGGCACATAACTCAAGATGCACACCCCTCGAGCAGAGATAATAAACAGAGTGAAAGAATCCTGAATAAGAGGGCTTCCACAGTAAACAAAATTGTTAATGGTTTGGTGTTTGTGGCCTTATAATTATTAAGATTTGAATTGATATTTGATACCTGGGATGAACATACCCATTTTTGAATTTATATCAAAATAAATGATTAAAAAAAAACAACAACCATGGATTTGTTAATGGCTAGGGAAATTACTCCAGAAAGCAGGGTGGAAAGGAACTGCAGAAAATAAACTTGACAACTCATGTGGAGCAAGTGAGAGAAAGGTTAATCTTCAGATTATTAACTCAGATTCTTTGTAGGACTTGAAGGACTCACTGGACCCTTATCTGCCTCTCCCGGCCAAATTCTAACTGATAATGATTTAGGAGGAAAGAGAAAGGGAGGTTCCTCAGAATACTGAGCTCAGGGCCAAGAGGGCCTTTAGCTACTTCAGTCTCAGAACTCTGTGGGAGGAGTTGATAGGGTGTGGCCTGGAGGTGGTACAGCAGCTTGTGGTATTAAAAACATCTGATAAAGAACTATTCATAGTTAGAGAACCCCTGGGAAGAATACCAGGTCTTTACAGGCACACACAACCATTGTTCTGTGACTGACATAGAATCGAAGGTGGGGGGAAGCAGGTCAACTGTAACTGACAGGGGTAACATCCTCTGTTACAGAGCATTTCAGGGTGGGTCAGGAAGCAACCAGGATTTAGTGTTCCATAAAGCTGGAACTGGCCCTTCAAAGACCAGATTTAAGTCCAACAAAAGAAGAGAAGTTTCTGTCTAGCACTGGAAGTAGAATCTTCCAGAACAGTACTCTGCAATGTGAATTAAAAATGCCCACCACTTTGATGTTAGTGGAACGTGGCCTTTTTTTTTTACAGGGATGTATTCATAATTAAGTTCATGATCATACTTAACATTTATTGAGAACTTGTGCGTCATGAAGACTGCTGAGTCTTTGCATGCATTATTTCATTTCATCCTTATAATGACCCTTGACCACTTAACATCACCTCTGATTGAAGATAATAAAACTGAGCCTTACTTAGCTCTCTGAGTAACTTTAACTCCTCTTCCAAGTACCACACCTGGCGAGTGGACAAGGGGAGATTTGAATGCAGAATCTCAAACCCTCCAAGCAGGATTCAAACCCCTATGATATGAGAACCAGTCTGGAAAGAGATATATATCTCAATCATATATATATGATTGAGTCATAAACTCTGATTTAGTAGTTAAAGTCTGACTAGCTGGGGAAAAGAAAGAAGAGAGAGACACCCGGACTCAAAATAGATAGGATCTAGCAACAAATGTTTCTGCAACACGGTCTTCTCCGTCTCCCACTCCCCCTGTTTGTGTTCCTTCTCTCGCTGTCTCTCTCTGTCAAATAAATAAATAAATAAATAAATAAATAAATAAATAAATAAAATCTTATTTCTGCAACACGGTCACTTCTTTTATATAGAGGAGTTCTTGGGCAAAAGAACCAGCCTATAGGTCCAGTCCCATTCCTGCAGGAGTCCATGATGGGGAAAAGGAGGCTATGGACAAAGCTGAGTAATCTACAGAGGATGTCACAAAGTTGCCCAGTGTCCTGGTCATGTGCACCGCTTCTGTTCTGCATGGGCATGGGACTGACCAGCACATTTCTTTCAAGGATGTAGGAGTCTCTGACCCTGGAAGGAAGCCAGAAATACAAGAATGCCCCAGTTAACACATTGCCTATTTCTCCAACTACCAGATTGTGATGTGTGGGCAGGGTGCAGAAGATATTTCCATGGGATTGAAAGATCCTTCAGAGAACACCTTGTCATGTTTTGTGCTCAGTGGTCTATATGTTCAGATCTTCCTTTTACCACTTATTAGATTGACCTTAAGAAATTACTTACCTTCTATGCGTCTAAATTTTCTCATCTGTCTCATAGGTTTGATAATAATAATGACCACATCATAAGATTATTTTGAGGACTAAATCACAATGTATAAAAAGCATTTAGCACAGTGGATAGCACATAGTAAAGGGCCAATAAGTGGAGTTATTGAAATGTTTATGTATTAGAGAAAAAAATTTATGAACTGGTACAGTGTTTCATATTTTATATGAAGATTACTGATCCTTTTTTTTTTAAATGCACAATGCCTCAAGAGGCTCGTTGAGTAGAAAAGATGAAACCTGGAGTAGAACAGGTGAATAGCATGGGCTGGCTGAGCTAGAGTTAGGGCATATTTAAGATGCGTGTTGTGCTGTCTGTGTTGTGCTGTAAACGCCTTCTGTGCCTTCTGAATATAAACTTGCCAAAGCCAAGTCCTAATCCCCAAAACTATGACTATGATACATGAGGAAAAGGGGCTTTGCAGGTACAATTAATTTAAGGATTTTGGATGAGGGATTAGCCTGGATTATCCAGATGGGGCCAATATAATCACAAGCATTCTAAGGAGAGGGAGGCGGGTGGAATGAAAGAATGAAGGTCTACAGATGCCTTGATTTTAACCCAATAAGACTGATTTTAGACTTTTGATGACTAGAAATGTCAGATATAAATTTGAGTTATTTTAAGCCATTAAATTTGAAGTCATTTTGTTATAGTGGCAAGAGGAAACTAACACAGCAGGTAAAGTTTGAGTATTTGGGCAAGTGTGGGAAAGCGGAAAGGACAGTGTGGTGTCTGTCCTTTGCCAGGCCCTGTGGGATGGCACCTGGATTCTATACAAGGAGCTATCAAAGGAAGGTAAAAGGCCTGTCATCATGAAGAACACAGAGTGGGGAGATTATTCACTCTCCTTGGAGCCTGTCCCTGAGAAGCAGAGTTCATGGAGACACCTCCCTGGGACAAAGGAGCCAGTGGGCACCATTTCCCTCCCTTGCCCCTCAGCATACACACAGAACCACCTGCAGGAAGGCAGCTCAGCCAGGACACTGGCTGCCTAACTTGCTTATACCAAGTCCCACACCTCTGTGCTCTGGCGAGATTGCCCTTCTCAGTCAAGCTTGCTTCCGTCCCAGGGCAGTGAGCCTCTCCCTCAGAAGATCAGGGGCAGGCCTCTGCGTTCCTAAAGCTTGGAGTTTTAAAGGTCATCAGGCTTGGGTGGTATAGAACCTGGAGGGCACTGCGCTGCTCCTAGAGAGAAGGCAGGCAAACAACCTGGAGGCCGACAGTGTGGAAACAGCCATTTGAAAAATGCCTGGGACACAGAGTGGGGAGATTATTTGCTCTTCTCAGAGTGCTTCCCAGAGAGGCAGTGTGTGTGGAGACCCCTCTCTGGGCAAAAAGGAACTGGCTGGTGCCCCTTCCCTCCTCCGCCCCTCAGCATACGCACAGAGCTATCTGCAGTAAGCAGCATAACACTGACACGAGCTGTCTAACCTGCTTACACCAAGCCCCACACCTCTGCCCTCTGGTGGGACTTCCCTTCTCAGTCAGACTGGCCTCAGTCCCAACCCAGCAGACCCTTCCCCAGAAGACCAGCAAAAATCCCTGCCCAACCATGTTTCCTGACCAGAGAGTTCTGTAGGACTTCAGTTCTAGTGGAGTCGGTGCCAGGTCTCAATTAACAAGCAGACCAGAGCACACCTAGTTAAAACCACATTCTGGCCAAGGACCAAACATTGTCCACCGCAGACAAGGACTACCTCTGCAGATGACTGGCCTGAAGGACAGAGCAGCCAAAACACAGCAGCAGAACTCACACAGCACACACCAGAGACACTGCCTGAAGTGCCAGGCCCTGGGCACTATATGACCTCTTCCTCATAAAGCCATTACTCTCAGGAGCAGGAAACATGATAGGCTTTTCTAATACACAGAAGAAGACAGAAACTTAACAAAATGCTAATATGGAGGAATTCATCCCAAATGAAAGAATAAGATAAGGCCATGGCCAGAGATCTAAGCTGAACAGATGTAAGTAACATGCCTGATGGAGAATTTAAAGCAATGATCATAAGGATACTCAGTGGGCTGAGAAAAGGATGGAAGACTTCAGGCAAGCCCTTACTGCAGAGATGAAGAGTTAAAACACAATCAGTCAGAAATGGAAAGTACAGTAACTGAGATTTGAAACAAATTTCCTGCAATGAACACAAAGATGGAAGAAATAGAGGAATGAGTAAGTGATATAGGAGATAAAAAATGGAAAATAATGGTGCTGAACCAAAGAGAGAAAGAAGAATTATGGAGCACAAGAATGCACTTAGGGAATTCAGGGACTCCATCAAACATAATAACATGTGTAGTATAGGAGTCCCAGAAGAGGAAGAGAGAAAAAAGGGGGCAGAAAATATATTGAGGAAATAATAGCTAAAAGCTTCCCTAATCTGGGGAAGGAAACAGACATCCAGATCCAGGAGGCACAGAGAACTCCCATCAAAATCAACAAAAGCAGGCCAACACCAAGAGATATGGTAGTAAAATTTACAAAGTACAGAGATAAGGAGAAAATCCTAAAAACAGCAAGGGAAAAGAAATCCCTAGCTTCCAAGGGAAGACCCATAAGTTTAGTTGCAGATCTCTCCACAGAAACTTGGCAAGCCAGAAGGGAGTGACATGATATATTCAAGTGCTAAATGGGAAAAATCTGCAGCCAACAATATTCTGTCCAGCAAGGCTATCTTTCAGGATAGGGGGTTATAAAGTTTCTCAGACAAACAAAAACTAAAGGAGTTTGTGACCACTAGTTCAGCCCTGCAAGAAATATTAAAGGTGACTCACTGAGTGGAAAGGAAAGACCAAAAGTAACAAAGACAGCAAAGGAACACAGAAAATCTCCAGAAACAATGACAAACAAGTAATAGAATGATAATAAATACATATCTATCAATAATTACTTGGAATGTAAATGGACTAAATGTTCCAATCAAAAAACATAGTGTGTCAGAATGCATAAAAAAAAAAAAACCCCAAGGCCCATCTATATGTTGCCTACAAGAGACTTATTTTATTCGTTTATTTTAAAGATTTTATTTATTTATTTTTGAGAGAGAGTGAGAGAGGGAGAGAGCACACAAGTGGAGGGAGGCGCTGAAGGAGAAGAAGGGAAGCAGAGTCCCTGCAGATTGCAGAGCCCGACACAGGGCTCGATCTCACCACCCTGAGATCACGACCTGAGTGGAAATCAAGAGTCAGATACTCAACAGACTGAGCCACCCGTATGCCTCAAGAGACTCATTTTAGACCTAAAGACACTTGCAGATAGAAATTGAGGAGATGGGGAAATATTTATCATGTGAATGAATATCAAAAGAAAGCTGGAGTAGCAATAGTTCTATCAGACAAACTAGACTTTAAACCAAAGACTGTAACAAGAGACAAAAAAAGGGCAGAATATAATAATAAAAGGGGCAGTCCAACAAGAAGATCTAACAATTGTTAATATTTATACACCCAACATGGAAGTACCCAAATACATAAAACAACTAATTACAAACATAAAGAAACTAATCAATAATAATACAATAATAGTAGGGGACTTTAACACCCCACTTACATCAATGGTTAAACCACCTAAGCAGAAAATCAATAAGGAAACAATGGTTCTGAGGCACACACTGGACCAGAGGGACTTAACAGATATATTCAGAACATTTCATTCTAAGGCAGCAGAATATACATTCTTTTCAGGTGCACATGAGACATTCTCCAGAATAGATCACATATTAGGCCACAAAACAGGCCTCAACAAATTCAAGAACATTAAAGTCACACCATGAATCTTTTCTGACCAAAATGCTATGAAACTAGAAGTCAACCACAAGAAAAAATCTGGAAAGAACACAAATACATGGAGGTTAAATAACATGCTACTAAACAATGAATGCATCAACAAGGAAATCAAAGAAGAAATTAAAAAAAAATATGGAAACAAATGAAAACGAAAACAAAACAATCCAAGACCTTTGGGATACAGTAAATGTGGTCCTAAGAGGGAAGTATATAGCAATACAGGCCTACTTAATGAAGAAAGAAAAATCTCGGGGCGCCTGGGTGGCTCAGTCTTTAAGCGTCTGCCTTCGGCTCGGGTTATGATCCTGGGGTCCTGGGATCGAGCCCTGCATCAGGCTCCCTGCTCCGCAGGAAGCCTGCTTCTCCCTCCTCCACTCCCCCTGCTTGTGTTCCTTTTCTTGTTGTCTTTCTTTCTCTGTCAAATAAATAAATAAAATCTTTAAAAAAAAGAAGGAAAGAAAAATCTCAAATAAGAAGTTAGCCTTACACCTAAAGGAGCTAGAAAAAGAACCACAAATGAAGCCTACAGCCAGCAGAAGAAGGGAAATAATAAAGATTAGAGCAGAAATAAATGATACAGAAACTTAAAAATGCAACAGAACAGATCAATGAAACCAGGAGCTCATTCTTTGAAAAAATTAATAAAATTGATAAACCACTAGCCAGGCTTATCAAAAGGAAAAGAGAAAGGACCCAAATGAATAAAATCACAAATGAATGAGGAGACGTAACAACTGACATGCAAACAACATTGGGAGAATACTGTGAAAAACTATATGCCAACAAATTGGAAAACCTGGAAGAAATGGATAAATTCCTAGAGACATATGAGCTACAAAAACTGAAATAGGAAGAAATAGAAAATTTGAACAAACTGATAACCAGCAAAGAAATTGAATCAGTGGTAAATCATCTCCCAGTGAACAGAAGTCCAGGACCAGATGGCTTCACAAGTGAAGTCTACCAAACATTTAAGGAAGAGCTATTACCTATTCTTCTCAAACTATTCTAAAAAATTCATTCTATGAGGCCAGCGTTACCCTGATATGAAAACCAGATAAAGACTCCACTAAAAAAGAGAATGGCAGGCCAATATTCCCAATGAACATGGATGCAAAAATTCTCTGTAAAATACTAGCAAATCAAATCTAACAGTACATGAAAAGAATCATTCACCACGAACAAGTGGGATTTATTCTCGGGTTACAAGGGTGGTTCAATATTCACAAATCAATTAATGTGACACATCACATTAATAAAAGAAACGATAAGAACCATATGATCATTTCAAAAGATGCAGAAAAAGCATTTGACAAAATACAACATCCATTCATGATAAAAACCCTCAACAAAGTAGGTTTAGAGGGAATGTACCTCAATATAATAGAGGCCATTTTCAAAAGACCCACAGCTAATATCATCCTCAATGGGGAAAAACTGAGAGCTTTTCCTCTATGGTCAGGATCAAGACAGGGATGCCCATTCTCACCACGTTTATTCAACATAGTACTGGAGGTCCTAGCCTCAGCAATCAGACAACAAAAAGAAATAAAATGCATCCAAATTGGCAAGGAAGAAGTCAAACTTTCACTATTTGCAGATGACATGATATTCTATATAGAAAACCCAAAAGACTCCACAAAAACATGTGATACATGAATTTAGTAAAGTTGCAGGATACAAAACCAATGTACAGAAACCTGTTGCATTTCTATACACCAATAATGAAGTGGCAGAGAGAGAAATTAGGGGATCAATGCCATTTACAATTGCACCAAAAATAATAGGATGCCTAGGAATAAACCTAACCAAAGATATGAAAGACCTGTGCTCTGAAAACTATAACACACTGATGAAAGAAATTGAAGATGACATAAAGATATGGAAAGACATTCTATGCTCATAGATTGGAAGAACAAATATTATTAAAATATCTATATACTATACTTAAAGCAATCTACACATTTAACGCAATCCATATCAAAGTAACACCAGCATTTTTCACAGAACTAGAACAAACAATCCTAAAATTTGTATGGAACCACAGAAGACCCTGAAGAGCCAAAGCAATCTTGAAAAAGAAAAGCAAAGCTGGAGGCATCACAATTCCAGACTTCAAGTTATACTACAAAGCTGTAGTAATCAAAACAGTATGGTACTGGCACAAAGCTCAGTAGGACA
Source organism: Mirounga leonina (assembly GCF_011800145.1). NCBI lineage: Eukaryota > Metazoa > Chordata > Mammalia > Carnivora > Phocidae > Mirounga > Mirounga leonina. Next base: position 12,152,798 of record NW_023270504.1, read on the forward strand.
GAATAGAAAACCCAGAAATGAACCCACAATTATATGACCAATTAATCTTCAACAAAGCGGGAAAGAATATCCAATGGGAAAAAGAGTCTCTTCTAGCAAATAGTATTGGGAAAACTGGACAACAACATGCAGAAGAATGAAAGTGAACCATTCTCTTCCACCATGCACAAAAATAAACTCAAAATAGATTACAGACCTAAATGTGAGACCTGAAATCATAAAAGTCCTTGAAGAAAGCACAGGCAGTAATTTCTCTGACACCAGCCGTAGCAACTTTTTTTCTAGATAGGTCTTCTGAGGCAAGGGAAACAAAAGCAAAAATAAGCTATTGGGACTGCATCAAAATAAAAAAACTTCCACATAACAAAGGAAACAATCAACAGAACTAAAAGGCAACCTACAGAATGGGAGAAGGTATTTGCAAATGACATACCCGATAAAGGGTAAGTATCTAAAATATATAAAGAACTTATAAAACTCAACACCCCAAAAATGAATAATCCAGTTAAAAAATGGGCAGAAGGCATGAATAGATATTTTTCCAAAGAAGACATCCAGATGGCCAACAGACACATAACAAGATGCTCAACACCACTTATCATTAGGGAAATGCAAATCAAACTACAGTGAGATATTACCTCACACCTGCCAGAATGGTTAAAATCAACAACCCAAGAAACAATGTGTGTTGGTGAGGATGGGAAGAAAGGGAAACCCTCTTGCTCTCTTGGTGGGAATGCAAACCAGTGCAGCCACTCCGGAAAACAGTATGGAGGTTCCTCAAAAAATTAAAAATAGGACTACCCTAGGACCCAGCAATTGCATTACTAGGTATTTACCCAAAGAATACAAAAATACTAATTCAAAGGAATACATGCACCCTCATGTTTATAGCAGCATTATCTGTAGTAGCCAAATGATGGAAACAGCCCAAGTATCCACTTGGGTGCTTGTAGGCTCTATTTTTGTTTGTTTGTTTTATGTGGTTATATTAATCTAGGAGCTCCCTTTCTCACTATCCCTGTTACTTACAAGTGTTCTGTCACCTGCACCATGAAGTGCGCCTTCTTATCTGTGAAATCAAATGGTTCTATGTTACTTAGTTGTCTTGAGATGCAGACGAGACAGGAGGATGGCATTGAAATTCTCCTTTTTCAAAGATTTAATTTCTTTCTCCTTTTGATAAAGATGGGAAGACAGAATATACAGATTATAGAAGGACTTGCCTCTTTCACTTTTATGGTTTTGGCCATAATATATTCATATAGTCATCCATCTCTTTGCCAACAAACATTTATTGAGGGCCTATTCTGAGTAAAATAAATTTCCTGAGCATTGCAGTGGGTTATATAAATTAAACACACACACATACCTTCAGCTGTAAAGAAACTTAACATTTCATGGAGGAGAACCTATATGTAAATTATTAAATATGACATATAGAGAATAAAATGTATAATGTAAACTGTCCTCAATCTTCATGCATTTTGATGCATTTACTTTTCACACATGATGTATTGGCACTTCCTTTCAATAGCACTTATATTATACTAAGAAAATGTGTTTGAGTTTCTAACAACTGACAAAAAATGAAATCTTGAAACATAGCCATTTTAACTCAGTATTCATGTCTTCAAACATAAAGAGAAATGACAAGTATCCATAAAATTGATCTGAAATGGATTAGAAAGTCCAGGAAATGGGGAAAATGGAAAATTTTACAGTGTATTTTTTTAAAAAAAATAATCTCTATACCCAACATGGGGCTTGATTTTACAACCCCAAGATCAGGAGTTTCATGCTCTATGGACAGAGCTAGCCAGGTGCCCTTTACAGTGTCCTCTCAATGACCTCTTGTCAGTAGAGGAGCAAAACACCAGCTAAACTTGAAGTCTTTGAAAGCAGAAAGGATGAGACTGGGGAACTGGGGAGATGCTGTTCAAGGGCACAAACTTGTAACCAGAATATGAATAAGTTCTGGAGATATAATGCACAGCTTAGTGATTATAGTCAACAATACTGTATTATATCCTTAAATTTTTAAGAAACGAGATCTTAAATATTCTCAGCACAAAAAAGAAATTATGATTATGTAACATGTTAGAGGCATTAGCTTGATCCTCATTGCTTTTGAAAGCTCTTTCACCTATCTTATGGTTTGGAGTTTTGTCTTCTAGTTTTGCCAAAAACAACTTCAGTGTTTTTGTTTCTCTTTTTCCTCATTGGCTTTGGAGGATTTCCAGAAAGGGAAGGCAGAAATGCCAATTTCATGCCATTATTTTGAAACAAGATATTTCTATCTTAAATTTAGATGTTCCTTATCCTTGCCCCCCCCTTTACATTCTTCCTCTTTGTAGTTTATCTGTGCTCATAGTTTCATCTGAATGAGTTACTATCATATTGTCATCTTTATCCCTGGCTTCTCTTCTTTTGATTATTCTCTCCTCTGCCTATTGTCAACTTCACATGGATATTCCTAAGAAACCCCTAATTACTGTCCTTTATACTTTTATGTTCCTGATCTTGGTCAATGGCATCACAGTTCTCTGGTGTCATCTAGCTGAAAATCCTGAAATTATATTTGTGCCTCTTTTTGACCATTCTATATTCAAAATGTCTCCTACCTCATTGTTTCCTTTTTGTTTCCACTCTTATCACGCTAGTCTGGACCCCACACCTGGTTACTGCAGACTATTCTTCTTGGACGTCTTATCTAATGCCAATTCAACTACTCACTGGGCCAGAGTTAAATTCTTTAAGTACATCTCATGTTTCCCTTTCCTCAAAACCTCCGTGGCTCACCGACACACATAATAATCTCTTTGACCTTCCATAAATTGACACCCGGACCCTCTACCAACATAAAATTATTTGCTTCCTAAAAATACTCTTCATTCCTTTATTACATAACATTGTTTATCATTTGTCCTTTACCTGGTAGGTCTATTTCTTCAACCTCATTTGCTGATGTCTTGGCTGGCTTTCAAGGTTCTTAATGAGGCCCTTTCAAAATATCCATTTTCAGTTAATCGCTCCTTTCTCTATACTCTTAAGATTCTTCTTGTTTTTTAATTTATTCTTTACATGTATCGGTGCATGTCATGCATGTGTTTGCCTTCCCCATTATTCTGTCAGTTCCCAAAACACAGGAACTGTGCCTTTTTCAGCTTATATTATCCACATCACATAATATAATTCTTGCATAATGATTGCATTCCTTGATTTGAATTTAAATAAGTTACACTAATAGATGTTTGTAGTATATCCTAATGAATACACATATATAATTTATTTTATATATTATATATAATATGCTATAAATTATATATTATATTAATGATATATAATATAGTATATGTGATATACTATATTAATATATGTAATATAGCATATTATATATAATAGTATATATTATAGATATATATTTTTTCCTTTCTTCTTGGATTCTACTTTATTTGGTAAAACTCAGAAACTAACAACCAATTCACTTCTGTTCACCTTCTCTCTCTGAAGGAGGCAGCTGACCAGGGACAAAAAGGCTGTTCTTTGGGGATCATCCACCATTTCCAGGTTTTATACTCAGGCAATCCATGGCCTAGTGGTCAGGCCTCCAAACCCAAAGCTCTCAGAAGAAATAGAAGGAAGTAAAGGGGAGCTCTCACGTTGAGACAATGAAGCCCTCTCACCTCTCTTTCCACCCATCCACAACCTCCCCACACCCTAACCTAAAAAAAAGGTAGTAGAAGGCAAAGCCTGAGTATGAGAGACAGACAGACACACACACACACACACACACAATTTTCTTTCAGCCAAATAGCTGCAAAATCCCTCCCTGGAAGGAAGACAATTAGCAACACCAATCAAGGCTTGGTGGTCCAAGGTGATGGTTGGAAGCATGTGAAACTGACAAAAAATTAAGGGGAAAAAACATTTTACCATCAGCTCATTTCCAGGTCTCCAGTGAACTTGTTTTAGTTCTAAGAAATCCCCATTTCCAAAAGAAGTGGACTGTGGCCCCTGGAGTAGCTGGCTTAGGGAAAGTTTTCCCATGATAGGGAAGACAATGGTGGGAAATGGGGAAGCAGGGCAGGAGGGCAAAGTCTTTGGGAAAAGTCTAGGAAAGGGGATCCTTGCCCTTGGATATTTATAAATAAATAATGATATATAATATATAATAAATTTATAAATATTCTTTATCGTATTATATTATATAAAGGTTTTTTAAAATTTTGATGTACTAATACAGTATCTTTTAGTATTCCTTTAAATTTCATTTTGCAATACTTTTTTTTAAAAGCTCCTGGATCTACCTTTCCAATTGTTTGAAAAATTTGCATGGTGGGGTATATTTCTCCTGGTAACCAGGTTATGAGGAGATTTAACACTTTTTAGCTTGTTATGGTGTCTACTGTCCTTCCTCTACAACATATTACTACTTATTAGGTATTCTTTCCCTTTATTTCTCAAAGCTCCAATAGCACAAGCTGGTTGTAGATTTCCTGAGTTTTACTGACAATTTGGGGTTATAGAAAGTTGTTAGATCCCAGCTACCCCTGCCATATGGAAGTTATTGCTGGACAACCTTCTTAGGATCTTGATTACTGATTTCTTCCTCATCTATTCCTTTCAGCCCCCAATTATTTTGCAAGATGCTTCACCATAATTCCATAACTCTCAAAGTAGGTATCTATTTTACCTGCCAGGAAAAGATCCAAAATGCTTGTTGCCTTATGTATCAGGATGCTTTTAATAAGTATAGAAAACCCTTTGCCTTATGTATCGGGATGCTTTTAATAAGTATAGAAAACCCTATTCAAGGTGGCTTAAGTCATTAAAATGTTTATTACTTCATACATGAAGTCCAGAGGTATGGAGGCTCTAGACGTAGTTAAAGGTTAAATGATGCCATGTAGTACCAGATTCTTTCTAGTTTGGTTTTCTTCTCTGCAATACCTAGTCTATTGTCTTTTTTCTCAGACTACCTCTCTTCATAAACTATCTGCAGCAGTTCCAGGCATCATAATTAAGTACCATATCTAGAAGTACAGATTGTCTCATCTGGTTTCTTGTTTTTAAGGAAAGAGAAACCTTTCCCAGAAGCCTCCACTCAGAACTCCATCACATATCCATAGGCAGCCCCACTCCTCATCCATCACTTAGATGGGCAAGTTTTACTCCTGAATTAGGGATATGCCCACCTTTGTGCAAAGACTCAAATAGGATTTTGTCAGCATGAAAGAAGTAGGGAATTAATTTTGTGTAGGTAATCAACAGTGCTTGCATACTTTATTATGCATTACAATTTAACATTTTTTGTTGTTCTTTAAACTTTTTCTGCCTAAAAAGTTTGATGGGGGAAACTCATCTTTATAATCATACCAATATCTTGAGGTTTCTTCTCTAAAGAGAAGTGCAGAGTTTTGTTTGCTTATTTTGTTTTGTAAGGAATTCTGCTTTCTTAGGTTCATCAGCTCAAACTACAGTGATTGGCTATTACATAACATCTTTTGTCCCTCTTATAATTTTTAAATTTATTATCTCTCTTGAATTTTCAAAGATGTTAGTGAGGGACATAGCTAAGTCTTTGAAATTACCTTCTTTTTATCAGGCAAATTTCTTTATTCTTGCTGTAAGAATCAGAGACTGGTGTCAACTGAGTAGTTATTTTTGTCTTCATCACTTTAACATCAAGTCAACACTTTGCCCCTGCTCTTAACCTGGTATTGATAACCTGGTCAAGTCTCTTAAAGTATCGGAGTGAAAGCTTCCTCATGCATTTGGGTATATATAAAATAACTTCTGTTCCAAAGCTTTAAGGCTCTACAAAGCTGATGAGGCACAGAAAACCACTGAATTACTTGAGGAAAGTTATTCAGCTTGGTTTACTTAATCTTGACTTACATAGGCCCATGATAATGAAATATCCTCTTTAATTGAATGTGCAAATAATGAATACTGCTAATAACTTTAACAATTGCTCATCATTATACCAGAAAGACGCATCAAATGTCTATTTTTCAATGTCAATATATTTTAGTATTATATTAGTGTTTTCAAAAGGTATTTTGTGTGTCTTTATAAAATACCAGGATAAAGATCAAAACTCCAAAGACTGGGGTTTAATGACGATGTATATTTTCTTCTTTTTATGATACATAATCTCAAGATCTGCAATATCATAAAATTCTCATGTCATTGGCTACTACAGTTTTATGGGATACAAAATAAAAAGTAAACTGAACAAAACTGATATTCATGAGATAATATAAACTTGGAGGAATATAGAATTTCTCCCATAGCCAGATTATACCTTTCTCACAAACCCTGCCAAAAATATGTGTGAATTATTTGATTATCAAATATAAGAAAAGACAACCAAGTTAAGGGTCTTGTTTGCTTCAGGTTTAGATAGAAACCAATTCAATTCAATGTGCACTTACTGAGAATGTATATAATACACACATTTACCATTCTAGAAATGATTTATAGAATAATTGAAATATTGACAGATGAGATGACTTTTGATTTCCTTACAGATGCAGAGTGCTTAAAGCACAGAGGAAAGTAAACAAAACAGTAAAACAATGACCTCTACTATTATGAAAACACAAAGCCCTATATCCTAGTGGAGTCTATAAATTACGCTTATCAAATGAATAAAATATTTTGTGTTGATTCCACAGGAAGTAAAAATAAGGGGAGAAAGGAGAAAAGATGTTGAATATAAAATATTGTTGGGGCCCATGAATATTTGAAATTTAATGATAATACTTGAATTCAGGTCAAATCATTGTCTATCAAAGATAGACACACATTAGTTACAGAAGGTGGTCCTCCAACTCCTCACTGTGCCAAAACTTAGAGGCAGACCCCCACAGAACTCTCCCTGTTTAATGTTTTCCTATTAAAAATGACTTCTTCTCATACCTTAACTTCATAGAATATATTCATCTCTGATTACAATGTTTTTCTAAGAATGTTTTTTATTTATACTACTAAAACCCAATCTGACTTTTCATTTCTTTCACTTTATTTATTAGAATTCTTTTTCCTATTTGTGGTTTATAATTATGTAGTTGAAGCTACTAAGCAAGGTATATTTAAAGGAAGCCTTGCTCCCATCCTTGTTTCCTAGCCTCTAATCGCCTTTCTTTTACAGGGTAATGCTTTTAATTTTTTTTTACTCATCCGCTTAAAAAATAACACACACATGCATATACATACATATCATATATTGTTATGTTATTATACATAACATGATAATATATAATATCCTCTCTTTTCCTAGATAAATGATAAATTATACACAATTTTCTCTACCGTACTTTTGTCATTTAACTATACTTCCTAGAGACAGTTCTATAGTAAATACAACATGTTAAACAAAATGATTAGGGAAAAAACTTGGAGTTACAGTCCAAATAAAATTGAAATGACTTATAAACTTTTTGAAAAATGTCAGTGGTCAACAAATGTTATAGCATGCAAAACAGCTGTTTGTTAAACAACTCCATACTGATAATTGTTTGGTAATCAGAAAGTAATGTTTTAAGCGTTTACAACCTAATACAATAGTGTGTTGCCTACATATGTATGCATACGTGCATACATATATATGCTTTAGTGAGTTTTTTCGCATTTTATAAAATTGACTTTTGGGTTGATAGGGAACATGTTAGTTATAATTTTTCCCCATTGAAATAATAGGATGTATTCTCCTAGTTAGTGTTATTACACAGAAAGTCTGATTTCCAGAAAGAGATTACTGATAATAATAATAAGATACCAGTACTTTATTTCTCTATCCCAGTTTGCCAGGATATTATGATTTTACTAGCAAACAGTAGATGGCACTGTAAGTACACACTCATTAGAGGCCAAATTAATTTCTAATAAACTACAACATGTAATTAATATTATTTAATATTTGAAGTTCTTGTGCCTAACGTTGTTCAGGAAGGAATGGACCATTGTCTGAGGTCTAGAAATATATTTCTGATATATTCAGAATTTCTATTCAATTTTATTTGAAATACTATTTGTTGTAATTACTAAGGGATTTTATATTAATAAAGATGGTGCCCCTAAAACAAAGTGTACATTTTAATTCCGCATGGCGAGTAATTGTGATGGATTAATCATTCAGTGCTAGAATATCTAAAACACAGACTGCAAATATTCCTTAACCACTAGCGAATAGACTATGCATCCCCCATTTTTAAAAGATTTTGAGACTTTAAAAAAAAAAGAACAAAGAAGTCTCAGGGCCAAAATCAGAATTTTGTTGGTCTCACTTGACTTACAATTATGATTTTTTTCTTTCACTTTGAATTTTTTAGGGTGTTTTTGAAAAGTTACCAATGACCTTTATGTTGCTGAGTTCAACTTTTATTCTCCGGCCTCATTTTGTTTGACCTGTCAGCAGCCTTTCCCACTCCTGATCTTTTTTTTTTTTTCTGAGAATCTTTTCTTGGCTTTCAGGACACCACATTCTCCTGGTTTTCCTTTCACCCTACCGGCCACAGCTTCTCTGTCTTATCTTCTCCCACTAATCCCTCATTTTCTTATCTTTTAATGTTGGAGGGCCTCAGTATTGGTTAACTTCCTTTTCTTATCTACATTCACTTCCTTACTGATATCATCCAGGTTTGCTGTTTTAAATACAAGTAAAATGTCTACATTTCAGGTGGAGTCCAAAAGATTCAATTGTATAAAAGGAATTGCTGCATTATTTTCAGGATAGCCGGATGCAGAAGAAGAGTAGTGATTGCTAATCTAGTTATATTTAAATTCTATAAAATCGTGGGATGTGTTGTGGGATGGTCGGAGTACAGGGACCATCTCTGTGGTGACAATGTTCAGATTTGTACTTCTAGCCTAGACCTACTCTCTGAATTCCAGACACATATTCAACTGTTTATCTGCCAATTCTATTAATATCTAATAAAAATCTCAAGTGTGCCCAAATTCCCTTCCCATCTCCTAGACTCCTATGCCGTGGTCTTATTTATTTCTGTATCCTTTCAGTTGCTGAGGCCAAAAACACTGAAAGTTTTCTTACTCCTCTCTTTCCAACCTGTCATGAAGTCTGTTGGCTCCTCTAGCTTCAACCCATCTCTCACCACTTCCGCTGTTAACATGTTGGTCCAATCAATTATCGTCTCTCACTTGAATTATGGCAATAGCCTTCCAGCCGATATGTCAGGCTCCACTCTGACTGCCTTACATTTAACATTCACAGAGCAGCCAGAAGGGTCTAATCAAAATGTGAGTCAGTTCACAGTACTCTGCCCCTCAAAACTCTGCAGTGGCTCCACATTTCATTCAGAATAGAATCAAAGTGCTTACATTGAACTACAAGGTCAGATAAGATCTGGCCCTCAGTAGTTGAGTTCTTCTCTTCCTACTCTTCCTCTCTGTCACTCCATGACAGCCATACTGGCCTCCTTGCTTTTCCTCAAACTCAGTAGGTGCAATCCTACCTCAGGGCCTATGCACTGCCATTCCCTTTTCCTGAAAGTCTCTCCTCTTAGTATTTACATGTCTTGCCTTTTCACCTCCTTGTTTCTTCACCTCTCACACCAAGGAGGACACTGAGTGTCCTGTTTACAATTTCAAACTTTATCCCTGCCCCAGAATCCCATCCCTCTTACCCTATTAGTTTTTTCCAAAGCTCCTGTCACCTTTGACATAGTATTTATTATATTGTTTATTTGCCACACTAAAATATAAGCTTCACATGAGCAGAGGTTATTGTCTTTTTGGATCGCTTCTCTCAGTGCCTACAACAATGCCTAGCCTGTTGTAGGTAACCAATAAATATTTGTTAAATGATGAATGAACAATGAATAAGTGGTGAGGAAGATAGTACACCATAATCCTTTCCATATTTTCGGTCTCTAAATATCACTTAGTTTCCATGTAGCAAAAATCACTCATTTTGAAGGATGACTCTGTTATAATTTTTTTTTCTTCTAAAGCTGACTGAACCAATGGTGGACTCACTAGAATGAAATTCCAAAATAATTGGCAGTGGTCTAGTTAAAAATATAATGTGCACAACTTAAAATATAATAAGTAGGTGCCTAATATTTGAGGAACGTTCACTATCCGGGTTGCCTGGTAAGGAAGGACATTGGCATTAATTGGGTCACTAACATACATAACGACACCATAGGCCTTTCACTTATATATTATCATTTACTCTTTGCAACTCTGTGAGGTGTGGGTTGCCCTAATTTTGCTGACTTTGAGGTTTCTGTTCAGGAAGATAAAATTACTTGACCAGCATCACATATTAGCTGGTAACACAGCTAGGGTTCAAACCCAGCTTTGATCCCTAAGCTCACAGTCTTCTGTGACACTCACTACCTTGCCGCCCCCCTTTTTTTTAAGGGAAAATATGTTTAAATATGTATTATACCAAGACCAGGTATGTGAAAAAAAATCAGAGAGTCCAGTGATTCTTGAATATTTATAGCCCAGAGGTGCTTCAGCTTCTGGACTTACCTCTAGTTCCAACCTAGTTCCAGGATGAATTTTATTTTACTTATTTATTTTTAAATTAAACCTTTTTTGAAGATGTATTCATTTATTTGAGAGAAAGAGAGAGTGCATGTTCATGAGGGGGAGGGGCAGTGGAGGAGGGAGAAGGAATCTCAAGCGGACTTTGTGCTGAGGGTGGAGCCTGATGTGGGGCTGAATCCCACGACCCTGAGCTCATGACCTGAGCCGAAACCAAGAGTTGGATGCTTAAATGACTGAGCCACCCAGGTGCTCTGATTCTGTTTGATTTTAATTGAGAAAAAAATAGATGAAAATGAAACACTGGTGTTATGTTTCTGTGTATACACCCCAGATCTGGATAAGTGGAGGTAGAATAGTTCAAGTCATGTTATTCACTGAACCCTTTAGTCCTTTTATAAAGAACAAGGCAGTTTAATCTATACAATAAAATTATCCTGACAAGGATACAATCAACCTGGTTCCTTTGACAACTCTAACAGACAGTCTAGGTTTTGTTTTGATCTCATGCCTTCGCTCTCTACACCCAGATCTCTGGAGACAGCTGCTGATCAGACAGAGCTCGCATTCTCTCCAAACCCATTCTATAGCCACCCCACCAGGAAAAGTGTTCTTCCTCTGGCACTTAACCTATAGCTCAGAGTCACAGAAAGTTCTTTCCTCTCTCATGCCCTGGTGTTAGTAGAGTGACTTTTTAGGTCTGGGGAAGTCTCACATCACTTTTATTTTGGGATCTCATGGCTTGAGACAGCTGGTAAGTGTTAATGACCAGGCCACAGCGCTCAGGTCTGCACGTCCACTGTCCCCATTTCAGAACAAGGGAAACATCCTGGGATGTGGTTCTCACAACACAAAGGAGACACTAAAGCCTTGGGACGATCCTCAGTGGGAGAGGAGCTATTTTTCAATTTGGCTTGGGACCAAGTACTGAAAAATGTGAAACCATTGATTACATATTACTCCTTTTGGCCAAAAAGTCAAAATTATACAAACATACAAGACAAACTTACTATATTTTTCCCACATTCTTTCTTTTCCCTAGATATATTGTTTAACATTTGAACAGTTGTACAAAAGATCCCATGGGAATGACATTCCCACATGAACAGCTTCCTTGCTTATAAGAGATTCAATTCAATTCTCTGGCTGCTGAGGGGCCAATTTAAGTCCATGTAATTTAACCCTGCAAGTCCTTATATGCTATTACGTGGGAGAAGGGAAAGAAAAGCATGATAAACCCCCAAATCTCCATGAGTTGAGAAAAGATTATCCTGTGTGGTGTTTGGCTTAGCATTATCTTCATGCCATATTTGCCTGTGCCAATACCAAGGCCTGGTGTCACAAGAGAAAGCGTAAGGAGATGTACTTACATATATACAGGCATTTATGTAAGATCTATTGAGATATACTGTGGTGCAGTTCAGATCAACTGCCACATGTTAAGATCCATATTCTAGGAGCTAAGCTAGTTGTGGAAGAGTCAAAGGTGAGTTACATTCAGTTCTTGCCATGCACTTTGTCACCGAAGCAGAAAAAATGGGCTAGAATTGAAAGATGTACTTCACGAACCAAAAGCAAGAATCATACCTAGAGCAGGTAGATATGATCAATTACCTTACAATCACTTTTAACATGATGATGTTATCCCTCTGGGTCACTTGAAATGAATTAGCAATTTTAGCTAACGAATTAGCTAGACTAATGAACCATCCAAAGCAAATTGAAATAGAGAAGCAGTTTACCTATCTCTAGGAAATAATTTATATTGTTAAGCAACTCTGTTATACTCCTATGAAACTTAGATTATGATGTCTTCTAAAAAATTTGGAGTATGAATAAAATTGGAAGGGTTCAGAGAAGCATTCTGTTTCTTTGATAAATATCATTATTGTTGTTATTTTAATCATTATACTATCAGAGACCCCATAGGGCCCCACAGCCCTTATATCTCAAAGACTGAGGAAGATCTCAATCTTTTTATGCTATGGGGATTTGCTCTACTTCACATAAAATTCTGATAGCTATCTTGTGAGCTACAGACTTTAACCTACAACAAAGCCTACAGAGCAATTTATTGAATATTACTTTATGCCAGGGTCTATATTAAATGCTTGTCCATATATCATCTTACTGATTCTTTAGCAACTCTCTAAAGAAGCTGATATTATTTCTGTTATTCAGAGGAAGAAATTATTTGAGATTAACTGACTTGCCCAAGGTTACTCAGCAATTAAGTGGGATTCAGAGCCAAGGTGTGAACAGTGATCAAAAATGATAAGATATAATTTGCTAATAAAAAGCATTTTTGCTTTATATGTAATTGCTAAATGAAAATATCTTTGCATTTTCCAGAGTGGCTTTGAATTTAGCAAAGCTTTAATTCCACTTGAAAGAACAGGATTATATCAATGTACTAATTAAGGTTAAGTACTTTTCTCAAACAAAAAAATGATTTGGAGAAGGCTGGAAAGTTAAGAAAAATTTGTGTTGTTGTTTTTTTTTTAATCCTTCCTTTTCTAGGAAATCAACCAATGCTTTCTTGTTGACATAATTTCTGCCAAGACATTTAAAAGTACCTCGTATCTAGAATATATATGCTCTGTAGAACAGAGAGAGAAAGCGTATAGTGGTGCTGTTTGAATGGGAAACAGGAAATCAGGCTTCAACATAGAATTAGATAATGTGATTCAAATAGCCTCAAAGCCTAAAACATGCTTTTTCTTTTGTTATGCCTTAATAGTCTTACTTATTCTTTTACCAGTACATAAATTTCTTTTGCACTGTGAGGAAAGTATTTGTTTTGTAAAAGTGTAGGTAAGAACTAATTTTGAATACAGTGATAAGATCTTACAGAGCATAAAATTTATAAACACATGCACACACTCACACACACACACATAAACAATCCACACATATAGACAATCCTTAAAAAGACAGAATATCAAAACAAATCAACTTTCTGCCTGTCCTGAATAGTCACTTTCTTTTCGGTTTTTAATTCCTCCTCAAGTTGGGATGAGGAATAGCTGGAAATAAGCGTGGTCTCTGAACTGTGGTTCTGGAGATCTATTTAGTTGCTCTTCAATTAGTTCATCATCTCATTTTACAGCTTCTAGAACACTTGGAAGAAATGAAACAAATCCCTTTGAGGTTTTAAAGCAACGAACATCTATGTGGTTCCAAGATATAGGGAAAATATATGTTTATTATCATTTTCATGATAATGGTAACATTCATTTTTTAATACAGCTGGGTACTTTACCTCTAAAGATTTACCTGTGATGTTTAAATTAAGAGAAGAAGGTTATTTCCTTTGGTAGTGAATCTGGGAGGATGAGAACCATGCAGCTGCCACAGGTCATGACCCCAGCCACAGATGCTGGTTCACACTGGGGGAGATAAACCCAACACACAGAAAGATGCAAAAATGAGAGCGAGAGAGATTGAGAGAGAACTGGTAGCACTGAATTCCTGATTCTAGTCCCTGAGGGCCCTGAAGATGCTCTGATTCCCGGTTTCCTGATGCTTGGCTCCCCATCTTTCATTCTGCAAGTTACACCAACAGCTTTCCAGTAAGGTCTCTTCTATGTCTTTCTATTTGTTGTTGTTTTTCCAGTAAGGTCTCTTCTATGTCTTTCTATTTGTTGTTGTTGCTGCGATTTTGTTGTGATTTTTGCATAAGCTGGCTCAAGTTGAGTTTCTGTCCTCTGCAACCAAAGGTTCTTATACATATTAGAACCATTTTCATCCCAAGTGCTGAGGTATCATCTGAGGTCCAGGAGTTCTGTGACCAAGAAGCAAAGGATTACACAGGGTATTGTCCCAGCCTGTGAACTAGTTTTCAGGGGCTAACCATCCAAAGGCCTGGAAGTCTCCATAGTAACAGTGCTAAGTAAGAGATAAAGCTATATATTCTGGGTTTTCTAGAAAGTCCCAGTTTAGGAGCGTCTGGGTGGCTCAGTTGGTTAAGCGACTGCCTTCGGTTCAGGTCATGATCCTGGAGTCCCGGGATCGAGTCCCGCATCGGGCTCCCTGCTCGGCAGGGAGTCTGCTTCTCCCTCTGACCCTCCTCCCTCTCATGCTCTCTGTCTCTCATTCTCTCTCTCTCAAATAAATAAATAAAATCTTTAAAAAAAAAAAAAGAAAAATAGAAAGTCCCAGTTTATACCAATGGCCAATAGGTCTCCTGCCTGCTTAGCATTTGTCTCCGAGGTTTTATTTTCTAAATAGGCATTATTATTATTGATAGTTGCATTAAAATAATCCAGCACCAGTTAATGAAAGCACTGCTTTTCATTTCTACCTTCCTCAATGGTCTCATCAGGTGCTGTGTGTGACCTGTGTGCAGTAAAGATTCTTTTTAACATGTGATTAAAAGTCTGAAAGACCTCCAGCAATAGCCCGTCTCTCTTCTAACCCATCCTACAGGCAGTGTAACTCACACTTCTCTTGGAATGGTGGTGTGTGCAGTGATTAAAGGTGTATCCAAAGACGACAAACTCTTGCCAGTCTCTAGTGGTGGTGGAGAGAATTGTTCAAACTCGCTGCCCTTGCTAACCACTTGAAGGACTTACCGGTTATGCCATAGGCCATGCCAGGGCCTGGAAGAGGCTGGAAGCTGCCAGGCCACAGTTAGGCTGTCTGGGTGGAGTGAAGTATAAGAAATCATAGTTCAGGTTTACATGAAATACATTAGGCAACTGTAGGCAAAACAGTTCTCACATAAGTCACACAGAGTACAGTCTACACACGTTTCCTCCAAAGGTTTGTCATTCATTATCTGGTGGGAATCTGCTTGTTTCTATTTTACAGGTTGGTAACACTTCAGTATTTTTTTTTAAAGATTTTATTTATTTATTTGACAGAGACACAGCGAGAGAGGGAACACAAGCAGGGGGAGTGGGAGAGGGAGGAGCAGGCTCCCCGCTGAGCGGAGAGCCCTATGCGGGGCTCGATCCCAGGACCCTGGGATCATGACCTGAGCTGAAGGCAGACGCCCAACGACTGAGCCACCCAGGCACCCACACTTCAGTATTTTGTAATAAACTCTTTAGGAAATTGTGAGCTTAAAAAGACAGAAGTCTACCTTCACTGAAACGTTAAATACTTAATTTCCAATTATCAAAAAATTCATGAAGGATATGTGATTTACAGAAAATGTTGACATCACTGTATGAAAGCTACAAGGCACAATCTACTGAAGGAGAATCAACATCCATCTACTTCAAAATTGAGTTGTTATTTTTATTATTTATTTATTTTTAAAAAGATTTTATTTATTTATTCGACAGAGAGAGAGAGCGCGCACAAGCAGAGGGAGCTGCAGGCAGAGGGAGAAGCAGGCTCCCCACTGAGCAGGGAGCCCGATGCAGGGCTTGATCCCAGGATGCTGGGATCATGACCTGAGCCGAAAGCAGACGCCTAACTGACTGAGCCACCCAGGCACCCCTTGACTTGTTATTTTTAGAATGTGCCCGAAGACAACCATTTTATAAAGTCAGCTGTAATATGTGTATTATACATTAGCCATTTAGATCAATTACTTTTCTTAATTGTTTCATGTTTTTAGTTTCCAAATTTGGCCATGCATGTTGGAAAAGAGAATAGGTATTAGGTGCTAAATATATACATATTTTTTAGAGAATGATTTATTTATTGATGAATAAGAACAGAACATTCATATGAGAGAAATAATTATAGGTACCATTGGAAAGACGAAAACTTAAGTTCCTTCTGTATAATAAGTGTTTAATAAATACTTGTGGGCCATAAAGGGCAGGATTTCCACAGGTCCCTTGTTGGATGTTAAATATCTTTCAAGGGCCACTGCACTCTAATTAACAATTTTAAAGATTACCAGTGCTTTCATCAACTTGTGCAAAAGATAATCTTAATGTCATTTATACCTGCAAGTTTAGAGGTTTTACTAAGTAGGTCCTAAATATAATTGCAACAGTTCTTTTTGCTGATACAGATTATTTTGCAAATGGCTCCTGGCAACTTTAAAGAATAAAAACCAGCAGTTGGCCGAACTCCTGGTTAAATTTAGGAACCCCTTTCCTGTGTGGCGCTACCATTTCAAGAGCTGCTTTGGGTGACACTTTGCCAATAGTTATAACTATATCTCAATTTACTAGATTTGCCTCTAAGAATTAGGTAAAAATCTTATTTTTTAATTGGTCTTAAAAATGTAGTGGCAATTCTTTGTGTTTTCTTCTGACAGTCCTATCCTTTCATTGACCTATGAATAAAAAATTACATGTTGAAAGGAATTGGGGAAATCTTTTAGAAATTAAACAAAGCTTTTATTATGTTAATAATTTCCTAATTTAATAGTTTTATGGGTTGAGTTATTTGTATTTTATTTTGCATGTAATTAAGCAAAGAATTAAAGTAAAATGTATCTTCTAAAGAAGGAAAAGGACTATATAGTTTCACTTTTCTTCCTAGTTCCAAAGTCTTTCTCTCCCTTTCTCCCTCTCTCCCCCATCCTCTCTGTCTCTCTGTGAGTGTGTGTATAACATCAGAACTCTAAAATCTAAATCACATTCTAATTATTTGGAAATCTATGGCAGGCTAAATGTAGGAGTGTGTTAGGCAATTTTCCAATGAATTTAGTCAAAGGAAATAGCTAAGGCTGATAATTCGCAGATAGTTCATTCATTGCCTAAACTCTGATAATTGCTCATAACTATATTTCTTTTTTTACACAATGTAGATTTGACCCAAGTGTACCAAAATATATTGCTGACAGAGAGAGTTCTAATCATTCTGACACTCAAATTTGCTCTTACTCTTCCCTTCTATGTAAGAAGTAATAGTGAACAAGACAGAGACTTAATTAGATAGACATCTCAGTTTATCATCTTATTCAAGAGGAACTATGGTCTGGGTAGATAATCACTGGCTCATGGTTCTCACAAAGCTGGAATTCCCCCATTGAGATTTCTTGCATAGGAAGAGTAGAGTGGGACCCCTTACATGTTAAGATAGCATAGTGAGTCCTGAATCTCACTCCCCTAATACCCAAAGGAGAGTAGGCAAAAATGATAATGATAGGCAAAGCTAAGCATTCACCAAACAAACCAATCACAGAACAGATTAGGGTATAGATCTCAACATTTCAAAAATTTTATTTTTCGATAATAGAAGCTGAAGAGTCTGAGGTGGTTGTGCTTCCTTCTCAGCAGCCTCATTTGAGAAGCAAAAGAGGGAACTGACAAGACCCTGAGAAACACCACTTATAACCTTCAATGTAGTGAGAAGCTGTCTAAGGAATGAGAAGAAAGTGTGAGGAAAGAATCCATGAATAGGTCAAACAAAATCTCTCAAGAATGGAAATCCCTGCAACCCATCAGAAGACCTCAGTAGAGGCTCCATGGCTCTGAGCTAAGGTGGAGGAAATGAGCCCAAAGAGGTCGCACCCTGACTGGATATGAGTCTCTGATGTAGGAGAGTTAAGGGAATCTTAGAAGACTAAGCAGAATGTAGGCCTTTAGCAAGTATTTCATTCAGCCCCATCTGGGTTCCCCCCCTTCCTTTCTCCACACTCCAGACTATTGCCGGTGTACAGACTATCTGGTACTACAAGTGTAGAATATAAGGGGTGGGAGAGAATAGTCCAGGATAACTGCAGAGATTATTTTTACTATCCCTCCCCAGAAAAATTTCAGAACCCATCATTTAGGGAAAGCTTTTGAACTGCCTCACAAATCTGTTTCACATGGACAAATAACCAATGGAAGAATTTTGACATTAGTCCTCCAAGTGTGTCAATACAACATAGCTATATTTTCCTAACCCCAAAGAGTATTAACACTCTTTCTCACAGTCATTTTGACTCTTCTGATGTTCCCTTTTAATCAAATTGTCATTAACATCTGTTTTAAGCAACAAGACATTCCCACGGTAGCAAAACTATGATGATTTTTTCATATGGAGAAAGTAATGGAAGCACACGAATCGTGAAAACAAACAACTTGAAACATCTTGGGATTTGAGAAAAAAAACTTTGAGTAATTAATATAAACCTTATTTTGTGGAGGAAGAATGTGAGCAGGATACTCTACTCACAGTAGGTTCTCCTTTACTGCAGAGAAGAACCGAGCTGTAGCAGCACTTTGGTTATCCTGAGACAAGACTCAACTAGCTCTTCTGTCTTATCGCCCTCTCTGGGGACGTTCTCAAGATGGAAGGTGGGGTGGGAGGGATGGGGTGACTGGGTGATAGACACTGGGGAGGGTATGTGCTCTGGTGAGCGCTGTGAATTGTGTAAGATTGTTGAATCACAGACCTGTACCTCTGAAACAAATAATGCAATATATGTTAAGAAAAAAAAGAAGAAGAAGAAGAAGAAGGTAGCGGGAGGGGAAGAATGAAGCGGGGGAAATCGGAGGGGTAGACGAACCATGAGAGACGATGGACTCTGAAAAACAAACAGGGCTCTGGAGGGGAGGGGGGTGGGAGGATGGGTTAGCCTGGTGGTGGGTATTGAGGAGGGCACATTCTGCATGGAGCACTGGGTGTTATGCACAAACAATGAATCATGGAACACTTCATCTAAAACTCATGATGTAATGTATGGGGATTAACATAAGAATAAAAAAAAAAGATGGAAGGAGCCTTTCGGATTTATTGTCATTAATGGGTCTTTATTGTCATAGGCAATGTGTCAAGACAAAAAACTTTTCCTTAGTAGCTCTAGTACAGGATAAACCTAAGTGCCCGAAACTATTTTATGTAACCGGAGAAAGCACTTATCTTCGCTATTACTGCCATTCAAGGGCTAAAACTGTAGGTAGTTCCCACTCCCACTGGTATAATTTTTTACTCCTTTCCATGACAAAGAGAAGTCCTGAAAGCGGGCAAGTACCACAGAATTAACTTTGCCCATCTGTTCTTTTTAGAAGGGTTCTTGATTACTTTCCACAAACAAGAGCTAGCCTCAGGCTGATCAAAATTCATGGAAGGCTTGTGGCTCCTTTTAAACACCACAGTGTGGTATTGTACCCAAAATAAGTATGCTTCACAAAAGACAAAGGAAGTGTTGGTCTAGCAAAAGCATTCTATGTAAGTGCCTGAGATGTTGACTAACATTCTAGAAAATTCTTTGTGTAATTAAGCATTAAAAAGAGTATCTAGAAAAAAATCTCAAAGATATCTAGTGTCTCTCTCTCTCTCTAGTCTATTCTTATTTGATATATAATTTTCCTTAATTACATTCCTTCTTTTGTCTGTTCAACAGGTATTTATTGGGAGCCTATCAATCTCTGCTAGGCACTGGGTATAGAGTCTTGAACAAAACACATATTCTTCAACCTCATGGAGTTTTAAGTCTGCTGGGAAAGACAAAACCAAATTTATGCAAATAATTATAGAATCCCAATTTGGCAAGTTTCAATTGCTCCAGTTGCATGGAGCATTACTTTTATAGATAGTCATCCTATTTATATAGTACTATGAGAAAATTCTCCTAAAAAAAAAAAGAAAAAAAGAAAATTCTCCTAAATCTGTATCTACCTCATGTAGTGTGGACCATCACTTTTCATATGCTTCTAAGGAGCCATCTCATATGTTCGCACCATCTCCTTCACTCTTTGCCCGGGTTTTAAATCCTGTGTCAGGAAAGTGTTCTCTTTTATTCAAATGTATGTACCACCCCTTTTGATCCACCCTCAGAATTTAGCTCAATGTAGATTCACCCAACTTTTGCTAGTACATGTCGGCTGGATCCCACAGCTCTTCTGGGGTAGCATCCTTTTTCTCCTTTATCAAACCCAATATCCCAATATATCCTGGCTGAGTTACTGCTGTCCTAGAGACTGAAGGGCAAGTGGGGGTAGATCCCGATTGTAACTCATACTGTGCTACAAAAGCACCTCTATATAATCTTCAAGGAAGGGGGCAGCTCAGACCCTTAGTGGGGACGAGTAAGCCACTTGTGAGGCTCACAAGGCAGGGGAATCTGGGGATTCAAGAATTTCAGGTGATCTCATCCATGCGTCAGGATCTCAGTCTTCCCTATACAAATGATAAGATGACTAACTTAAAAAAGTTCAAGGATTCAGCAGCGAAACTACTAGAACAACAACAACAAAAGCCCAGTAAGTTCTCCAGTTTCATTACAAATAAACAAAGCCATTGACTTCCAAAATTTAAAAATTGGAAGTTATAAAATACAACTTCAAGATGTTCTATTCATACCAGCATATCAGTTATGTATTGCATTTTGTTGCTAACAACAGAGCTTGTTAAGATGTCTAGCTTTTAAATAATAAACTAATTTTCCTATGGAAGAATCACAAGCTATAAAATACAACTTTAAAGCTTTCCATTTACAATAGTGTATCAGTTATGAGGTGCATTTTGCTGCTTGTAACAGAGACTGAAAGTAGAAGCTGCATAAATAAGACAGGAGTCTCTTTATCTTTCACTAAAAAGAGGCCTAGAGATAGGCAGCCCAGAGCTGCTATGGTTCTATAATTGTTAGGCTTATCTCTTTCTGCTCTGTCATTCTTACAGAATGGCTTTCCAGCATCAAGTTTATTCCATGGTTCTAATAGCTGCTGGAGCTCCAGCGGTCACATCTGTAGTCCCAAGAGCAGAAAAGTAAAGGTCAAGTGGTGCATATACCCTAGCTGTATGTCCCCACTTTAACAAACATTTTCAGGGGTGTCATCTAACAACTTTCACTTATGTTGCACTGGCCAGAAATTAGCCACTGGCCACACCTACCTATAGGGAAGGCTGGGAAATGTAGTCTTTTAACTGAGCACCTTGCCCCCTCAAATCAAACCAATGTTATTTTATTAAAGGAGAAAAGGAGAATGAACATTAGTGTTGGCAACTAGCAATTGCTGCTATAAATAGCATTTAGAACTACATACTATTGATAACTACTGAGGATTTGTTCGTGGGCATATAAAATAAGATTTGAATAAATTAAATTTTACTGAAGCTGAAAATATCTTTGGATGTAATTAGAAGTGCATTGGTGGGCGCCTGGGTGGCTCAGTTGGTTAAGCGACTGCCTTCGGCTCAGGTCATGATCCTGGAGTCCCGGGATGGAGTCCCGCATCGGGCTCGCTGCTCGGCAGGGAGTCTGCTTCTCCCTCTGGCCCTCCTCCCTCTCATGCTCTCTGTCTCTCATTCTCTCTCTCTCAAATAAATAAAATCTTAAAAAAAAAAAAAAAAGAAGTGCATTGGTGACTTTGGGTGGGAGAAACCTGAGGATGAAGTGGATTGTTGTCAAGGCGCTAGCTTTTGTTTGGGGTAGTAGTTTGCAAGTGCTTACTTCATTGTTAAAAATTCATAGCTAATTAAATGCACAGAAGCAGACCATGCACGAACAAACAATAAGAGTGTGTCATCAGCCAAGATTTGTTATTAATCCATCTCAAAAAAGAAAGTGCAATTTTGAAATCTTACTTTTAAATTAAAAAATGACTCTAAAATGTAGATGGAAGTATAAATGGGTGGGAAAGCCAAAAAAAAAAAGTGGGAAGGGAGGAGAATAAAGAAAAAAATGTGCGCTGTCAGATTTTTTAAATTCCTGATACATCATTCTAATTAAGCACATTGCCTCTTGGAAGGAGGAATCAGATCCTAGTCATTATCCCATGCTGTTACTGATTCATGGTGATGTCCTTTGCATATTTTGTCAGGAGTAATGGAAAGGGATTCGTTGTTCACCCTTCTACGCTAAAAAAAGGTGATTATTGCTGTGCTTATTCTACTGTATTTTCCATGACTCATCTATGGATTTTGAGGTGCCATTTATTTATTTATTTATTTATTTATTTATTTATTTATTTATTCTGATGTAGTGTTCCATGATTCATTGTTTGCATATAACACCCAGTGCTCCATTCAATACGTGCCCTCTTTAATACCCATCACCAGGCTAACCCATCCCCCCACCTCCCCTCCCCTCTAGAATCCTCAGTTTTTTTCTCAGAGTCCATAGTCTCTCATGGTTCGTCTCCCCCTCCTATTTCCCCTCCTTCATTTTTCCCTTCCTACTATCTTCTTCTATTTTTTTTTAACATATAATATATTATTTGTTTCAGAGGTACAGGTCTGTGATTCATCAGTCTTACACAATTCACAGTGCTCACCATGGCACATACCCTCCCCAGTGTCTACCACACAGCCACCCCATCCCTCCCACCCCCCACCACTCCAGCAACCCTCGTTTGTTTCCTGAGATTAAGAATTCCTCATATCAGTGAGGTCATATGATACATGTCTTTCTCTGATTGACTTATTTTGCTTAGCATAATACCCTCTAGATCCATCCACATTGTTGCAAATGGCAAGATTTCGGGGTTTTTGATGGCTGCATAATATTCCATTGTGTGTGTGTGTGTGTGTGTGTGTGTATACACACATACCACATCTTCTTTATCCACTCATCTGTCGATGGACATCTTGGCTCTTTCCATAGTTTGGCTATTGTGGACATTGCTGCTATAAACATTGGGGTGCACGTACCCCTTTGGATCACTCCATCTGTATCTTTGGGGTAAATACCCAGTAGTGCAATTGCTGGGTCATACGGTAGCTCTATTTTCCACTTTCTGAGGATCGAGGTGCCTTTTTATGTGTGCCATTACCACCTTCTGTTGAGGACACTGCTGGTTACCTATTCTCTCTCTTTCTACCTTGGTCTTATTCAGAACCATCAATAATGTGAAAGTGGAAATGTGTAACTACCAGAAAATTTTCTTAAAAGACAGCAGATGTGCACCCTTTGAACTTTCTGCCATTTCTCCCTTCCTGCTGCCTAGGAGGCAGAGGTAATGCATTTGCGAGCATGAAGGATGGGAGAGCTTAGTGCTTCTTTGGGGCCCCCGTGACTCTGTGGAGCCAGTTTCAGGCCTGGGCTGCACTCTCTGATCTTCATTAAACAGGCGAGCACAAACTCGTGCTTTTCAGCTTCTCTAGGAGGGTCTCTGTTATATGCAAATGACCCCAGTCCTAACTGACACACTTTCCTTCTCTTGGTTATATGCCAACTATTTTAAGAATCAGAGGCCACAGGAAACCAGCAGCAGAATATTAGACAGAACCCACATTCTGATGCAGGATCTTGAAGACAGTAGTGTAGATTCTTTCTATTGTGCATTGGAACAGATTCTCTCATACGCACATTCACTGTATTTTACAGTCATATCTTACGAGGAGGAAAATTACCTCTTCCAAAGTTGTCTCCTCCATCCTGAAAAAGTGTAGGAGGTTGTTATAGTAGCACTACATGAAAAATTGTATTTAAAATACGAAGTGAAGCATTAGTAAACCGAAATTCTCTGGGATTGATTAATATGATAGTTGCAGCGCAGAAAACATATTTGATGAAGTTCTTGTCTATATAATATCCAGACACAGAGAAGTATGGCATTCCTAAATGTTTCCACCTCAGTAATATTTTTGAAATGTTGTCTTGTTTAACACTTGAAATATAGTTGACCTTTGAACAACAGGGGTTTGAACTGTGTAGATATACTTGTGTGTGGCTTTTTTTTTTTTTGATAAATGTATTACAATACTGTAAGTGTGTTTTCCTTACAATTTCTTAATAACATGTCTTTTCTCTAGCTTACTTTATTGTAAGAATACAGTATATAATACATATAATATACAAAATATGTATTAATCAACTGTATTTGTTATCACTAAGGCTTCCGGTCAACAGTAGGCTATTAGTAGTTATTATGCTTTGGGGGGTCAAAAGTTATACGCTGATTTTTGAGTGGGGGGGTCATGGGCTAACTGTATATCCTTTACTATCGCTGTTACTTCAAATGGAAAGTCCTTGCTCCAAATCTGAAGTGGGAGTTGTAGTGATCCCAGCCAACAACCTGAAAGTCAAAGAGTAAAGTTTGGTCAACGCAGAGGACAGAGCAGCATAGATTTAGGAGAGCTGGGGAGGAAAGGTGAAAAGTAAAGAAAAGACTGGAAGCGAATGGAAGATGGTTGAGAGTGCAGGAGAACTCTCGTTTGTAGGTCTCGCTGGGTAAAGTAAGCTTTGCCAGAAACTATAACCAGCCCTAAAGGATCATGGGATTCTTGGCTGTTCAGTAGCTCTAGCTTGTGACATGCAAACAACTTCTTCAAAGTCTATGGATACAAGGTCCAACCGTCAGAGTTGAATTCACTTCACTGCTAAGTTGGAAACTTCTAAGTTGCTTCTTTCCAAGTGTATTTTCATCATGTACCTCATTCTTTGAAAAATGTGGGGAAAAAATTGAAAGAATTAATTATTCAGTGTTTTCATAGCTAGTGAAATGCTGTTTTATGATAAGAGCCTTCTAAAAATTTAGGTGCCACTATAAAAGGCACATTTTAAGTTTAAAGATTTAAGATGGAGACAGTTTTGATTTTTTTTTTTTTTATTCCCATTCTACATATTATCTTGGCAGTTTGGTTCAAAGGACATTTGTTAGGAGTCAATGCCCCACTACCTGCTGGAGATATGGTGATGATGAGGACCCTATCCCTGACTCGCAGATAAAGTACTTTTACTGTGTAAATGCTATAATTCTGTCTGCAGTTACCTTTTATACTAGTTAAATGAGCAAAATGCTTACGTTGTGTCAGGAATATTCAGTCTCTTGACTCGGCACTAGGGGGAGCAAAACCGCAGAATAAAAGCTGAGAAAATTTGAGCTTCACAATCATGATGGGAAGATTGAAAATTACAAAATTTCAGAAATGAATGGCTGAGAAGTGGTAGGATATTTAACAGTCTGTGATGGTGAGCAACTGCCGTAACCAGTCAGGAAAGTACTTTCTTTTTTTTTTTTTTTTTTAATTTTTTATTTATTTGACAGAGAGAGACACAGCGAGAGGGAACATAAGCAGGGGGAGTGGGAGAGGGAGAAGCAGGCTTCCCGCGGAGCAGGGAGCCCGATGTGGGGCTCGATCCCAGGACCCTGAGACCATGACCTGAGCCAAAGGCAGACGCTTAATGACTGAGCCACCCAGGCGCCCCAAGGAAAGTGCTTTCTAAGTGAGGTCAGACAGTGGAAGTTGGAGATGTTGGTCTGGATCACTGAAATCTGGTTTTTTTTTTTTTTTAAGATTTTTTTTTTTTTATTAGAGAGAGAGAGAGTACAAGCAGGGGGAGCAGCAGGTAGAGGGAGAAGGAGAAGCAGGCTCCCCGCTCAGTAGGGAGCCCGACGTGGGGCTCGATCCCAGGACCCTGGAATCGTGACCTGTGCTGAAGGCAGCCGCTTAACCGACTGAGCCACCCAGGTGCCCAGGATCACTGAAGTCTTTTTAAGGGAAGTTTTTCCAAGACTGGAACTTGTCGAGTCCATATATTAAACAGCATCCAGGAAACTAAAGCCTATCATGCTCAAGGACTTTGCTGCCAAGTTTTGCTAGTTAGCTGGGATAAAGCAAGGATGAGCAGGTAGAATAGTTTTGTGCCAAGAGCAATACAATTATGAGCTGGTTTTAATAAGTAGACCCTTGAAAACAAAGGACTTTTGGAATAACGGTAATTTTATAATGCAGAGAACATACTATGTTATTTCCTGGTAAGAACATTTAAAAAAATCAAGACTTTTTTTAAAATAAAAAAAAATTATTTAAGTAGGCTCCACACCCAGCATGGAGCCCAACGTGGGGCTTGAACTCATGACCCTGAGATCAAGACCTGAGCTGAGATCAAGAGTCAGACACTTAACCGGCTGAGCCACCCAGGCACCCCATAAAAAAAAAATCAAGAAATTTTGAATCAAAGACAATGAATTATGGGGAAAAAAAGATTGCAGTACTGAGGACAGAAAAATAGCGAACATGTATGAAGTGCCTATCCTTATGATTTATATATGTTGTCATTTAGGTTTCCCTAGGATGGTAATGAGATTGGTGACGCCAACCATATTTTTCAACTTAGAACACAGGCTCATTATACTAATAATTATTTGTTCATCACACTCTAACGTATTTATATAGTAAATATGATCAGAATCAACACAAAACATGGTTAACTTATTTTATTTTATTTTTTTGCCTTGACAAATAGCTTTAGAAGATGGAGACTTTATTAAAATACAGTAGAAAGACATAGTTAACTTTATTTTAAAATTGAATGCAAACACTGAAAGCGCAAATTGTCTGAGAAAAACTTGTAATATTTGGCATTTGACATTTAATGGAAAAATGAATTCTTGAAGAGTAAACTATATGTCTTATGACCAAAAGAGAAAGCTCAGTTCATATTGTTCTTGACTTTTAAAAGTGGTGGTTTTATTACTTATTTGAGCTGACTATATAAATAGAATGTGTTTACTATCAGGAGTCACATATACCCTATAAAGTCCCTCTGATTCCTTATGCTGATTCAGGTGGTGTTGATGTCACTGGTCTTTGGTTGTTTCATTACATGACTGTGTTGATGTGGGTATGAGAATATGATATACCAACTCAGATCCCTTTTAGAAATCTCCTGGTGTTAGTGACTGGTGAGTAGGACCTGTTAAACTCCTAACTGAGAACAAAAGACACTGAGTTTACCTTTTAAGCACAAAGAATGTCCCCTGCTCCCTACTCCTAAATTATGGGACACCCTTCCGTTGGGTTTGCAAAGTGGTGGGTTCCCACAAAACCCTGAGGGGAAAGAGAAAAATAGTTATGTACCTAACCCCTAATTCCCAAATTGGAGGACACTAGACTTGCGTATTCTGAAATTTGGGTTATATAAATTGGGGAATGCCATTGACTTTTCATCTGGATATTTCTGAAGACAGGGAGCCCACTGGTGGGTAGTTTCACAGAAGCAGGAGGCCAGCAGGGCATGAGCGTCTCATAGGGTGCCTATGAAGAGGACATGCTGAGGGCCACCATATCCCTACTCCCAGAACGCATGGGAGCTAGTGTTCAAGATTCCACCTGAGAGAGCCCAAAGTTGAGCAGAGAGATAAGAGCCACTTAGATTGTTGTTCCCAGAAGGTGTACCCAGAAGGCTGTATGCACCACTGGTGAGGGTTTGGCTAAGAAAACCCCAGATGCCATCTACATGGAGACTCCCATATCACCAGAATCAACTGACATCACACTTAAACTGATGGAGGACGGACAGGGACCTCCTCTCATCCCTCTAAAAGCACCTGACCGTGACTTTGTCTTTGGCCAATTCCAGGGGCCAGACCAGAGGGTGACATTGGTAGCAGAAGCCTCTGAAGAGGAACAGATAGGAGGTGGGCAGAGAAAATCAGGGAGGTGGAGAAGGACGTCAGGAGAAGACGACTTAAAACCTGACAGTATATGTTTTCATGAAAAGATTAAGGGACAAATACCAGTGGATGGGACTGAACTCATCAGGAAGGATTGAATCAGCATGAGTAGGGGTTCACAGGCTTGGAGCCAAACTACCACGTTTGAATCCTGGCTCTTCTGTTCACTAGCTATGTGACCCAGAGCCATTAATTTGTCTGCACCTAAGATTTTTTAAAAAATTAAAGGGACTATGCAGCGTCTTGGACATAAGAAACACTTATGACATGTTAGATATAATAATGATGGTGATGATAACAAATTCACCACCCAGACATGAGTGGGCTCATAAACGTGGCACCAGTTAGAGAAAAACACATCCTAATTTTGTACATAACTGAGTTCCAATGCTCTATTTACACAAAATGACACATGGTTTATGTTTATATGAAGCATGATATAAAGTTAATTATTATTATTATTTTTTATTTAAAGATTTTATTTATTTGACAGAGAGAGACACAGTGAGAGAGGGAACACAAGCAGAGGGAGTGGGAGAGGGAGAAGCAGGCTTCCTGCCGAGCAGGGAGCCTGATGGGGGGCTTGATCCCAGGACCCCGAGATCATGACCTGAGCCGAAGGCAGATGCTTAACAACTGAGCCACCCAGGCGCCCCAATATATAAAGTTAATTATTAATAAAATATCCTTTTACCAATTATATAGTTTATACTCTTAAAACTGAGTACATAAAAATAAAAAAAAAACTATAACCAAAGTGGTTGTTTTATTCAAACAAAATAAAGACATTCTTTACTTTTTAAATCAAATCTCAAAACATGGATTTTGGGGACATAAATTCTCACCTTGTGTTGAAATAAATGGCCATTATACACACTGCTTTTTGTAAGATTAAATGTTAATTCCGTTGTGCAGCACACAGACTTTAGATCTGGTCCCTGTCTGCCCATCCAACCTCTTATTGTTCAGTCACGATATCCATTCTCTCGCCTTTACACAGGGTCTTTTTTCTGCTTGTACAAACACACACACACACACACACCCCTCTTTGCCATAGGCAGCTTCTTCTGTTTTCCTCAAATATAATTGTAACTCTTTTCTACTCTGAAACACCTTCTATGAATTCATTCTTTCAACATTCATTTTAACATTCATTCTTTCAGCAAATATTTCCTGAACACACAATTGTTTCAGGCACCATTCCATGCCCTTGGAGTACAGTATTGAGCATAGATATGTCTCTGGTCTCAAGGAAATGGCATGCTAGCGGGAAGAGACAGATGAATAGGAAGACAAAATAAATGAATAGCAGTGACATTTAGGTCAGTGAAGAGGAAAGACTTTCTAAATGATAAAACTGCTAAGACATATATTCTATGGTAGCAGAAACTACTTATCTGTTCTCACTACTGTAACCCCAGGGCCTAGGACAGTGCCGGGAATATAATTGATCCTCAATAAACATTTTTTTTTTTTTAATATAGCCATGAATGCAATGGGTACTTCTGGAATGTAAGGGCAGAGTGTTCCAGGCAGAGGAAAGAGTAAGTGCAAAGGTCTTACAGGAGGAAGGAGTTTGGCATGGTTGAGGAACACAAAGTAGGCCAAGGAGCCAGAGCAAGAGCAGTAGGAAGTGTGGTCAGACAGGAAGACAGGACTTTGTAGATTCTGGCCTAGGGTACAGTAGGAAGCCATTGAAAGCAGGTGGAAACTTGCACATACTTCCATTATATATTATCATACTGTTTTATAATTTCTTCATCCACCCTATTAGGTATATTTTTTTTCCACTTTGTCATTGTTTTCTGCTTCTTTCTTTATTATTCCTTTTATTCTACTTACTTTGCATTTATTCTTTTTTTTTTCACTTGTTTCTTGATTTTGATGCTTGATTTATTTTTTACTAATTTTACTAGTTTTACTAATACATGAATATAACACTATAAAATTTTTCTAAATCTTACTTCAACTTTATTCCGTAAGTTTTTTTTAAAGATTTTATTTATTTATTTGAGAGAGAGAATGAGATAGACAGAGCATGAGGCGGGGAGGATCAGAGGGAGAAGCAGACTCCCTGCCGAGCAGGGAGCCCGATGCGGGACTCGATCCCGGGACTCCAGGATCATGACCTGAGCCGAAGGCAGTCGCTTAACCAACTGAGCCACCCAGGTGTCCTATTCCGTAAGTTTTGATAAGCAGTGTTTTTCATAACACATAAACTGTTTTATCTCAATTCGGATTTCTTCTTTGACAGTTTAATTATTAAGAAGTGTGTTTTTATTTTTTTTTATTTTTATTATTTTTTTTTTATTTATTCATTTGAGACACAGAGATACAGAGAGAGAGAGCATGAGCAGGGAGAGAGGCAGAGGGAGAGGGAGAAGCAGGCTTCCCACGGAGCAGGGAGCCCGATGCGGGGCTCGATCCCAGGACCCTGGGACCATGACCTGAGCCGAAGGCAGACGTTTAACGGACTGAGCCACCCAGGCGCCCAAGAAGTATGTTTTTAAATTCCCAAATAGGGCGCCTGGGTGGCTCAGTTGGTTAAGCGACTGCCTTGGGCTCAGGTCATGATCCTGGAGTCCCTGGATCGAGTCCCACCTCGGGCTCCCTGCTCAGCGGGGAGTCTGCTTCTCCCTCTCCCACTCCCCCTGCTTGTGTTCCCTCTCTCACTGTGTCTTTCTCTGTCAAATAAATAAATAAAATCTTTAAAAAAAAAAAATAAAAAATAAATTCCCAAATATATGAGCTGTTGGTTATCTTGTTTTTAATTTTGTTATGGTAAGAAAACATGGATTACTATACAGACATGAGTCACATGTGAAACTTGCTTTGTAGCCTGATATGAGGTCAAATTTTGTAAATGTACCATATGTGCTTCAAAATAATGTTTTTGTAATTATTAGATACCAGTCTCTCTATATGTGTATTATATCCTGTATGTTAACGGTGTTGTTCAAATCACCTACATTTTTAGTAAATTTCCATCTCTCTACCCTATCACTTACTGAAAGAACAGTTCTAAAGTTTATGATCACAGTTGTAGGCTTGTCACCTTCTCCTGGTAACTTTGTCAGTTTTGTTTTTCATATAATTCACGTATGTTGTTGGGTGCAAAAGGTATGTATCTTGCTAATGAATTGCTCCTTTTATAAACCCTTTTGAAATATAATGGTGCTTTTGTTCACCCAGATGTCTCTTTCATCTGATACTGACTGATATGGCCATATCAGCTGGTGCCGTGTCATTCCTGCTTCCCACTTCCCACATTTCACTTTGTGTCCTTCCTTCTCCCTTCCTATTGGATAAATCATGGTTTTTCAAAATTTCCTTTTATTCTCCTTTTATTATTGTATGACAAAAATGCAATCACTTTCTATCCTTTGAGTAGATAAATTCACAGTGTTCACATATGGCATAGAAAGTGTAAAGATGACTAGTATTTTGGGGTGCCTGGGTGGCTCAGGCGGTTAAGCATCTGCCTTCGGCCCAGGTCGTGATCCCAGGGTCCTCTCTGCTCAACGGGGAGCCTGCTTCTCTCTCTTCTTCTGCCACTCCCGGTGTTTGTGCGCTCTCTTTCTCTCCCTGTCAAATAAATAAGTACATTCTTAAAAAAAGATAACTAGTATTTTACTCTCCTCTCAGATTATATAAAATTGGTAGAATGCATTAACTCTAATCTCACCTGAGCTCTACTTACATGTTATTGTTTCTGAAATTCGCCTTGCTTTTGAGCCCTCACCTCTCCAAAGTGAGCATTTTTGTTGTGGGGATGGTAGCTTTCAGAGTCTATGGCAATTTAGTTGAGCCCATATCCATTTACCCACTTTCTTTTTACTGTTCTGCATGGTTTCTTGGATCTCAGACCTTCCTCCTGGGGTCAATCTCTTTCTTTAGTGAAAATCTATTAATTACATTATAAAATCTCCCAGTCACTGTCTAAAGATTTTGTTTTGTTTTTTTTTTAATGTAATCTCTACACCCAAAGTGGGGCTTGAACTCATAACCCTGAGGTCAAGAGTCACATGCTCTACCTACTGAGTCAGCCATGCACCCCTCACAGTCACTGTCTGAAAATGGTTTTATTTTCTCCTTCATTAGTGATATTTTAGTTTGGTTTATATTATATTGACAGTCATTTTCCACTTTGAAGACATTATTTTTCTGTCTTCTGGCCTCTTTTGTTGCTGTCCTGGTAGTCTAATTATTGTTTCTTCATGGCTAATCTACCTTTCCTTTCTGGTTACTTTTAAAATCTTCTCTCTGCTTTCGTGTTATGCAATGTCTCTTTCAGATGCATTTACCTTTTTTTTTTTTTTTTGGTCCTATATAGGAATTGTGTTGTTTCCTCTCTTTCATCACTTCTGTAAACTACTTTTTTTCCTCTCCACCTTCTTTTTATTCTTCTCTTGGGAATTATTATTAGACCCATGGCCAACCTTCTCATTGTTTCCCTGTTGCTCTTAAACTCTCTACCCTACTTTCCATTTTTAGTTCTCTCCATCTGTATCCTGGATAATTTATATATTCTGTCAAGTTGTTTTTCTAGTACACAAAGTCCTTAGTAGCCCTAAATACTTCTGTTGTGTCTGAAGACTCTGTCTCAGATGGATTTTTTTCCCTTGTATGTTTTGTAATTTTTTTTCTAGACAGTTTGTCTTTAGAGATGCTTGTTTATTTGCCTGGAAGAATCCCATGGGAGTATATTGGGTCGTAGTCCTCAGAACTAGACACTTGACATGAGGGTTCAGGGGCTGTGCTTATTAAGGGAGTGGAGGAAAACAGGAGAGAGAAGAAGAGGAATCTGAACAAGGGTGTGGTCTCGGGCAAAGTCCCATGGAAAACGATCTTAGGCTGATTCTGCAGGTGACTTTGGAGTCTAAGTTATGCCACAGAGCTGTTGCCACTGAGACTAGAGAGCTCTGAAAAATGGGCGGGAGGATGTGTCTTGAAGGGCCATGCTCTGAAAAAGGAGGCCCAGTAGTGCTGGAAAAGCATAGGAAAGCATACCCAGGAGGGAGTCCCTGCCTTAAGAAACAGGAAAAATGGATCCAGGGGATCCGGGTGAAGCACAGACACTGCTGTTATCCACTCAGATGTCTTTGCAGGGCGATTTTACATTAGATTCTGCCAAGCACTTAAGGATGTAACTGGCTAAGGACCAATATTTATGTTTGCTTCTCAGTTTGAGGATTCTCTGATACCTTGTGGGTTTCTATTCTGAAAAGTGCAGGCCAAAGGAACGGATTTCTCATTTAAGACTTGTTTTCTCCCAAAGTGCAAGCCAAGATGAGCTTGCATGTCAGCTGCCTGGCTGCTGAGCCACTTTTTTCCTTCCTAGCTTCTCTACATTAAGGGCACAGCTTCTCCAGGACAGGCCTTTCAACAAGGTTTCACTTCTAAACCTTAATCGTGTTCTATGCAAGGATTAAAATCCAATCCAGGTATTAGCTGGTCTAATTAGCCCTCCACATCCCTCCCCTATCACTTCTGAGGACTGCATACATGGTTGCACACTGGTCTGGTTAGAGACTTGGGGCTGCGTTTGTGAAAAGGGTCTTACTCTTCTTTTGTTTTAAAAATTTTTTTAAATATTTATTTACTTATTTACTTACTTAACTCTTCAGTGTGGATCTTCTGTCTCTTCTCTCTTGCAGGTGAGTTTTATGTAGGAAGAACTTCAAATTCAAACTGTAAGTAAGATTTCTGTCCTTCCAGTCTTGGTTTGGACCCGGTAGTCTCCGGTCCTCAGTGGGGTCCTAAATTGTCCTTAATTGTGAAGATCAGCGATGGAAAAAAGTTGGAGAGAGGAGACAGAGAAAGCCGTGAGATCAAAGAGTTCCAGAAACAGAAGTGTGGAAAACTTGATATCCTCAAAAAGGATAAACGGGAAGAACGTGTCACCACTCTACCCAGAAGAGGAGGTGAACGTAGTTGTGTGCTCTGTGACCTGCAGATATATTTTATTTCTGTAGCATGAAAAGAATGGGTAGGAAATTCGCTCTTTTAAGT
The DNA here is from genome assembly GCF_011800145.1 of Mirounga leonina. NCBI lineage: Eukaryota > Metazoa > Chordata > Mammalia > Carnivora > Phocidae > Mirounga > Mirounga leonina. Next base: position 12,186,577 of record NW_023270504.1, read on the forward strand.
TCCTTTTCTCCCCCCTAGAATATAATATGAGGTTTCTGAGATAGCTGGAGAAACAACTGAAATGCTATTTTCCTCAGTTTTCCTTTTATCCCAAGGAAACCGAAAAATCTTCAAATGTATGACGAGAAATGAGCTTAATGTCTTGAACTCTGATAGTTTTCTTCAGTAGTTTCTTAAAAGTACTGACACGATACTGCAGTATTACTTATAAGGTAGCAATACTTACAAGGTAGCAGGCCAAATAAAGGTGTGCAAGAAGTGTTTAGGCTTCCAGCAAGGAAAACTTTTAACAAATGACTCCAATGTAGATTGTAGGACTAACACCGAACTTCAAGCTTAGTTCCAAACTGTTAAGCATTATCTTGACTTCCTCAAATACAGATAGCTGGACTGAAAACATTCTAGGTTGGTATTAGTGTAACACATGGAAAAAATCAAATAGAAGATTCAAGACTATTTATGAAGAGGGTTGATTCTGCCCAATTTGGCCAACAGACTTGTCACGATCATGATCCTGTGGGGCTGCTATTCTGTCAGGAAGAGTTCTTTACCTGTTTATAAAGACAGGAGAAGGATTTGTTGAGAATAACTGTATTTATGCTGTAGATGATAGTGGTATTCAGTTTCTTACAGAGACCATGCTGTAAAAGAGACCAAGCTGTAAAAATTATCCACAACTCCGTTTCTTTCTAATAGTAGTTTTCTATTCCCTAGGAACTGGAGAAAACCCTTAAGCAAATACAGCAGTTATCTCAGCTTGCATCCCTGGATATAAAAATATCTATATAAGTCTGGAAGACTGGGAGTAGGCAACACAGCAAGAGTCTGTTTTCCTACCAAGAAAAACGCCTCAGGTAAGAGAAAGTAGAAGTACAGAAGTTTGGTCAAGTCTGATATATTACTGTTAGAAGGGAGTGTATTTGCATTAGTCACTTAGATTATCAATCAGTCCAGCCATCCTCATGTAAAATCAAGCATGTAAAATCTCCAAAAGCTGTTGCTCTACAACCTCCATGAGACATCGAGTCTTCTGGAAATGGTGGCACTGGGGACACAGGGACAGAATGTTAGCTGCATTGGTGGTGCAGATAATAATGAAGAACTGGTTGCAACACCTTTTATTCTCTGGAATGGAACCCCTGACTAGATATGAAGTCTTAGGCTACTTGGCATCGTCAGTGGTACTTCCTGTGGGAGAGTGGGCAGTGATATTGTCGATGGGTAACAATAGCCTAGCTGCTACTCTTAACTTAGGCACCATTAGACACATTATCTCAGTGATCTGGACCAGGATGTAAGAAAAACAGTAGGTTTCCCTATGGTAGTCCACAGAATGTTCTTAAAACTCATGTGAGATGCCCACTGGATATTCTTAAATTTATTTGGAAAGTTCTTCTGCAGGTTATATTTCTTGAGGAGTAAGTAAGATTCTGTCTAGATAGCTTTTCTTTTCTTTTTTTTTAGTAGTTGTTCTTGTCATCTTGTTCTTAAATTCAAACTATTATGGCTCAGAAAACATAGGTGACATATGTATGGTCAGAAGAATGATCTCCATTCTGCTTTCTCTTCCCAAATCGTCCCAACTCTGCTCCTCTTCTGTGTATCTGTGGCAGATGCTGAGGTGTGCTGTCAGACCCCCTTCAAAAGGGCCTGCTACCCAGCCACGAGGAGAGGAGGGTGGGAGCTGACAGTCTCCAGCCACTGGCTTTCTTAGGATCTGCCTCAGCTTTTGAACAGAAGTCAAGTTCTTCTCAGTGTGCGCCCCAGCCAGTGACTGAGCTGACTGAGCCAAATGGTGCTTCAGGGGGCTGCAAGGGCTTGGCTTTGCTCTGACAATTCCCGCGGGGCTGGGAGAGCTTCTGTCAGGTCTGTGTCGTGGTCTGACAGCTCCCTCTGTCCGATCCTACATCCTCCTCCTTTCTTTTAAGGTGTTCTACTTTCCAATCAACTATATGCACTCCTAACTCATCTCGGTATTTGCTTTCTAAAGAGTCCAAAAGGAAGGGTATCCCACACTGTCCTCATTCCATACAGTTCTGTGTTATGATATTCTGTGCTGCACAAAACCCTTCTGTTCCAGCACCTTCGTTCTTAATTTTTTCTTACGCAGTTAAATTGGTACTGTTATAGGAGACCTGATTTTGGATTCAGACTTGTTTTGGGTTTGAATCTCAACTTTGCCTTATACATAGCAGTATGAACTTGACCGAGTTGTTAATTTCTTTGAACCCCTATTTTTTTCATCCTTCCAGCCTGGAACTCAGCTGGAAACAGATCCCCCCGTTGGATGGAAACATGAATGCATATAACTGATGTGCAAAACAATTAGGCATCCTCCTAACAGTTCCAAAGACAGAGATCCCATTTCATGCCCACTGTGGACGGCGTGGATTTAGTTATATTTACGTTAAGTTTTTATTTTCCTGTATAAGAAGAATTTACCACTAACATGTATAAAATGGAGGGAACGTTATTTTTTCTTCTTGCTATTAAGAAGAAATCCCCTGCACTGTAAAATTTGCTTGCTTATTCCTTCTCCCCTCAGAATTTCTAATTTTAATCATATCTCATCTTTTGCCTCTCTTGAAGTAAATCTTTTCTTCCTTAAAGTTTGGTATATTTTCCTACTCATTAATTAAGTTTTGTTATTTTCCTGTGACGAGGTTATTAGCTCTTGCTTTTTACAATTAATAGTTCAGTTTTGGGATGAGAATTATGTCTATTGTGTTATTTACTGTATTTTGAAAGAGAGGTTTCACTCCATTTAACTTCCTCTTTGTCTTTTAAAATAACTACTTGAAATATTTTCCCTGGTATTTTTCCACAGAAACAAAAAATTGGGAGAAAGGCGAAAAGTGAAGGGGAATTATGGAAAATGTTTTAAATTAGTTTTCTTTTTTTTCCTTCTTTTCACTTTCCTTGCCAAGTTTAAACCCATGAAGTCTTGACTAGATACTAAGTACAGAAAGGACCCAAACAAACCGAACCTGCTTTAAATATGGTTACATACTCCTAAATTATATTTTGATAAGGAATCTTTTTTAGTGTAACAAGTATTTATAATAAATAAACACCAGATAATAGTAACATCTTACCATTTTATGGTATTTTACAGTTTGCCAAGGGCTTTTACTTTGCCTTATTTTAATTGTGTATAAAAATACCCAAAAAAGTTCATACTGTCCCTTTTGGACTTTTCAGAATTCTGTTTATATGGTACTAAGAAGATTGAAATGATGTGTAATAGAATGTTAAAATGAAAGCCTTGCTTGAGACCTTAAGACAGCAGAGCCCAGAGACTCCAGACACACAGGACAATCCTCCCCCAACTTTCTGGGGAGACAAGGGACTTGAGAGCAGTCACAAATCACAGCCGAGCAAGCACAGCCCATAGGAGTGTAGTTCTACTATGTCTCAAACTTCACCTCTCCCTCCAGCCTCTCGCCTTTGGGAATTTCCAGGGATGATGCAGTATCTGTTCGCTTGGTCCCTCTAACTGCAGGAGACACATATTAAGCTCACCAACTGGTCTCCTTAAATCTCCTCTCCCATGATTGGGGTTAAGAGGAAACTTCTCATAGTCTTTCTTTCCAGCGGGGGCTCTTTTAAAAGACTTTTCCCAAAGTGCCCTCCAGAAATCACCTTCTGTGTGCTAAGTCCTGACTCCTGCGGGCAAGGAGCCTTTAAGAATTATCTGACTGGTTTTAGCCAGCTAGTTTTTGCAAGTCCTACAGGGTGTTCTTCCTTATATTGATATCTGAAATCTGTTGGTCTCCGTCTAAACTTCTATTTTGAGAGCCAACTACAAATAAAATTTTGAAAAATAGTAAATAGTAAATACATGTGCAGCTTGCATTGAGAAATGTATGCCATCAGAGCTTGTCCTCTATCAAAAATCAATGACTCTGACTTCAGCAAATATTCACTTAGGATTTTTCTAGAGGCCAAACTCAGAAAAAAACAAAAGTATTTGAAAAAAAAAAAAAACCCAAAAACCCAAAAGTATTTGAAATAATTTCAGGTATGTGGGCGGGGCAGGGGAGAAAAAACAAATTCAATAGTAATTAAAAAATAGGACTTAAAGCAGTGGCAACACATGAATGTGGGGCACTCAGATCAGATGGGGGGCCACCATATGTCAGGTGTCCCAGAAGGTGGGGGCCGGCAGCATGGGCAGTGAAAGAATTCACCCAAGGCAGAACAGAAGAGATAGAAGTTTATTGAATACACTGCAAGGGAGTGGCAGGACAGCAAAGGAGAGACAGTGTGCGAGGAGGAGGTGGTGAGGGGCCACAGTTATGGGGCCGAGTGAGGGAGTATGGGGACTATGGATTTTCCCTTTTTTGGTAACCGTAGAAACTGTGCCTCATTGTAATTGGTCACTAGGGCCTGTGGCTATTTCAAGGTGGGTCACTTAATAAGCCTGTTTGAATTCAGCTTGGTGGTCCCTGTGGGCTCTTTAGGCCTTGCTCAAGTTTCCATTGCTCGAGCCTGTTGCCTAAAAGCGGCCTCTACAATGAGGTACTTTTTGTATTCTCTGTGACAAAGACTGTCGCTTTCTCAGGCACATAGCTAGATTGGTTTTCCCATCCTATTTACGTTAATGCATGACTGTGTGCCTAGCTTCAACCAATGGAATATATATCACTTCCGACATGGCACTTTTAGGGAGCGTGTGTGCCTTTTCCACGCTTTCTTTTCCCATCACTAACTGGATGCCTTAAATGTGGTTTCCATAGGGAAACTTTCTGGACTAGGTCTGGTCCTGCAATAGCACGCTATACACTTTTCCCTTGCAGTACCACAATTTTATTTTAAAAAGTGTTTCTTATTTATTCAATAGTTTCCTTCCTTGCTAGACCTAGAGTTCTAGAAAGACAGGAGGTATGTCTATTTGTATAGTGCTATTTTCTCCAACCACATATAAGACACATAGTAGACAGTCAAAAAGTATTTGCTGAAAGGATACGTTAATCCAAGTCTTAATACTCTGTTATAAGAAACAAGTGCTCAGTGGGGCTGGTGGAACCAAGAACATCAACCTGCTGGTTTTCAGGACTTCATTTTCACCAAGGACTAATGAATTGTACTTTCTTTGGCTTAAGACAGAGATCTTCTTTTCCCAAACGAGTCATTAAAAAAGGAAATGCACTCTTCAAAAGCCTCACATTTGCAAAAGAATAAACAATTGTTATTACGTGACTGAGCCAATGTAATCGTTAGGGCTTATCTAAATTTATTAAATGCCCTCAGGATCTGTTTCCCAGATTAGCCTCTGTGATCTGCTGTTCCAGGAACAACATCATGTGTTGTTGATTTGTTTTTTTTAAATTTTGACTCTAACCTTATGTCCTTTTATAGCATTTCCTAAGGACGTTTGCCTGTATTCACATCCTCAATAAGAGCTATTGAATATTCCGTATCAAATGCATGTGTATGATTCTGTATTTCCAGATTTATAAGACGCATAGTAATGGAGATCTAGATCTTACTTACACGCTTTTTGTTTTGAATAAACATTATGAGTATCCTTCATGCCTACAGGTGTCTTTGGAGAAACCGCTCTCTGGTTTCTACTGCTCGTCTCATGTAACTATAGCATGATTTGGAACAAAGTGCATTGCTTTAAAAACAATATACTTGACTCAAAATCCTATTTGGCTCACATCCACAAGTGTCCTCACTGATATCTATCCAAGAAACACAGCTCATTGCTCTTAACTTCTGCAGTTCTCTCCACGTGAATCTCTGTTCTCATTTTCAAAAGGCGTAAGGTAGGAAGATACCCAGGTGTCCACGAAGGTTGAGATGAGCTAGTGGGAGTAAAGGAATGATTTAAGAGATGATAGAAGACTACTTGTTTGACTAGAGTTCACTGACCTTTTCTCTATCCTCTGGGTAATCTATGTTTTGTACTTGCAGGGAGAAGAGAAGGAGTAGTAGCCACTGAGGCGGCTGCCTTCTAGGTTATCTTGATTTAGGGAGGAGTGTGAGGGCTGGAACCAGAGTTGTGCAACATGTAGAGGAAACACTGCAAATGCCACCCTGGGGGAGGTGCTATGACTGCAATTACAGAAAAAAAGGGCTGTAGCAATCAGCCTTAGATCCTCGGTGTGGCAAAAACACTGTGTTAGATCCATAACTGGGCGATGCAGGAAATGCGCTATTTGGGGAGAGTATTGAAGCAGGACAGGATTCAGAGAGGGAAAAGCATAAAAGAGATCATTTGGGCAGTTGGATGAGCAAAAGCAAGGATACAGAGGTGGTTAGCACAGGGGCTTTTATCAGAGTCGTAAGTAGGAGAGTTTGGTTGGAATAGAAGGGGTCAGTGAGGATGAGGCAAACTTTATAAGGACCTTAAATGACAGAGAAGTCATGAAAAATGTATGAGTGTGGTAGCGAAGTCTTTGGAGATGAATTTGAGGAAGATGAATATAATCTCTATGTGTAAAGGAGTTTGGGCAGAGACCAATTAAGAGGTCGATACAATAATTAATTGAGAACTAACTCTAAGGGAGAGGGGAGGCAGAGAGAAAGGAAAAGGGTAGAGGAAGTCATTGCTAAGTGTAACATAAATGATTTAATAGCTGTGAGGATGGAGGAAAAAGAATAAAAGAAAGTGGGCAATGAATTCATGATTAGTCAAGGCTTTAAATCTAAGGTACCAGTGCAATTAAATAAGGAATTAGTAGGTGGGGCTAGTTTAGGAGGGGGGAAAGAGACACAGGGAAAGAGAAGTATACTCTATTGTACTAATATAGTATACTAATATACTACAGATATTTCAATTATTATTATGCCTACAGGGCTCTAATAATAGATACTTTTTTTTTTAGAATAGAGAGTTTAGATTTTTACCAAAGTCCTAAAGAGATGGAGAAATTTTTCCTAATATTGATGTTCTGGGTTTTCTCTACTGTCCTCCAAAATTATGTCTAACCCTTATTGTAATTGTGAAGTAAACACATTGCAATTGCTTGTTTACTTATCTCTATCCTGCAGTGTTCTCTATGTTCCTCAATGGAGGCAGGGAAAATCCTTATTATATTCCCAGTACCACTGGGTTGGTGGTGGGGTGGTAAGAAATGCAATCATTATTTTTTCCATTAGTGTCTTTATCAACATAAAAGGGATCATCAAATACTTAGCTGAGAAAACAGATGTGAGGTTGAGTAAGATGCTTAGCCTAGTGCCTGGCACATAGAAATTGCTCAAATTGTCTCTCATTATTGTTGCTTTTCATGAATAGAGAAGTAAATCTTGGTGCATTCCAGCAAGGCTCATGAAGATAAGAAGGTTTTCTATTTTCCCCTTCTGGCTCCTTCTCCAGCCAAATCATCTTTGTAATTGTGCTATTACTTTCTTATTACCTAAGTTATGAGGATGACTGCTTCAGCTTTCTACTTCACAGTCTGGACAAAGAGCGAGCTGACACAATCTGCAGAAAGAAGAGAGGGCAACAGAAAGTTTGGGTTTGACTGTCTAAAGAGTGATTTCATTAGCCCGTGGATAGCTGAATAAGGAAATAAAGTTAAACTGTAATTACCTTAGACTAAGAGCTGTATTTGGCACGATGATTCAGCATCATTATCTGTATATAAAAATATTTCTGGAAGTGATCCTGGTAAACAACCAGTTGTGAAGCCAGTATCCTACCATGTTTCTCAAACTGGGATATGTGCATTGGACACTTGATAGAACAGAGTAATCATGAAGCATATTCCTAGTGTGCTGATTTTACTTGGATGTTTGGGAAGATACACTTCTTTTCACTGAAGTCAACTTGCATATATTATTTGGTCATTCAACAAAAATTTATTGCATTCAAGCAGAATGTCAGATGTTAGGAAATACTGATTTAGAAAATGGATTTGGGGGGCACCTGGGTGGCTCAGTTAAGTGTCTGTCTTCAGCTCAGGCCATGATCCTGGGGGCCTGGGATCGAGCCCCACATCAGGCTCCCTGCTCAACAGGGAGTCTGCTTTTCCCTCTCCCTCTGCCCCTACCCCCCACCCCCACTTGTGCTCTCTCTCTGTCTCAAATAAATAAATTAAAATCTTTAAAAAAAGAAAGAAAATGGTTTTGGTGGTAGTATTGGGTTCATCAGGTAAAGTGTAAGATTCACATGCATTTTTAAGTTGAAACATAAGACAACAAGAAATTTTGATTTTGAGGTGGGTTCCTTTGGATGAAACTGCCATGTCCTTGAAGGTATACATTCACTCTTCTCGAGTGCTTACGGTGACTCCTGGGAAGAGCTGGGGAGGTAAGCATGGAAAGCTGTAGAAGCGTGAGAGCAACATGCCGTGAGGTGCATCACCAAGCAGACACAGCAGTCCAGCATTCCTACTCTGCCCATGAGCTGCCATTCTTGTGAAAGCTTGGCAGCCTTCAGGAGGTAGATATTGTCTTCATTGAAATTAGATTCAGTTCCTGGCCCAAAGAATCCTCTTTGCTTGTGGCCCCTGAACGCTGGTGGTGCAAGAATGATTTTTCTCTTTGTTACAAGTTCAATTAGAAAGTTGGAAAGGACTGGAGAAATATCTTTTTACCCTTCTGCACCCTGTACCCTGAAAATAATGCCTTGTTAGATATACAGAAGAATAATGATAGTTTTAAAACACCCTTTATTTGACTTTGGAAACTCTATGTAACATATGTGGTACAGCTAGGCACATGCACACAGAATACACATCTGGGGGTTTTATATATACCTAGATGAATCCAGAGAAGTATTAAAATTAGACATATTTAACTATGCTCTCTAAGATTTAATCAGACATAACTATATAACATCAATAAGAAATTACTTCTAGAATTCTGCCTACTAAATTCTTAAACATTTAAACATATTAAAGAGGTCAGTTTTAATAAAAATAACCGATTACAGAGTTCACAAAAGGAAAACAATTATGTGACCTTTAATGCTAATTAATTTAGTGTAACAGCTCTGGATGTCTGTTTAAAGGATTATATAGGAAATACATACAACTAGGGGCGCCTAGGTGGCTCAGTCGGTTGAGCGTCTTCCTTCGGCTCGGGTCATGATCCCAGGGTCCTGGGATCAAGCCCCGCATCAGGCTCTCTGCTTGGTGGGGAGCCTGCTTCTCCCTCTCTCTCTGCCTGCCGTTCTGCCTACTTGTGTTCTCTCTCTGTCAAATAAATAAATAAAATCTTTAAAAAAAAAGGAAATGCATACAACTAGTGTATCAGATATTAATAGATTTCTTTAAAAATTTGTAAAGAAGTTTACTTTTTTGAGTCATGTAATTAATATCCTTGAAATGTTTACAATATTAATCTGATCAGCTATTTACATTTACTCCCAATGTAAATAATGTAATCAAAATTGTTATAATACTCAAATTAGCAAGATCTAAACTTATTTTTTTTTATTATGTGTTAGAATCAAAATAGTTTCGGGCGCCTGGGTGGCTCAGTCAGTTAAGCATCTGCCTTTGGCTCAGGTCATGATCCCAGGGTTCTGGGATCGAGCCCCATGTCAGACTCCCAGCTCAGTGGGGAGTCTGCTTCTCTCTCTCTCCCTCTCCCTCTCCCCCTGCTTATGCTCTCTCTGGCTCACTCTCTCTCTCAAATGAATAAATAAAATCTTAAAAAAAAGAAGCAAAAATAGTTTTACTTCTTTCAATTTGAAAAAAATAAAAATGTATAATTTCCTCAAGTATTTCATTTAACTAATGACAAAAGTATGAATCACTAACTGTGGAGATATTTAGATTTACCAAAAGTCCTGTCTTTACTAAATTTGAACAATGTTGGGACCAGCCCAGTCCCTTTTATTTTACAAATAAAGACTTGAAGTCCTTGTCCCATTCTCGATCTACATTATTTTTAATGCTTGATATCATTTACATAATTTTTGTTTGTTTCACCACATCCATGTTGAATCTGCACCAAGATATAAACAGTGGATTTAGATTTGCCTGCCCAATTCAAAAAACCCAATGCTCTGGAAGTTAATATTACTGAGATTACATTGTATCTTTCACATTGCCTACAGAGTGATCTTTTAAAAGCAAGAATTATTAGGGGTGCCTGGCTGGCTCAGTTGGTGGCACATGAGACTCTTGATTTTTGGGATTGTGAGTTTGAGCCCTATGTTCGGTGTAGAGATTACTTAAAAATAATATATATTATATGTCATATAATATATATTTTATATATATATAAAAGCAAGGCTCATAGCTTCTCGTGCTTGCTTACAAAACCTAGGAAGAAGCTCCATATTGTTTACCTTGAAATATATCCCAATCACAAACCAGTCTCCTCCAATCCTTCTAGCTCACTGTATTTTTATTTACACTACATTAAGCTACTTAGAGTTCAAGCATGCAAGATCTGACCAGCTTCTATGAATCCACACATGCTGTTCTTACTGCTTGGAAGACTTTTTGAGCCTCCTTTGTCCCCATCTCTGACTGGTAATGGAAAAATTCTATATCTTGGCTGCTGCTAGTCACATGGCAGTATATATATTGTCAAAACTCATAGAACTGTTAGATTTTACTGTATGTAAACTTTACAAATAAATTCTACTTTAAAAAATCTGAATAATCTCCATGTACTTGGGAATTAAGACATTTCTAAATAACTAATCAGTCAAAGAAGTTTCAAAGAAAATTAGAAAATACAAAGTGAATGGTACCAAAATTATTTTTAAGCTAAATAAAGTTGACAAATATTTGGCAAAACTGATCAATAAGAAACAAGAGAGAAAATGTAAAAGACCAATATTAGGAATGAAGAAAAGGATATCAGTAAAGATCCTATAGACATCAAAAGGATACTAAGGAAATATTATGAACAACTCTGGGCCAAGACATTAAAACAAGTACAAATTCCTTGAAAAAGCACAGCTTCTATAAACTGACACAGGAAGAAATAGAATATCTGAGTACCAACATATCTAGTAAAGAAATAAAGTTCTTAAATAAAAGTCCTTCTACAAGGAAAACTCCAGGCCCACAAGGCTTCTACTTTAAATCTATTAAAAATTTGAGGAAGAAACAATAATTTTACAAAATCCTTTCAGAAAACAGAGAAGGAAATACTTCAAAATTCATTTTATAAGGCCAGCAAAACCCTGATATCAAAATATTGCCCAAATAGACAAATAAAACTCCCCCAAAACCCAAAAACCAAAGAAAGGAAAACTATAGATTAATGTCCCTCATTAAAATAGATGCAAAATTTCTAAATAAGATATTAGTAAATTGAATTCAGGAATATATAAAAATTGAATTCAGACAAACCAGATCTGTAGTGATAAACCTCAGATCAGTGGTTACTGTAGATGATGATGGTGAGATTGACTGGTCACAGGCACAAGAGAACTTCCTGGGGAGATACAAATATTCTATGTCTTTTGGGGGTCATGGTTATATCAAAACATTTTAGATTTTACATGTATAATGGATTGTTTTTATTTTAAGAAAATTATACTTAAAGTTGATTTTAAAATATAATGTACATATTTCTAATGAAAACAAAGATGTTTGTCTTCTTTTTTAATTTCATACCATTCTGGAATTTGGAGTTGATAAAATTAGAATATAAATAAGCTATAAGTATTTGAAAATGGGAAGTAAGTTGTCTTAGTCAGTTTGGGTTGCTGTAACAAATTACCCAGGTAGTAATTTGTTGACTAGGTGGTTTTAACAACAAACATTTATCTGTCACAGTTCTGGAGGCTGGGAAGTCTAACATCAAAGTACCAACAGATTTGGTTCTTGCTGAAGGCCGCTGTCCTGGTTTGCTGATATCTGTCTTCTCACTCTGTCCTCACATAATGGAGAGCAGAGAGAGCAAACTCTAGTCTCTTTCTCTTCTCATAAGGTCACTAATACCATCATGGCCTCATCTAAATATAATTACCTCTCACAGGCCCCACCTGCTAATACCATCCCAAGGGGGGTTAGTTTTAACATGTAAGATTTAGAGGGAACACAAACATGCACTCCATAATACAAGTGCAACACTATTTGTAGATAAAATCATATTTTTTGGACAGTCAAGGTAACATGGCAAAACAGTCAAGGTAACATGGCAAAACAATACTAAGATTATTGAGAAAGCTTAACAAAATGGTTATATATAAGATAAATACATATCAGAATATATAAACAAATATCAGTACAAAATATGAAAACAAAAATATAAAATTTATGATTGATCATTATAAGAAATGCACAGATTTATATAAATTTGATAGTAAGATAAAAAGGAGGCGTAAGTAAATAGGAAACTATCTTTCTGGATAGAAGGAACACTAAAAATATGATTTTTTTGTAAATTACTTCCTAAATTTAATGAAATTCCAATAAAATGCCCAACAGAGAATAGCTAAGAAAATTTTGTAAAGAGTACAAATGGGACTGGTCCTCCCAGAGTTAAAAATATAGTTTAAAGCTATAATAATAAAATTCATCTGATCACAGTAATATAGTAAAAAAAAAAAATTATAAAAAAGATCCATTAAATGTGGCTCCTGGGTGTTTCAGTTGGTTAAGCATCCAACTCCTGATTTCTGCTCAGGTCATGATCTCAGGGTTCTGAGATCGAGCTCCAAGTTGGGCTCTGCACTGAGTGTGGAGGCTGGTTAAGATTCTCTCTCTTCCTCCCCCTCCCCAACCTCCCCCCCCACTCTCTCTCTCTCTCAAAAAAAAAAGAAAAGAAAAGATCCATTAAACAAAATAGTTAGCTCAGAAACAGATCTTTTATAAAATAATGATAAGTATACAACAAAGATGGTATTACACATCAGGACAGAGGAAAAAAGATTATTCAGTAAATGGTGTAACAAAGAAAATGTTAAGTTCTCATCTCATGGTATATGCCAAAATAAATTCTAGAACAGCATAAAATATAAAAAGCCCTTTCTTTTTTTCTTTTTTTCATTTAAATTCAATTAATTAACATATAATGTATTATTGGTTTCTGAGGTAGAGGTCAGTGATTCGTCAGTCTTTCATAATACCCAGTGCTCATCACATTACGTGCCCCCCTTAATGTCTATCACCCAATTACCCCATCCCCCACCGACCTCGCCTCCAGCAACTCTCAGTTTGTTTCCTGTGATTAGGAGTCTCTTATGGTTTGTCTCCCTCTCTGATTTCATCTTGTTTTACTTAATAAAAACCCTTTATATTTGTTTAAAGGTTAGTATTTATTAACTAAAGCATTGGAATACAATGTACTAGTAAAAGACACCAAATTTGCCTAAGTAAACTTTATCTTAGAAGAAAGCTCCAGGAAGGCAAAGATCCTGGAGTTCTGACTCATCACTAACCTCTGTGATCTACAGGAGATCTAGCCAGTGTGTGTGTTCAAATAAATCCTTTCAGGATGTATGAAAACAACTGTTTCTATTTTTTGTAAAAGCAGCACCACTATCGTTTTCTTAAATGACAAACTGGGAAAAATATTTGTCATGTATATGTAAAGATTAATATCCTCTTATTAAAAGTTCATGCAAATCGTAAGAAACTTCATTAATACCCATTAGATGGACCCATATATGGACAAGCTATTCACAACAGAGGGAATACAAAGATTAATGAACATTTGGAAAAAGTTAATATGAATAACAAAGGATTGCATGTTATCTGTCAAATTACAGGATTTTTAAAAATAAATATGTATATTCAATGCTGGTTTGGGTGTAAGTGTAATAGGTCAGCTCATACGGTTTGGGGGGAGTTAACACAAACCTTTTAGAAAAGTAATTTTGCATTCTAAATCCACAGCCTTAAAAATACTACTTTTGACCCTGCAATTACTTTTCAGAAAATGAACCTTAAAAAAATTATCTGCTGCAAAGAAAGAAGAAACTTTATTTTAAAAGTTCATCATAGGATTAAATACGGTAGTGAAAAATCGGTAACTATATGTCCAACAGTAGGAGAATGGATTTTAAATTATGATAGCCACACAATGCATTATGCAGCCATTTAAATGATTTCTATAAAGATTTTAAAATTCCATCAGAAAATAATTGTTTTAAAAGGTACTGTGAGGAGATAATTTATTTTGTGATTGCCAACAATATTAAATATGCATAGAAAAAATAGTAACCATGGCATACATATTACCTTTTACTGAAAGGGCAGGCACTCAGCACTTTAAAGGGATCCTCCCATTTACCCTCACATCAAGACTATGAAGATATATATATATATATATATATCTTTATTTTATATATATATATATACACAATATAATATGCATATGTTTATATTATATATATATATTTTTTATTTTTCCCCATTGAACAGGTGAGGAAACTAATACACAGGGTGATAAGTAATTTGCCCGAAGTGTTTGAGTTGAGTGAGGTAGTAGGGTTTGATAGCAGGTTAGCTCTTGCGTCCATGCTTTTACTCCCTGTTAAAATGCAATGAAGTGTTTTCAGTTTTACAGGTTTGGGGGTCCACTTGTCTCCCTTATACTTTTCAATAATTTCCAAAGTTTCTACAAAGCATAACTTGTACTCATTATAAACCATCTCAATAATAGTAATATATATTTTTTAAATCCCAAAGTCAACCTGATTTTCTGTAGTAACGCTCAGATTTATATCTGGGGATTATCTGCACCCCCCATTTCCAGGTGTCTGGGGAGCCCCAGATCCCCCTTCCCGCTTGTTCACCGGGTCTTCCCGCGTCCCACCCCCACTACCCGGATCCCCGTTCTGGAAGCACGCTTTCTCTGTGCGCCTGCGTCGTGGCAGACAGCTCCAGGGTGCAGCTGGCAAACTTTCAAGCGCCGTGGGACCAGATTCTTCGGGACCCTCCCAGATGTCGCCCCGCGAGGCCCCGCAGACCCCTAGCGGCCGAGGGTTCAAGCTTCAGTCGCCGGCGGAGGCCCGGCACTCGCGCGGGAACGCAGCGACCCTTTCCGAGAGTGAGGCGCCCGCGGGAAATCCCCGGGGCTCGCAGGGCGCGGGTCGGCCTCTGCCCATCAAGTCGCAGAGGCCGGGAGGCCGCCGGGGTTCAGGGTGCAGGTCCGGGAACCAGCTCCGGGTCCCCGCGCTCCTGAAGCGGTGCCCCGGGGCGGTCGCGCGCGGCGCCCCGGAGGCACCAGCCCGCCTGCCGACCATTCTTTAATGGATTAGGACAATTGCTGAAAACAGTGATTATTTCAAGCTGCTGAGCACTGGCCCCCGAGAAAACCGAGTGTTAATTAAAGAGGGTTGCCCGGGGACAAAATTTACGGCTTGGGTCCTGGGGACAGTTATTTTGGGGTGAGTGTATTTTAAACCGGTTATGTCCTTGACAATTAATTCTCTCTCTGGTCGGGAGCAAGAGTGTGTGTGTGTTGGGGGGGGGACTGTTTGTGCAGATGTGGGAGTCGAAGTCCCACTTTCGGGGAGCCAGGGTAGGGGTCGCCCTTCGGAAGCGCGGCGACTGGTCCTGAGGAGTAACCAAGTTTTCCGGGTCGCTGGGGCAAGTATGCGATTTGAGCCCGCCTCTCTCCTGTGAGCCATTCGCACGCGCCCATACAGCCTGGCAGCGGTGTCCTCTCCCTGGAACGAGCCCTTCGTGTCCCAGGTCCGCTTGGGGGGAAAACGGTGAACTCCCCAGATCCGCTTCCTTTTGTGGTTAATAAAAGGGCGCTTGTAGAGCCTGGGGGGGAAAAATTTGCAAGTGCAAGTGAGTACCTTGCGTGTTTTGACGTCTGAAAACCTGACTCCAGAGAATCATTGAATCCTACGTTGCAAGTTTCAGTGTTTAATGAAGTTTAGGGGATGCGTATTACTTGTGTTTGTAAAATCTTTGCAACGCGCACCCCAAGTTGGTCGCCCCAGTACCGAAAGCAAGGCCGAGCGGGGGTGGGGAGGGTCTCCAGTCCCAGGCGCTGCTGCACTCGGGGCTTCTGCCCAGTTTCCTGCCTCGGAGTTGTCGTGTCCGCCCCAGCTCGGAGCAGTTTGTGCAATTTAGAAACCCGATAGGAGGCAGCAGCTGATCTCCCACCACCCTAAAAATAATCCGCTCCGGCGCCCTGCTTGCTTCGGCTAGGGGAGGAAAACTGCCTTCGGAGTAAGTGAGTCCGTATTTTTTACATAAATATGACTTAAACATTTTAAGAGTAACTGTAAACTGTCGATTTCGGCAACCAAAAGGCGCCCGCGCACTCTCGCAGCGCTGCCTTCAGGGTAGCTATTTCTAGGATGAAGGCACCGGGCCCCAGCCGGAGAAGAGAGGGCGTGGGGATCAGGTTTCCAGCTTTACTTACAAAACTCTGCCGGCTCCTACTTAAAACCGGCCGGGAATAATGCAAGGAGTTATTACCAATTTTTTTCTCTTAGACAATCTCCTGTATTGTTCATGAAGTAGTTTTGTGTCTGCTTAATTTTTGTTACTCTTTACTTTTTAGGAGTTCTGCGTCTGGGTTTGAAACTGACAATTAAGACAGTGTAGGAAGCTGGTGTTTTGAAGGTAGTGCAAGTGCACGAGTAGGGGGTTGAAGCATCAAGCGACCGCCCAAGGTATTTATTTTTTGCTTGTTTGTTCAATTTGGGATTAAAAAAATATCCTATCGGCGTGTCTGAATCTTATCTGTTGAGTACTATTTCCTTTAGTGTGCCATAGAACTTCAACGGGTGCATTGAGATCAGACACTAGATCAGAAGTCAGTGGTCATTTTTGCTAGTGATTTTCCTACTTGGATCTGTCATTCATAGATAGACAGGGAAATAGACATCTTTTGCTTCCTATTTTGTGAATCACAGACTGAATGAAAAATTTCAAAGAAGTTATTACATGTGTTTCTTAAGTGATCTATTCCTGAAAATTCCCTAGATAATGGTAATGCGTTTACAATGTTATGTTTCTCTCTTATAACATATTGTTAATCTCAAATAACTAAAGAGTTACTTTGTATGTAAGAATGAAAGTTTTTAGAGTGCTTTTAGCATGTTTTCTTCAGGTGTTTCTAGCATGTTTAAGTTCTCGGAGGTTGCTAATTCATTAGAGCCGACACTTTCTTCTGTATGAGCAGGAAAGAGTGCTAGTTTTTACTTTAGCCTTCAACCAAATCTAAATTTTATAACTCTTGAGGGTGTGGAACTTTCTATAATGCATTTCAAAGAATAAAATACTGAGGGTGTGATTTTTGCCATGAAACCTTACGTTTGGGCATCAAGGATTATTTTCCTTCTATGCTTTCTGCTTTGCAGACCATCCCTATAATCAAAGTTTCACTTTTGACATTTGTCTTTAAGGTTCATTCAGTCAAGTTCTTCAACCCTGTCTGCTGTCCTAAACTTACTTGATCATCTTTCAGTGAGTTTATGCCTGTGGGAAGAAAAGTGTCATGTCTTCCTATCTGGCTTCTTTTCCCTCTCCCTCCTCCTGGATGCTTGGGCCTCTGTCAGTGCTTAGTTGAAGGAGACAGCTCCAGAAGGGGCCTGGCTCAGGGGCATCACGTGACAGAGTTTAGCCAGCTAGAGCAACAATTTATACTGTTCCCAAAACGTCTCTAACTTAATCATGGTTCTGGGAAGGAAACCCTGAATGACAATAGGAGATTTAAAAATTAATTGAAAGTCCTGATTGAATAAAATGCCTTTGGCAAACACGATAATTATCAGCATAGCTACAAATTTACTCCTTCCCTCTTTTTGCCCATGTTGAGTTGTAAGACGGGCTGACTGTTAGAATGTGCCACATGTGTACTCTAGGTTTGGAGAAAGAAGCTAAGGGCAGAGGGAAAAGGATGGAGGAAGAGGAGACAGAAACAAAGACCCGAGAGATGCAGTGAGAGGTAGTGAACAGGTTGGGAGCCCTAGGGCATTTGAGGTTAGAGATTATGGTAGAAGAAAGGAATCATTCTAAAGCTTTCAGTTTACTGATCTGAAGTATACACCTTAGTATGATTATGTCATTGTGTTATTTCCCTGTCTGGTAGATCATAACCTTTATACCAAGAGCTACTGGGATTAGTGTAGTCGGATTTATATGGTCTAAGACCTCGGGTACTGTTTGTCATCTGCATTCTTGGATTCCTAGTGCCTAGCATATGGTCAGCATCAATACGTATTTTTACACTTAATGAATGGCCTAGAATCCCAGACATCAAGTACGTGGCTGGAAATGCTCTTTGACTTCTGCAGGTTGCTGTAGTTCTCTGATATTTTCTTTCCACCGTTATACACATTTATCCAGAGGTTACTTGATTGGTACATTTGAGGATTGATTAACCATACCAGGTAGGCAATGCTTATTATAGCTAATGAAGTATATGTTTTGCAAATCCAGATTATACTTTAGTATCTGGCTCAGTGATAATGATTAAATATCTATCTTATCTATCTATATATAAATGTGGCCAATTGGAATATTATCATTTTGGATAAAATTATAAAACTGGCAAAAGTAAAAATTATTTTCTGGTTCATTTTAGGAAACAGTTTATACATGTCTTTCAGTAAGAGTGGGTTCAAGTTTCTTTTTGTCATTTCTACTCAATAAAAGAGATAGTCTAAAAGATAAAAGAAAGTCTTAGAAATTCCGTTACTAGCTATTATTTTTCAGTTTGTTTTTTTTTTCTTTTTTTCCCCATTTTATTGATGTACATCGCTGTATAAGTTTAAAGTGTACAGCATGATGGTTTGATTTAGATGTATTGTAATATGATTACCACACTAGGTTTAGTTAAGATCCATCACTTCATATACCTATGGTACATAATACAAAACTTCCATTTTACTGTTACTTAAAAAATCTCAAGCCCATTTTGATTATCTTATGAGGCTTGGAGCCTTAATAGTTGTTAAGAATTTGCCAAGTATATACCCTCATCTTGAGTTTTTTTTAATATGATTTTTTAAATGAGAAAAGGTCTCAACTGGAGATCATATCAATGATCAGTAAAAGGGCTTACTGGAAACAATGTGTGAGAGGAATTCCATATAAGAATTTACAGATTGTAAACACAGGTTTTTTAACTAGTTGTTCTATTCATATAATGCTTTATAAAACTTTTGCTTGAAGATGAACCATGAGAGACGATGGACTCTGAAAAACAAACAGGGTTCTAGAGGGGAGGGGGGTGGGAGGATGGGTTAGCCTGGTGGTGGGTATTGAGGAGGGCACATTCTGCATGGAGCACTGGGTGTTATGCACAAACAATGAATCATGGAACACTTCATCTAAAACTAATGATGTAATGTATGGGGATTAACATAAGAATAAAAAAAACACAAAACTTTTGCTTGAAATTTGGTTTCTCCAATAGCTTACCTACAGTTGCCAATCTTTCCTGTATAACACTGGTTTTTTTTTCTAGGGAAAAATACTGTTCGTGACCATTGCTAAATCATTTCTCAATGAAAGGGAAGAGAGAAAAGGTACTAGTTTACTTATTTATACCTTTACCAACCTTTAATAATCTAACTCAGAATCCAGTGTGAAATAATGTGGAAAAGAGACCAAGTGCAGTGAGGTTAAAGTCTTAAACTGCTACGTCTTTTAATGACAATAGATAAAGATGTTTTTTAAAAAATAGGTTGGAGGCTGCATGCTGCAGGGGGAGAAACATAGTTTAAGTCAGACACGTGGGTGTGGATCACCGCTACCCTACTGGTTGGCAAGTTACTGAACCTCAGAATGCTCTCCTGTAAAATACAGATAACTAACATTGCATGGCTATTCTAAAGACTAAAGATAGGGGCGCCTGGGTGGCTCAGTTGGTTAAGCGACTGCGGCTCAGGTCATGATCCTGGAGTCCCGGGATCGAGTCCCGCATCGAGTCCCGCATCGAGTCCCGCATCGAGTCCCGCATCGGGCTCCCTGCTCGGCAGGGAGTCTGCCTCTCTCTCTGACCCTCCCCCCTCTCATGCTCTCTATCTCATTCTCTCTCTCAAATAAATAAATAAATAAATCTTTAAAAATAAATAAATAAAAATAAAGACTAAAGATAGTGTATGCAAAGTGCCCAGAATTTGGCAGGTAGTAGGTAAATAGGTGGCATAATAAAAGAATTTTTCAGAAGGCTAAAACTCTTGAGAATTTCACAGTGGTATTTGATGCAGACCCTTGCTCTTATATCATCTGTCTCAGGGCGGCAACAAGAGAAATGCATTTAAAATGTGAGTTGGAGTGTGTTACTCCTCTGATCAACCCCCCCTCACCCCCCGCCACCCAGTGATTCCATTTCACTGAGTAGAAGCCAAAATCCCAACAATGGCTAGCAAAACCCTGGGTTACCTTGTCCTCAGCTTCCTCTCCAAATTTGCCTACTACTCTAATGTAATATTGATTTCCAATTAAAAAACATTTTTTTTTTTGTTTCGAAACTTGATTAGGGTGCATTTCATGTAAGAATATTCTCTGAATGCGGGACTTGAGTAATTTCATTAAATTATCATTTGAGTTATATTTAATTTATCTGAAGCACTTGATTTTAATAGTCTTCAGAGAAAGGCTGATTGCTGTTTGCCACCACATTGGCTTCTGTGTATTAGTATTCCTTTGTACAGTTAACAAAAAGTGGTGGTAAATTTTGTCCAGCTTAAGTTATTTGCTAATGCATTTTCAGTGAGAAAGGATGAGAAAGGATTTGATATTACATTATCTTGTAGTATCAATCAGTAGTTTCATTTTTTCTTTCTTTTTCTTGATATATCACCATTTTTGTTCCGTGAAATCATTTTAGTCACACACACACTTCGTTAAGGTACTATCATTGGTAGATATTAGTAATTATATATATTTCCAAATTAAAATAAAATATTTTTCTCTGGAAAAAAAGGTTCTAAAGGAAGTGATTTATAGAATGTATAAGGCCTTTATAAGAAACTCTTAAATGACTTTGGCATACAGTTTCCTATTTCCTCAATTGCAAAAATAAAGGGGGTTAATTTTATAATAAAACCTCCTCCTTAGGGCTCTGAGTGTATGAAAGGGAATTTAATAACGAGAGCCTCT
This sequence comes from Mirounga leonina, assembly GCF_011800145.1. Classification (NCBI taxonomy): domain Eukaryota; kingdom Metazoa; phylum Chordata; class Mammalia; order Carnivora; family Phocidae; genus Mirounga; species Mirounga leonina. The sequence goes on from NW_023270504.1 coordinate 12,207,525, forward strand.
TTCTCTTGTCTCTTCCTTTTAGAGTAAGTGATACAAGAAGAAATGAGCCTTTCATTCTGTGGTAACAACATTTCTTCATATAATATCTATGATGGTGTGTTACAAAACCCCTGCTTTGTGGATGCCCTCAACCTGGTCCCTCATGTCTTCCTGTTGTTCATCACTTTTCCAATATTGTTTATTGGTAAGTGATCTATTCTCCTATATTTCCTCACCTAATATTCATTTTAAGCCTTATTAATGGTTGAGATTTGGTATAACGTTGACCTAATTTTCCCAACATGAGAACTGATTTGTATATCTGTGAGAAAAGGACAAGCAAGTTTTTTGTGCTTCCCAATTATTTATGTCTTGGCATATGATATTTTGTAGATAAAATAGAAGTCACATGTCTCCTTAGAAATGGACTTCAAGTAGCAGCAGCAGTGTTTTGAAAAGAGGGAGAGAGAATTATGTGGGATAGATCTAAAGCCTTTGCTGAGCACTTGTTTTGTGGTGGTGAAGAGAATGGGAAATGGGTAAAACATAGTACTTGCTTGGAATAGTCACTGGAACTGTCCAGTGAAGCAGATGTATCGAAGTCAAGGGAAAAGATGACTATCTCACATTGTAAGCTCATTTGCAGGTACGGGAACAAATTATCCTGGGCATTAACTTGCTAGAACAACTAATTCATGGGGCCAGTGGGGATGATTGCACGGAGAGTGACATGTTGGGGGATCTGAGGACACAGAGCGTGCAAGTTCAAGTAAGAGTGATAAGGCTGTGTTCCAGGTAGAAAGAATACTTTATGCAAACTATTTGCACAGGAGCTAAAAATACAGTTTTCTCTATTATTTTACAGTTTACATATACACAAAATCCAATTATTTAAAATAATTATGTATGACTTGTATAACTTCCCCAAAACAATCAAAATAGACCTTTAACTTAAAAATTTTTTAAAAATACATTTCACATATAAAAATGACAGAGACTAATATGATAAACATCTATTGAGCCTGTCACCACTCATCTTAAGGAATCTAATGGTAAGAACATAAGTGAATTCCTCTGTTACTGTTTCCTGAGCCGGTTACTCTTCCCACATCCGATGTCCCTGTCCATTCAAAAGAGATAACTACTCTCTGAATTTGGTGTTTAACTTTGCTCATAAAAATAAATCTGCTTATAAAAATAAATGAAAAAAACCATCAGACTGCTTTTTTTAAGAAAACTAGCATATTTTAATGATCTGCTTCAAAAGAAGGTTTAAAAATAATTTGCACACTTTTATTTCTTCATTTAACAAATATTGATTGAGAGACTACTATGTACCTGGCATTGTAACGGTGATCAAAAAATTTCTGTTATAAGATATATCATATGCATAGGCCAACGAAACTCTTGGCACATTGTTATTCATGTTAAACAAATATATAGACATTAAATATAACTGTGCCAGAGTGGCCATATATAGAAACACGAGTTGTTGTTTATGTGGTTGGTATTATTTGTAGGACATTAACAATGCCCTTTGGCCAAAAGTAGACCATACTTTTTTAAATGCAATTTTACAGTTAATAATTTATTTTTAACATTCAACTCACTTCTTGAGGGCAATTACTGGGACAGTCTTGTTTGCATCAGTAGCATTGAACATAGGCTGGTAAAGGGTATTTGAATCAAGTGGAGTTGGAGTGAACATTGTCAAAGGGGAATGGTGGAGGAAAATGTAGACTGTTCACCTCTAACATTGGCTACTTGAGTTAGTGAAAGATCATAAATAAATCTCAAAGAAGCATCAGGCATAAGGAAAGCTTGCTTTCAAGAGTTTACAGTGTAAATTCTAGTACAACATGTTATATGTAACTAGTCTTTCCATAATGAAGTTCATTTGGGAACAACTAAGACATGAATCAATTTTCTTTTCAAAGAATGCTTCAGGAGCCCCATTAGTCCTTACAGAAATTCCTTCCTGCAATATTTCGAGCACAAACCCCGATTCATTCTTGAAGTATGTGAGGCTTCTCCACAAACAAAACATTTCTTTGAGAAAATATCACTACCACTGTTGAATAGTGCTGGCCCAGTCATAGGTTATAATTTTTCTCACATGATACACATTTGATTGAGTTGACTCAACTAATGAGTTCTACATTTCATTACCAAATATGGCTCTTTTCATTAGTCCCCCCACAGATTCCATGTTTTGAAAGATTTTAGACACCAAATTGCTTTTATTAACATCATCATTAATTTGGTTTCCTCTTAAACGAATCAGGGACCTCTCAGTAAGAGCTCTGATGAGCATGAGATAACCATGTTGTCACCCAGAGTTGGCCTTATTCTTGAGCAGTGCAACAAATGTCAATGTGTTAACCTAGGCAGTCTTATAAAAATTCATTGAAATGGAATTGTTATTTTTTTAACATAATGAAAAAAGACCAGGATTTTCATTGCTACCCTAGAAAGCACCTCTCATTCCTCTTTCAGGAATCTTCCATCCCCAAATGATATCACAATATGCATTATTTCCATGATTATAATTAATCCTTTTACTTTTCTATTTTTTTCAGGGTGGGGAAGTCAAAGCTCAAAAGTACAAATTCATCATAACACATGGCTTCATTTTCCTGGACATAACCTGAGATGGATTCTTACATTTGCTCTTCTCTTTGTGCATGTTTGTGAAATAGCAGAAGGCATTGTTTCTGACTCGTAAGTGATTCAACATAGTTAATACGATTACAACTATACTAGTGAGTATATTGATATGATTGGTACTTAAGAGCATACCAAGTCAGGCTTAACCCTTCAGTTATAACTCATTAGGAACAACAGCTGTCACTCATTTTATAGCAGTCCTGCTTATCTGTGATTTCATTTACCCATGATCAACCGAAGTCTGGAAGCAAATGGTCCTCCTTCTGATGATGGGTAGTCAGAAGGTCAGTCTACTAACGCTGCATCACAAGGCCTATGCCATTCACCTCACTTCATCTCATCATGTAGATATTTTTCTCATCTAACATCATCACAAGAAGAAAGGTGAATACAGTACAATAAATTATCTTGAGAGAGAGGGAGTCACATAACTCTTACTACAATATATTGTTATAATTATTCTATTTTATTATTATCAGTTGTTAATCTCTTACAGTGTCTAATCTATACATTAAACTTTATCATAGGTATGTATGTATAAGAAAAACATAGTATAGGGGCGCCTGGGTGGCTCAGTCATTAAGCGTCTGCCTTCGGCTCAGGTCATGATCCCAGGGTCCTGGAATCGGGCCCCATATCGGGCTCCCTGCTCAGCGGGAGGCCTGCTTCTCCCTCTACCACTCCCCCCTGCTTGTGTTCCCTCTCTTGCTGTGTCTCTCTCTGTCAAATAAATAAATAAAATCTTTAAAAACAAAAAACAACAAAAAAAGAAAAACATAGTACATATAGGACTCGGTACTATCTGTGATTTCAGGCATTCACTGAGGTCTAGGAACATATCCCCCGCAGATAAGAGGGGGACTGCTGCATTTGATAAGCATGTGTTTTGTCTGTATTTTTGTGTTGCCACGTAATTTCTCTGATAACAAAAATTCAGGTCTCTGTGACTTATGCTTATTCATGTGCTGTTTCTTTGTTCCTTCATCTGTGTAGCTCTTGCAGAAAGTTCTCTCCTTTTAAACATTTTGCTGTTTACTTTACCTATCAATGTAAGTATACATAGAAAGATTGTCTATATTGACATATAGCTCAAATAGCTATATATTTACATATAAATATATAACCAGTTCCCAGAGTTTGTTTTATAAAGAAGCAAAGATAGATGAGGCAGGCATTAAAGAAGTCTGAGAACCAGTGAGGATGTAGCCACAAATTGAGGCAAAACACAACTGTTTTAAAATCAAGATTTGCCATAAAACCCATATTTTTGAAGGAGTTGAAGGAATTTTGTCATTCTTATAAAAGAAGTTTGCATTAAGCAGTTAGAATATAATGCATTCTACTTATAAACCTGAACATAATGTGGGAAAAATATTTTTATCATGTATTAACAAAAAATAGGAAATAATTTTGATAAGCAATATCAAATAAGAGAATTTTGATTATGAAATTATGCTAAATAGTGCACCATCAATTAAAGAACTGATATGAAAAGTTCTTAAGAGTTTTTAAAAAGAAAGCTCAAAAATCATTTTTCTTTTATTAATAGGGACCTCCCCTGACATCTGTTTATGTTTTTCTGTTGCAATTAATGAGGAATGAAACTTCTGAGCTTTTGTTATGGAGCCAACTATTTTGTAATGTTTTATGACAGTTCTTTGCATGGATGTGCACGTCTTAGTTTCTGATAAAAAGAAAAATCAGGGACTCTGTTGATATTGCATGCCTTCAAGCATTTAGAAGCTTGATTGGCTATTATCTTATTGATTACTGTTTAAAACCCTTTGGTGTATTTGTATTCTATTGTATTAACATAGGCAATTCTAGTTTTTGTTTTTAATCCCTTAATATACAAGCTGACTCTGTGTGTTTCTGTGTGTATGTATAAGATGGATCAGTCCAACATTTCCTAAAAACTTGACACCATGTAGGCAAGAATGTCTCCTTCTTTCCAGCCTCATGATTGTTGTATAGATTCAGTCAGAGACTTAGAGGCTGGGCTAAGAAGGGTGAAGACATATGCTAACGGCAGAAACTTGTTTTATAGTAGTAATGATATAAAAGGCCCATCCTGAAATCAAGTAGAAATGTACTCTTGATTTGTGTTACTCCCTCCCATTCCTTAGCTGCAGACTGCTGACTGCTTCCCCTTAGTCTTTTATTTATTTGTTTGTTTATTTATTATTTTAATTAACATATTATGTATTATTTGTTTCAGGGGTACAGGTCTGTGATTCATCAGTCTTATATAATACCCAATGCTCATTACAGCACATACCTTCCCCAATGTTCATCCCTTACCCTTTTTATCCAAGCTTCTCAAAAATCATTTTCCAATGATTCCTGAACTCCAAAATTTAGTTTACTTTCTTGCTTGCCTTATCCTATTCTGGCAACTGCTTGTACAAGAATGCCAGTGAACATTAAAGACACTTTAATGAACAGCTTTTCTTCCTTATCATACTTATTACATTCGACATTGCTGATCATTGCTTCCTTCCTTCTTTTTCTTTTTTTTTTTTCTCATTAAGGTTTTGTTTTATTGGGTCTCAAAATTCTGTGACAGATTTTTGGTCAAGTTGTTTCCATTAAAAAGTACTGATTTTAAAAACTAATAACTTAAAACTGCCACACACACACACACACACACACGCACAAATGGTCCACAAAACAAAAAAACAAATGGTCCAGAAAACCTTCCTTCTTTTTCTTTAACAAAATATTTATGAACTATTCTTTGCTGAAAATGTAACATATGCTCATTATAATTAGTGAAACAATGCAAAGACTTTCCTAATTGAATATTTGATTTTCTTTTTTAGTAATACAAATATTAAAGCTATTCATTTTTCTTTTGAAACATCCTTACCTGTTTTGCACAGATTTTTGTTAAGAAATGTCCTCTTTTTTATTTCTATTTAAATAGTTTGTGGTTCTGCTTTAGATACTCTCCTACATCTAGGAATCATTTTCAGTTTGCTTTTTAGTCTAATATGATTGATTTATTAGTAGATCATATAATTGGTTAAACAAATACCTTTTAGGACTCATTAGCATTTCCATTTTAGTTAAATATTTGATTATTTTATATGGTTTTAATGAGAATTAGAAAATAATATATTTGTTTTGTTGGAGACAAAATTTTATTGAGTTTACTGATTGGATTACCCAAGTTTTACGTGTTGATTATTTTTATACTATTTAATTCATCAAATTCTAAAAATGTGTATTAAAGTTTTCACTATTATTATGTTTTCATTTCAGCTTTTATTTTTATCATTTTGTCTTTTTTGATATTATTTTTTTTGTCCTCCATGATGAATGCATTTTGATTTTCTTCTTTACTTTCTGAGTAAAGATTTTCTGCTATAATGGGATGTGTGTGCTTCTACCAGAACCTCGAGGTCTGCGAGTCACACTCTAAAAATAACAGAGCTTAAGGGAAAGAATAGGGTTGGGACACCACTCAAAACTTGTGCAGCTTTGTAAGTAGACAACTAACAATATAATAGCAATCCTAATAAAAAGACTAGCATGGTTAAAAGACCCATGAAATCCCTAACAAAGAAATGCCACAATAAGTATAAAACTTTACTGTAGCTGTTGCTATCTTTATTCATTCCTTACTATATTGTCTTCCTTAATGTTGTTTTGTCATTTTTTTCTAACTTCTTGAATTGACTACATAATTTATTTATTATAATGTTTTCTCATTGAATATGTTTAAAGTTAGTTATAAACTTTCTTCTGAGTATGGTTTTGACCACATTTATTTATAGGCCTTGATAGGTAGTATGCTCATTTTTAAATTTCCTAAATATTAGGCAAGTGATTTTTAAAATTTTTTCTTTGGTTCCATAGTAAAAGAATACTGGAAGCATTTCTTAATTTCCGTGCTGATGAAATATTTACTTCCTACTTTTTCTTTTTGACCATTTTGAACTATTTCTGGGGGGTGTTGTATACCATATGGACATGGTAACAAAAATGTGAAAGTACCACGATAGCATAAAAGCTGGTTTAAAAACTACCCATCACTCCCCAGAAATAGTTCAAATCACTTGCCTAATATGGTGTATATCACTGGTCATGTTCCAAATCTCTGCATACACTGGGCCTATTAGACAACTCCCTTTGCATGTTTAATAGACACCTTCACGGTCTGCATGGCCTTGCTGGAACTTACTAGCTTCTTTTCTCCAAACTGCTCATCTTCTTCAAGACTTAAGTGGTTACCCACCATCCACCTAGCCCCCTTGGGAATTATTCTTTATGTCTCCTTCACCATCACCCTAAAACCCTAACACTATTAAAGTCCTGTCCATTTTAACAATGAATATTTTCCAGATGTTGTATTACTTCCTTGTTTTTGCTGCCAAAGCTTAGTTCAGGCTTCCATCATCTCTCACCTGGCCTATACCCATAATTTGCTAACTGCTTTTTTTTCCTTCTATGTCTCTTTCCTCTCCTCAGAGGCACACACTACCTATCAACTCCATCATCTGTGTTATTACCAGATTGATTTGTCTAAAACCCCCGAAAATCTGACCATACCACTTACCTGTTAAAATATTTCGATTTTCCAAAAGATTAGATTCCAGCTCTTTACCATGTCATAAGAGCTTTTCACCGTGCATCCTATATGAAACTTTCTATTTGAGAATATTAAACTACTTGGAATTTTGAACATGTCACACAGTTTTGTGCTCCTATGTATTTACACATTCTGTTCCCTATTTTTAAAGTGCTCTTCTACCATGTTCCTGACTAGTGGATTCCCTTTCATATTTCAGTTTCCACCTTCCACCATATCTTGAAGTGTCTTTCCCAAATGCTCCTCCTTCCCCCACTCTCAAACTAGTCACTCTCTATACCTTTTATGTACGAATGTATTTAAGTAATTTGAGAAAAGTTAAATGTTTTACTAGGTGGCGTTATTAATGTAAATGAGTTGAGGGCTGTCTACCATGCAAATCTGGTTTTGTCATGTTTCCAATCCATGTGAAGCTCTCTATTGCCCTCAGAGTGAAATCTAATCTCTTTTCCATCATATTCAGTTGCGTGTGATACACTGAAACATGTCTGGGTCCTCTGCCTGGAACCGTCGGCCTTCTTCCTCCTCTGGGTAGCATCCCTTAGTCTTAGGGCCTCAGTGCAGAAGTCGGTTCCTTCACAAAGCTTTCTCTTCCTCAGATGCTGGCCCTGCATGCGCTTATAGTCCCTTCACCTGTGTGATCATTTCCTATTTCCTACTGTTATCCCCAGGAGACTCTAGGGCTTGTGACCCCCGATACTCTATCTTGTTGTGTTCACTGTTGCATCCTGACATCTAATAGTGCCTGGACACAGCAAACACACGTGTGTTGAATGCATCAATGCCAATGGTGAAATCACTAAGGGCCATAAAGTTTAGGAAAACTATCAAAGGAATAAATGTACTTTTCTTGTACATTGGAGTTCATATCCATGTGGTTGTTTTCTGTCGCTTTAGGTGTTAACTTATTTCAGCAGTTCTGCCCTTCAGTAGAGGAGACGTTCCATGTTTGCTCTTGTTGTGAGTATTTAAGGGCTTGTTTAGCCATGGTACCCGGTCCTCTGTGTCGGGGATAAATCCTTCTGGCGGAATTATGTCTCCCAACGTAGTCTTCCTTTGCATTGTTCTCTTAGCAACGACTACTGCATTCTGATTTTAAGTATCTTATTTGTAAGAGAAAGTTTTAATGGACAATTTGGAAACAAAGTGAGAACTGTCTGGAACCTTCAGCTCTGAACACTGATTCTGTCCCGCTCTCCGTAGGCGGCGGGAGTCGCGGCATCTCCACCTCTTCATGCCGGCTGTGATGGGATTTGTCGCCACTACAACATCAATAGTATATTATCATAACATTGAAACATCAAATTTTCCTAAATTACTCTTAGGTAAGTATGATCAAGTGTCCTCCTCCTTCCCCAGAGCTATTTTTCTTTCTCTTTCTAGTAAACGCTGGGGCTGGGACTGGGGAGCAGGGGAAAACCACAATAGTTAATTCTTCTATAGTCTACTGGTGAATGGGGAAGATGAAGATAAACTGAGTGCTCTGGGCTGTGAAAACTCTCTTCCCCCAGGACATCCATCCTCCACTAGATGCCCCTCGTGATGTGTTGGTGTGTGGCAGGGGGACCGGGGGAGGGGTGTGCTGGCCTTCTGGCTTGCAGAGACTCTACTCTAAGAATTGAGCCCTTGCCCGGTCCTGCCCCAGGAGCAAGTCAGTGCATCTAGCTCTCTGCGTTTCTGCCTCTGTCTTGGGGTCCTGAGGCATTTTCTGAAGGTCCCAACTTTTCAGCGATGCTGCGGCAATGTCACATTCTTCGTAGCCCTGTTGCCCAGGCATGGGGGACCCAGTGCAGCAGAGTCTGTTTCGCAGCGTGCTGGAAACTGTACTGTCCTGAGAAGCAGTGTCCTCAAAGCACGGCCCCTCACATCTGCTTCATGCCTAACCTTTTCTTTTTCAGCCTCTCTTGCCTCTTTGTCCTGTGGAAAATAAGAGGCTATCTAAAGTGTTCTAATTTTATTTTTGCCTGCCATGGTAATAATATCGCTTATCCCAATTAGTTGTATTTAATACTCTGACCAATCCTTGCATTCCGTGGTGTATACTTTTAGAAAGAGAGCTAAGATGAAGGTGTAGAACATGGATCATGGCAGGGCTTCAAGGCCTGTAAATATCCTAAAATTGCAGGCAGAGTCTTGTGTGTTTGTGTGAATGAACACTTACAATTTTGCAAAGTACGGAGAGTGCACTTGATTGTTAAATGATGAAAGTGATGTTGATTACTGATATAGAAATTTGGAAAAGTAATAATTAAACCACACAGATATTTTATTTGCTTGTCCAGAAGACATTGAAATTTAAAATGAATTAAAGGAAAATACTGAAATTTTTTTTTAAAGATTTTATTTATTTATTTATCTGAGAGAGAATGGGAGACAGAGAGCATGAGAGGGGGGATGATCAGAGGGAGAAACAGACCCCCCGCTGAGTGGGGAGCCCGATGTGGGACTCGATCCCGGGACTCCAGAATCATGACCTGAGCCGAAGGCAGTTGCTTAACCAACTGAGCCACCCAGGCACCCAAAAAATACTGAATATTTAATTCTGTGTTGCACCACGTTATGTGATTTGGCAAAGGCAATCTAAGTACAAACAAGTAGACTGGGTTAAATATCAATTTAAAAGGCTTGTCAAAGTCTGAATTATCTTAAAAAAAAAAGCTGTTTAGTACAACATGAAAGGCAGATATTATCAAAGAAATCTTTTTTTGAAAACGCTAAGAAAAAAGAGTGAAATTTTTAGCAGGCAAAACCAAAAAAAAAATACATATGTACTGTTGGAAATCCAATGTTAGACATTTAAGTTTCTGAAAAATTGATGATGAATAAGATATAAGTTATAAGATGTAATTAGAAGGGAAATGTGCATTTTCATAATATTTTGAAGGAGACGTGGTCAGAAGCTGGCTGTAGATAGAAGGCAGAGGGCACAATTAGATCATACTGCTGGAAGGACTTATGGAGATAAAAGATAGTCTAAATTTCTCATTATTTTAGGAGAGAAATATTTGGGCCTAGAAAAATTACATTTATTTTCAGATTACAAAACTAGTAATTTTGTCCCAACATTATATTATGAACATCACCAAACATACAGAAAGTTGAAAAGAACCAAGTGAATACTCATAAATACCTAATACGTAGATTCTTTAATTTCTGTTTTATTCTATTTGTTTGATCACATTTCTGTATCTTTCTATCCCTCCATCCATTGGGCTTATTTTTTATACATTTTAAAGTAAATTGCAGACATTAATATACTTCACCTCCTAATTATTTCAGCATGCAAATCATTAACTAGAGTTAAATTTTTCTACAGTTGTTTTTGTGAGATAAAATTTACCTGTTGCGATTCATCAGTCTTACACAATTCACTGATGAATCACAGACCTGTACCTCTGAAACAAATAATACAAAATATGTTAAAAATAAAAAAGATAGTAGGAAGGGAAAAATGAAGGGGGGGAAATTGGAGGGGGAGACGAACCATGAGAGACTATGGACTCTGAGAAACAAACTGAGGGTTCTAGAGGGGAGGGGGTGGGGGGATGGGTTAGCCTGGTGATGGGTATTAAAGAGGGCACATTCTGCATGGAGGACTGGGTGTTATACGCAAACAATGAATCATGGAACACTACATCAAAAACTAATGATGTAATGTATGGTGATTAACATAACAAAAAATAATAAAAAAATTTACGTGCTGAAGTGTAGAAATCTTAATTTGCTGAATACTCACACCTGTCTAACCCTATCATGCTATAGAACAGTGCCATCATCCATGAAACTTTTCTTGTGTCAATCCTCACTTTCATCTCCACAGAGGCAAAAATCTAATCTGATTTTTTCCCCATCATAGATAGGATTTGCCTGTTCTATATTTCACATAAATTGAATCATGCAGTATAAATTCTTTTGTGTAATACTTCTTTCTGTCAGTGTGATTTTTTTTGAGGCTCACCCATAATATAGTATAGATCAGTATTTTGTTCTTGTAATTGTTGGGTATTATTCCATTGTATAAAGATTCCCCAGTTTTCTGTTCTCTTGACAATAATACCTGGACTATTTCCAGGTTTTGGCTATCATGAAAAAATAGCTGGTATAAACATCCATGTGCAAGTCTTTCCGTGGCTATATGTTTTTTATTTCCTTTGAGTAAATATCTAGGAGTGGAATTGCTGGGTCATAGGGTATATAGGTAAATGTTAATATTTTGTTAAGAACCCACAGGATCTTTTCCCAAAGTGGTTTACTTTACATACTCGCTAATAATGTGTAGGAATCCCAGTGTTTCCACATGCTCACCAACATTTGATGATTTGATCTTTCTAATATAGCCATGCTGGTGGGTGTGTACTGATAATTCATTGTGGTTTGAGTTTGCATTTCCCTGATGGCTAATGATGTTGAGCACTTTTTGATAAGTTTATTAGCCATTTGTTATATTTGTAAAGTAGCTATAGCATATCTTTTGCCCATTTTTTATTGGGTTACATTTTTATTATTGAGTTGCAGGAGTACTTTGTATATACTAAATATTAGTATGGCATTGGATACATGTTTTGAGAATATTTTCCTTCCAGTCTGTGGCATGCATATTAGGATCTTTTGGTGAGCAGAAGATTTTAATTTTGATGTAGCATAATTTATCATTTTTTCATGCATAATTATTGTTTTCTGTGTCTTAAGAAATTTTTGCTTCTGCTCAAAATATGTTTCCCTCATATTCTCCTGTTTTTTGTTTTTTTTTTTAGGAGCTTTATAGTTTTAGTTTTTATTTTTAGGACTGTGATCCATTTAAAATTAATTGTGTATATGATGTAAGGCTGGTGCCAAGGCTCTTTTTTCCCAAATGGATACCCATGTGTTCCAGCAGCCATTTGTGGAATAGACTTTCCATTTCTCATTAGGTTGAGTTGGGACCTTTGTAAAATATTTGAATCAAATTAACATTTTAGTCTGATCTATTTCTCCGCTCTGTAGTTTCTGTTCCTTTGATCTGTTTGTGAGTTTTATGAGATTATCATTCTGTCTTAATCTGATTACTATTGGTTTGGAGGTCTTGAAATCATATAGTGTACCCATACGACTTGTTTTCTTTGCTTTTCTCCCAAGATTGCCTTGGATATTCTAGTTCTTTTGTATTGTCATATATAGTTAGAATCAGGTTGTCAATTTCTACCAAACAAAAAAATCTCAGTAGGATTATGATAAGGATTGCACTGAGTGTTTAGAACAATTTGGAGAATTGACATCTTAACAATATTAAGTTCCACAGTCTGTTTGTTCTTCATTTACTTAGGTCTTCTTTCATTTCCCTTAGCAAAATATTTTGAGGGTAGAGGTTTTCCATGTCTTGTTAAATTACTAGCTTTTTTGTTTTCCCACTGCTATTATAAATAGAGTTGTATTTTAAATTTCATTTTCCAATTGCTTCTGTCATATATATAAAATACAGTTGATTTTGTATATTGATCTTATATTTTGAAACCTTGGAAATTTACTCATGACTTCTAATTATTGCTTTGTAGGTTTCTTGGCATTTTCTATATACACAAATCTATCATTTGAAAATAGAGACAGTTATACTTATTTCTTTTTGAACTTTATGCTTTTTTTCACCATATTGCAATAATTAAGACCTCCAGTAAAATGCAGAATATACATGGAAAGTGTGAAATCTTTGTCTAATGCCCAATTTTAGGGGAAACATGGTCAATATTTCATAATTAATTATAAAGTTAATTGTAGGCTTTTCATAGAAGACCTTTATCAGGTGAGTAAGTTTTCCTCTATTCAGAGCTTTCTCAGAGTTGTTTTTTTTTTTTTTTAAATCATGAATAGGGCACCTGGGTGGCTCAGTCGTTAAGTGTCTGCCTTCGGCTCAGGTCATGGTCCCAGGGTCCTGGGATCGAGCCCCACATCGGGCTCTCTGCTAGGTGGGAAGCCTGCTTCTCCCTCTCCCACTCCCCCTGCTTGTGTTCCCTCTCTCTCTGTGTCTCTCTCTGTCAAATAAATAAAAAAAAATCTTTAAAAAAAAAAATAAAATCATGAATAGATGTTGAATTCTATTAAAGATTTTTTTTTGCATCCATTGGGACAATTAGATTTCCATTAATGTGCTGAATTAATTGGTTGATTTTTCAAATGATAAAGTAACCATGAATTCCTGGGCTATGTTACACATGGTCATGATATATTATCCATGCTATATATTGCTAGATTTTGTTTGCCAAGTTTTTTTAGATCTATGTTGTGAAGAATATTGGTCTGTTATTTTCTTGTAATATCTTTGTCAGTTTTTCATATGCTGGGTTATACTGGCTTTTTAAAATGAATTGGAAAGTGTTCCCTATTTCTCTATTTTCTGAAAAACATTGTGTGCAGTTAATTCTATTTCTTCCTTAAATGTTGAATAGAATTTATCAGTGAAATCATCTGGGCCTTTTAACAAAATGAGGATTTTAAATTTAAACTTATTTCTTTATTAGACACAGACTCTTCAGAGTATGTCTTATTATGTCAGTTTTGGTAAGTTACAGGTTTCAAGAAATTTTCCCTTTCATCTAAGTTTTTTTTATTTATTGTCATAAAGTTGTTCAAGGTATTCCCCAATTATCTTTCTTAAGTATGCAGGATATGTGGGGATAATTCTTTCATTCCTAATACTGGTAATTTATGATTTCCTTCTTTTCTTGATCCGTCTAGCTGGGGACTTAGTAATTTTCTTATCTTTTTAAAAAAATCAACTTTGTGTGCTTACGTTTGTTAATTTTCTCAATTATTCATTTTCTCTTTCACTGCTTTCTACTCTTATCTCTATCATTTTCATCCTTTTATTTATTTTGTTCATTGTTCTTCTTTCCCTAGCTTTTTTTTTTTTAAAGATTTTTTATTTATTTATTTGAGACAGAGAGAATGAGATACAGAGAGCATGAGAGGGAGGAGGGTCAGAGGGAGAAGCAGACTCCCTGCCGAGCAGGGAGCCCGATGCGGGACTCGATCCCGGGACTCCAGGATCATGACCTGAGCCGAAGGCAGTCGCTTAACCAACTGAGCCACCCAGGCGCCCTTTCCCTAGCTTTTAAGATACAAACTTAGATCATTGTTTTTGGATCTGTCTTTTTTTCTAAAATAAATATTTAAAGCCATAAATTTTCCTTAAAGTATTGTTCTAGTTGTAATCTTTAAAATTTTAGTATATACTATTTTTATTATAATTTAGTTCAAATACTTTCTAATTTCCCTAGTGATTTCCTTTTTAACATGCAGTTAATTAGAACTGTGTTGTTTAACTTCCAAGTATTTGGAGACTTCTGGATATCTAATTGTGTAGAAAGTCTCGAAGTTTACCTTCATAGTCTCTGTCCCTGGTGTTCACAACCTGTATAATCCTCTACCCTTGAATGTGAGTGGGACATGTGACTTGTTTCTAGCCAATAGAGTATGGCAAAGATGAAGACACCAAATCAGGTGAGCTTCTATTGAGACTGCAGCCCCACTCAATGCCTGGCTTTGGCAGTCTGGTGAGACCCTGAAGCAGAGAACCCAACTGATCCATGCCTAGACTCTTGATCCATGGAAACTGTAAGATAATAAATGTGTTTTGGTATAAGTTGCTAAACCTGTCATAATTTGCTAGCAGCAATAGAAGATCAATACACTTATTGTTCTTTTTTGTTTCTTGTTTTTGTTTTTTAAATTTAATTAATTTATTTAAAAGTTTTAATCTTTATTATTCATTTATTCATTTGTTTATTTTTATTTTTTATTTAAATTCAATTAGCCAATGTATATCATTGTTTTTGATATAATGTTCTTGTTCTTGATTTTTAATTTATTTTCATTGTGAACTGAGAACACACTTCATATGATTCCTTTAATTTATTTTTTCTTGTTTTCTGAGTATATGTCCTATGCTAGTACCATGTGCACTAACAAGAATGTATATTCTGAAGGTGTTTGGGTATTTGGGTGTATTTTTATAATATTAAATATTATATAGCCTTGTAAATATCAAACAGCTCAAAGTGGTTGATAGCGTTCAGATCTTCTAAATCTTTATTATGGAAATGTGTATTTTTTTATTATTGTGTCTCTAAAAAATTGACCCTTTGTCATTATTAAGAATTTTCAAAATTTCTGATAATACTCTTTTTTTTCAAGTTTTTATTTAAATTCCAGTTAGTTAACATACAGTGTAGTATTAGTTTCAAGTCTACAATTTAGTGATTCAACACTTACATACATCAGCCAGTGCTCATCACAAGTGCACTCCTTAATCCCCCCACCCAACTCCCCTCTGGTAACCATCAGTTTGTTCTCTATCGTTAAGAGTCTGTTTCTTGGCTTGCCTCTCTCTCTCTCTTCATTTTCCCTTTGCTCATTTGTTTTATTTCTTAAATTACACATATGAGTGAAATCATATGGTATTTGTCTTTCTCTGACTGACCTATTTCGCATAGCATAATACTCTCTAGCTCCATCCATATCATTGCAAATAGCAAGATTTCATTCTTTTTTTGTGGCTGAGTAATATTCCATTGTGTGTGTGTGTGTGTGTGTGTACCACACCTTCTTTATCCATTCATCAATTGATGGACACTTGGGCTGTTTCCGTAATTTGGTTATTGTAGATAATGCTGCTATAAACATCGGGGTCCATGTATCCCTTTGGATTAGTATCTTTGATGATAATATTCTTTGTTTTAAAGTCCACTTTATTTGATACTAATGTAGCCTTTCCAGATTTCTTGTGTTTACTGTTTTCATTGTATATTTTTTTCTATCTACTTACTTTCAATCTGTTTCTTTATATGTAAGATGAATATCTTTTTTAAAAGATTTTATTTATTTGAGAGAGAGAGAGTGTGTAAGCATGGGGAGGGGCAAAGGGAAAGGGAGAGAGAGAATCTTAAGCAGACTCTGTGCTGAGCACAGAGCCCAATGTGGGCCTCTATCCCAGGACTCCAAGATCTTGACCTGAGCCAAAATCAAGAGTCAGACGCTGAACAAACTAAGCCACCCAGGTGCCCCAAGATAAATCTCTTTAGGTAGCATGTAGTTGCATGTAGTTTGGTCTTTTTTTTTTTTTTTTTCTAAATCTATTCTGACATTTTCTATTTTATGCTAGAACAAGATAGATGATGAGCTTATATGCCAAAGTTTCAGTTCTTTTTCACTAAGGAGGCTGTGGCCACCTTTAAACTTCAGTAACTTCAATAAGTTTTGTACAATGGATTGTCTCATATGTGTTTCAGATTTCTTCTTTCTCATCCCATATTAATTTGTACTGACCTTTATTCAAAGTTTGAAGTATACTGGACCTTTGATTTCTAATAAAGTGTCTGTGTCCATCTCATATTTGTTGTGAAAGGATGGCTGTGGTTAGGAGATGGTATAGATCCTTACCTTTCTCATCCCACTGCATAAAGTCTGGCTTTGTTCTGTAGGATCATTGTTCTTCTCTTCATTTTGTGGAGGCATGTGGTGTTTTAAGCCATTTGGGTGAGAAGAGTTAGTTACTACTTGAATGTTGATCTGTAAAGCAGAAACCCTATTATATAGCTAATGTGCATTCTGTAATAATTCCAGGGTAATACCATTAGACATACCCCTGAAAGCTGCAATACACCTATTGGACAGATCACGCAGAAAACAACTTGGGAATTCTTCATATAATATAATCAGGGCTTCTTAAAATAATAAAAACAAGACCAGGAGATAGAATCAGTTTTAAAGTCAACAAAATTACACATAAGTTCTGGGTAGGTTATTCCTATTTACATGTCTTTTTACATCTACCCATCTATTACAGAGTCGAGGCACTAGCATTTTAAAGTCATTACTACACCTTCAGTTCAAAACTCCCAAAAGTGCCCTCGGGCATATATGTTGTTTTCTTAAAAAATAAAATTAAGTGGAAATAAAATATTTAAAATTATCTTTGTTATTAAAAAGCATTATATTTATATTGAAACTTCAGTGAAGTTAAACATCAGGGAAAGATTGCATCTTTTTCCTTTTCCTTTTTATTTTTCCAGCCCTATTCCTGTATTGGGTGATGGCCTTTATTACAAAAACCATAAAATTGGTCAAGTACTGGCAGTCTGGTTGGGGAGTATCAGACTTGCGTTTCTGCATCACTGGCATGATGGTCATCTTGAATGGACTCCTCATGGCTGTGGAGATCAATGTAATTCGGATCAGAGTAGGTATCTAATCATTTTTTAAAAAAGATTTTATTTATTCATTTGACAGAGACAGAGACAGCGAGAGAGGGAACACAAGCAGGGGGAGTGGGAGAGGGAGAAGCAGGCTTCCCGCTGAGCAGGGAGCCCGATGCGGGGCTCGATCCCAGGACCCTGGAATCATGACCTAAGCTGAAGGCAGACACTTAATGACTGAGCCACCCAGGTGCCACCGTATCTAATCATTTTTGTTTAATTACTGGAATTCAAGACCCCAATATTAAAGATTATAGTCAGCCAGAAATCATTAGTATTCAAGAGAATGAGCAAATGTATAACCTCTATGTGTATAAAAGTTGAACTAATCACTAAGTTTCAGGCCATTAGTGTTCCAGAAATCTCAGTATGACCCTAAAATCTATTTATTCATTTGTGCATATTGATTGAGCAATTGTTATGTGCCAAACATTATGCTCAGCTCATATTATAGACGAAATTGTTTTCATCAGGAAATTCCATCATCCATGATTTGTCCCAAGCACACCCATATTAAGCAAACTACTGTATTCCTAGAAATTTCAAAATGAAAAGAAGATAATACGTTTGCTCATTTCACTGATGAAGAAACTTCTACAGAGATAACTAGCTATATCCAAAGCCACATAGTCAAGACTCTTGCCTGGTCTGTGATTACAAACTGTTGTGTTTTGCATCACAGAATGCTGTTATGTTGTGTGACATACTTGTGAATGATTTTTCAATATTCATTTTCTGCCAGAGCACTTTGACTTTGCTCTGAATGGCATGTCACAAGCTGTAAGGAAGAGTGGAGAACAGTTAGTGAACATCAGTCAAACCACAAATTATCAGAGAGTGACTCAATAATGGTGTCAACACATTTAAAAAATCTAAGTAATGTAAAAGTCTTCATTTAGTTGACCCTACGACAGGATATCATGAAAGACTGGTTCTTAGTAATAACTATCTTTTAAAGGGATAATCTGTTTTGTTTTTTTTTTTAGAATTGTCCTTAAGTGGATTAAACATAAAATTCTGGCATTTAACTAATTAATCTAGTCACAACAGAAGGGAAACATTTCAAAATATATTTCCAAAGAAATGTAAGAGGTATTAAAATATACATTTCGTCCCCTTGAAATGAAAATGTAGAAAAGGCTAAAATTTTATTTTAATATGTGGAAAAATAATTGGGTTAATTATTACTCTATGGAATTTTTCTTACTATAGAGGTATGTATTCTTCATGAATCCTCAGAAAGTAAAGCCTCCTGAAGACCTCCAGGATCTGGGTGTGAGATTTCTTCAACCATTCGTGAATTTATTGTCAAAAGCAACATACTGGTGGATGAACACACTTATCATATCTGCTCATAAAAAGCCTATTGATCTGAAAGCAATTGGAAAACTACCAATAGCAATGAGGGCGGTAACAAATTATGTTTGCCTGAAAGATGCATATGAAGAACAAAAGGTAATTTAGTATCTGTTTTTCATGTCCATAATTGTAGAAAATGGGTCTGTTAAGTATAAAGTTACTAAGCTTAAATATCTATGGTTAAGGAAGATCAGATTTTCTTCATATGTCTTTCCCAGTAATTTTGAGTCTTGTGAATTGGGCCACTGAGAATATACTAGAAGAGCCAATGAAATAAAGTTACATTGTGTTAATTGCCCAGTTCATACATGAAGAGGGATAGAGGGAACACTATTACCTTTTCTGGAACCAAGTGGAAGGTAAAAATCAAGCTCAACGATCATGTATATCTAATCCTTGTTACCATATGTTGTTAATAACTCGTGGAATTGTTAAGTGTTTTCAAGTATCTTGTCAATAATTTTGTTATATAAAGGTAAAATAAATCATATAATAACCACATTTAATAAACTAAAAAATCCCTAAATTAATTATTGACTAAAATTTGGACCCTGTGTTTCAAACTTGAGAAACTGAATTAAATAAAGTTATCTACCTATTCCATGTATTATCCTATATGTCTGTCAAAATTGGTTTCTTCTGGTACTTTCTTTGAGCAATTGCTTTAAAAGCCTTAAGGAGTCTTTAGATATTTTGAATTTGTCTTGTTATTATTCTATATAGTCATGTGTGCTCTCCACAGTGATAGATGTAATTGATATGGCAGTCATCTACTAATATTGTTGCAATTGAAATTATTAGTATTCACAACATTGGAAAGGGGTGGGGTAAGGTGAATCAGTTAGAGTTTTTGTCTGTTCTAAATCAAGACAACAAAGCATTTATGGTAAATGATGAAAATGACCTCAGTTTTGTGTCAAAACTGTGTCTTATGAAATTAATATTGCAGGAAATGGTTACTATAAATGAACCGGAGTCATCTCTTTGGTTTCACCTCTGGGAAAAGTATTGCATAATATTTTTGAAACTTCTTTGCTAATGTAAAGATTAACAATATAGCCTAAGCATAGTTTAAGTGTTCTGCGTACTCTTTATAATGCAGATCAGCTTGAACTTAGTGCATTAATGTCTTGCATTAATAAACTTTTAAAAATAATCAAATTATTCATCTAACAGGGAATCAAATATGAAACACAGTTGAATTCTATTCCATTGAGTTGGCTTCCCACAATGAAAAAACGTTACCCACCTCCTCTCTATGACTTAATTATGATGATTATTCAGGTCTTAAAATCCTTTCAACAAACCACTACAGATGTGTGAAGTCATGCGTTGGCTTAAACGTATAAACCATTCTTCAATTTTGCATCTCTTTGTCAAATAACTAGGCAACACAAGTCTAACACAACTTTAAACTGTACTGACTAATATTCATGGAGATAGGAAATACCTGGAAGAGAAACAATTTGAAGTTGGGATGATCTGTTTTGTTTAGCTTGTAGTAAAGTACCTTGTAGTATAATATCTTTAGCTTGTGATAAATATCTTGTGATCTAGTAACTCCAGAAATCTTGACTAGTCTTTTGATAAGCTTGATTTTTATACTTCACTATCTTCTTTTCCATACAATGGTATTTGGTAATATTCATGACAGATACACATGTTCCAAACAAAAAAAATTAAAATTAATTTGACTTTAAGAATTTTGGGTTATCCTTTGACAGCTAAAAGTAATGCAAAGTCTTTGAAAATCTGGCCTATTTACTCTTCATTCTATCCCATTAAAAGGTGTTCAGTAGCTACTGTTTGCATAGAATGCAAGGGACCATGGATTATGCATACTATACTAAAGGGACTCATTAACACTGACTTATAAACTTAAAATATCATCAGAAATATCAGAAGGAATTGCCATAGTTGCTGAGATTAATTGCTGTGCTAGCAGTTTTATTTTGGTTCATCTGTTTTGTTTTGTTTTGTTTTCTTTCAGAAAAAAGTAGCAGATCATCCAAACCGGACTCCATCTATATGGCTAGCAATGTACAGAGCTTTTGGACGACCAATTCTACTTAGTAGCACATTCCGTTATCTTGCAGACTTACTGGGTTTTGCTGGACCTCTCTGTATTTCTGGAATAGTTCAACGTGTGAATGAAACCCAGAATGGGACAAATAACACAACAGGAGTAAGTGTGTGGTGCTTTTGAAAGGAAGCATATTATTGGCAGATTTCATTGTAATTGTTCCTTTTTATTAATGCAGTTCTTTGAACGTTCAAACAGGCTTATTTACAAGAATTGAATGCATTTAAAGCAAATAAAACAATAATTTTCCTTGTAGTGAAAATCATGTGCTTATGTATTCACTGAATGGATCTGTTCAAAATTATTTCTCAGATTCAGAGCCTATAAACATTTAATGAGTATCTACTATGTGCCGAAGCCATGTTCAGAAATTTCACATTGATTATTTTCTTTGATCTTTTCAGCAACCCTTTGAAGAATTTTCATGCATGAGTGCATCAGGGGTGGCTGGGTCACTTTTTTGGAGGCCTGTGACCAATCACATTAGCAATGTGATTTGTACTATATACATTTTTCTTTTTTATACAATAAAAGTCATCACCCTGTTTCACAATGAACAGGGCAAGTCACATTATAATATTTTTATTAGATATTATGCTATTATTTGGGGGCTGTAGAGTATAAGATACTATATCTTTGCTGTTATAAATATGTAGTCTTTTATTCTGTATTCTTAAGAAAGTCTCAGCATGAATTTCCCAGTTTCTAAGAGCTGATTTCCCTAGGTTCACAGAAACTCTAGTCTAGATGCATCAGTTTTCCTTTTCTATTCCCTCAATCTGATTTGCTGTCCTTTTTTCTTCACCTGTTAAAATTTCATGCATTCTCAAAGCCTACACCAAATGCCACCTCCTCAGTAAAGCTTTTCTGATTGTTCTGATTGGAATTTGACTCTTCTTCGTGCTGTTCAACACATTGTTTATTTCACCTTGGCACTTGCTATAAATGTTCTTTATAATGAAGCAAGTTATTTATGGATATGCTTATCTTTCTAGGTGGTAAGCTCTTTAAACAGAAGGACTGCGAACTGTTAATATTTATGTTCACAATGTGTAGCCTAGTCACTTGCGCATATTGGTGCTCAATTATTATGGAAGCAAACCAGATATTTTCACCATTGAATGCACTTTTGTGATGTTTTGTCCCTATTAGTCTGATTACAGTCCATACATTCCACATAGAATTTTTCTATCATCCCTCTCCCTTACACGTATTAACCACACGTTTTTCTGAGAAGGAACAGAACTTACATGTTTCTGTGCAACCCCATGGAAGAAGAGGAAGGGACCAGAAATAGAATTTGATGGATTTAAACCATAAAAAATGAAGATTTCCCAGATTGACTATGATTTAGTTATTTGAGTGTTACCTTTCCCTCACTTCTAACCAACAAGTTATCACATACTATTGTTATAAACAAAAAGCAATCAGTTTTGTATGTCCTTCTGATGACTTCAGTCATATTCCTACTCAATTTCATAAGTTGTGTTTTGTCACTGGAAGTGTCAACGTCAATAGCCACATTACATAGTTTATAATTTATAATTTATTTTGTTAATATAAATTAAGATAAATGAAAATTAGATTAAGTCAACTATATGGAATTATTTTAAATTAGCAAAGATATAGAAATTATATTTCTGTTTCAGTGGTCTTGCTGACCAACTATCAGTATTGTGGTTTTTACTTCTGAATTACAGTCTAAATTAACTTTGATCTTCAGTTACTGCTTCTCAGGATGGAATAATATATCTTTGCGGAAGATATACTCAATTTTTTAAAAAATTAAAATGTACCTTTTTTCTACAATCAGGCATTTCCAGCAATCTTAATGATCAATTTGGGATTTTATGCATTGAACTAGTTTGAATCTGTATCTGTGGACATGAGGAAAGGCCAAAATTGCCTTGTTGTGGCTCATTTCACTGCTGTTATAAAGACACTGAGTTTTTATATTTAAAAATCATGTATCATTTAATAGATGTGAACTATACACTGCCATATGAAAAGACCAGCTTTAATTTATGTCCTTTTCTTTTGGGGCAAGATTTCAGAAACCCTTTCATCAAAGGAATTTCTTGAAAATGCTTATGTACTAGCAGTTCTTCTTTTCTTGGCCCTTATCCTGCAAAGGACATTTTTGCAAGCTTCCTACTATGTAACCATAGAGACTGGCATTAACCTCCGTGGAGCTCTGCTGGTATGTACAAGCTTAGAATGATCTTTGTTTTTTGAAAATGCCTATATACCATCCGATGATAGAAGGGTAGTGGAGTCAATTTTATTTTTCATTCTGTTTTTTTTTTTTTTTTTAAGATTTTATTTATTTAGTTGACAGAGAGATACACAGCGAGAGAGGGAACACAAGCAGGGGGAGTGGGCGAGGGAGAAGCAGGCCTCCCGCTGAGCAGGGAGCCCGATATGGGGCCCGATTCCAGGACCCTGGGATCATGACCTGAGCTGAAGGCAGACGCTCAACGACTGAGCCACCCAGGCGCCCCTATTCTGTTTTTACTTTGATACTACAACTCCAACACTTCTAGAAGCTGTTTAATTAAAAAAACAGCTAATTTGTAAACCCACTGAATTTTTAAAACCTTTTGTAATAGTAAGAAAACTTTTGGGGCACCAGAGTGGCTCAGTCGATTAAGCATCTGACTCTTTAACCTCAGCTGAGGTCTTGATCTCAGGGTCGTGAGTTCAAGCCCTGGGATGGGCTCCACGCTGGGTGTGGAGCCTACTGAAAAAAAAAAAGAAAGAAAGAAAACTTTCTTTTATTTATCTCTGTTTCAGTTTGTTCTAGAGCTTATGTTTGAAATTGAATATGCATTTTGATTATATCACAAGAAAATAAGTTTGTATGTAATTGAGGACTGAAAGTATGCTAAAATGAAGATAGTGGTTGACTTAAGAAGATGGCATTCTAGGTTTTTCCCCCCCTTTTTCTCGAGGAAAATTTAAAATGTTATCTTTTCAATAAAAGTGAATAAACAGTGTTGATTAAGTGTAGAGCTTCAAGTACTTTTTTTGTTTTTATTTTTTGCAGGCCATGATATACAATAAAATCCTTAGGCTATCTACATCTAATTTATCCATGGGTGAGATGACCCTGGGACAGATCAATAACTTGGTTGCCATTGAAACCAATCAACTCATGTGGTTCTTGTTCCTGTGTCCCAATCTATGGGCAATGCCCGTTCAGGTAGATCAATATAAGTAATATTCTCATTTGCAGAGGAAACAAAACAAGAGGAGTATAAGGTATTTAGCTCAGTAAAGGGCAAACTTTTTGAATATGCTGATATTATACTGTTTTTATATAGAAGAAAGCAGAGTCTCAGAAATGCTCTGACATAGGTTAAGAAAGTGGGGTTTGGAATTCTGCTTAGGTTCAAATATCTGCTCTACCCTGTTTGCACGAGTGTTTAAATCCTCAAAACATTCGTTTCCTCAACTTTAAAATGGGAATGATAATAGTATCTGCCTCGTAGAACTGTTGGAATTGTCAAGACAAGTAAGTTAGTATGTGTAACACATTCAGCATAATGCTTAGCATTTCATGGGCATCCAGTATTTGTTAGTTGTTACTGTTATTGACCAAATTCAGTCAAGTCACAGAGCCAAGGCTTGACCCCTTTCATTTTAACAGACTCTCTTATAGCATTTCTAAAGTAGAACAATTGCTGTATTCCATCCCATAGTTTCAATAGCTGATGTATTATAAAATGTCAAACTTTATTAGGTGGTAGGAACACTAACAAGCTGGATGGAAATTTAGCTATTTTTTTTTTTAATGGAGAATAGCATTTTAGCAAAGATGCAGTTTTTTCCCCCCTAATTGGGTAAAAATAGCAAAAGAAACATTTTCAGTTCTTTCTTCTGTGTGATGTTGAATATTTTTGGTTACCTCGAGTTTGCATCCTATAGACAGAGCTTAAACTGTAGATCTTATTCAATCCAGTCTGTCACTTTTGTCCCTGTGTGCCACGTTTATTAAAATGCATACAATAATACAGAATATATGGTAGTTTTAAAATGTGTTTGCCTTTTTAGTTTTAAATGGAAATCCAAGTCAAATAAAAGTGTATATCATGCACAGTGCATGGCACAAGGAAAGATTTAAAATATGCTTGGTCTCATTTTACCAATATGTACTTATATACAGGTCAAGTAGGTGGCTGCCTACGTGATATAATTTAAAATGTACCAAAAATCCCAGGCTGCCTCTGAATGACTGCATCATGAGTGATGTTAAGGAAACTTTCATTTTGATTGGAATCCCTCAAAAGCCTAATTGGCTAGGCAGTAAATATGTGCACTTGCCTCCAGAAGGCCACTGTTAAGCTGTTATCATTGGCAAACACACAAAGATTAAATGCTTTAACTACATGGATATAGTTCATTAGCTGACATTTTTAGCCATGATAAACTGAGCTACTGGAGGAAAAAAAGTAGGGAGAGAGATTGCGGGGTCAAATCCTAAGTTTTTAAAGGAAGAAGAAGAAAGTGACAAACCAGAGAGGGTTGGCTTATGTGGCTCAGCCCTGGGTTTGGGGAAATAAATTTTAAAAGGGAAGTGAGGTGTGATGGAGGACCACCAACTTTAGCTTCCTCACAGTTTTAGTTAAGCTAAGCCTTCTTGTTGTCAAGTGACTTTTGGGGTCATTGAGGATGTGAGGAGCTCAGATTATTCCTTTAGCCTGCAAACAACCATCCAGCACTCACTTACATTATGGTGCTGCCTCTTGCTTTCCATCCTTCCTGACTGGAAAAGCTAGTAGAATTCCATGACAATACAGAATGTCAGTTACAGTGGGCGATAACATTTTCAAGAAAAATTTCATGTCCTTTTAAAAATGTGAAGACTGTCTTAGAAGGTCAGAAGCTTCGGGGGACCAGTCTGTAGCCTCATGCAGTAAATTGGTTTGACACCGGTTGTACAGATCATCAGACTAAAAATAAATTCCTACTACTTAGCTTTCCCCAAGTAAAACATAGGAAAACCCAACTGTTCTTCATTGAGTTGACTTCCAAATAAATGTATTTATTAATCAATTACTAATGAAGAAGTAGTACATTTCCACCAAAATATATTTCCTCTCATTGAGTGGTCCCCACACCCCTGTTCATTTTCCCTTTTCCGTATGTTTTCCTTTCTAGATCATAATGGGAGTGATTCTGCTCTATAATTTACTTGGATCAAGCGCATTGGTTGGTGCAGCCGTCATTGTACTCCTTGCGCCAATTCAGTACTTCATCGCTACAAAGTTGGCAGAGGCTCAGAAAAGCACTCTGGTAAGTTCACATCTTTTGGAAACTTGATTAGGAAAAATCTAGTAAGCTGTTTTATTTTTAAAATAATGGGAAATGAATACATACCACTCAGAATAATTTGGAAATTATCATATTTCATTTCAAATCTTAGGCAGCAAATGTGTATTTTCTGTGTTGCAAAAAAAACCACTATTTAAAAGTGGATTTGAAACATATGATTTGATGATCTTAGACTCAAAATACCGGAGGTACAATTCCTGATGTTTTTAAGTGCCATGAGGTGATGAGGCGTTGGATCTTCTTCTAGATCACTTGTCTAGAGAATATACCTAAGTGTATTTGAGCCCATTGGATGTTAATTATTGACATGGGACACATGGATCAAAGAACAAAGAAAGCATCAGGTTTGTTGCTTCTGAAGTTAAATTTCCCTCAAATTGAATCAAACCATGTGATGATCTATGGAGTTATACTCAAGTATTTTAGTGGTAGCTCTTCTGGCTGAATATGTTCGTGGTCAACTTGGCAAGCAAGAAAAAGCCCAATTATTAACCTTTCTGGCTTCAGCGTACCATGAAATCATTTTTTTGAGTAAAAATTGGCTTCTTTATTTATTTATTTTAAAGATTTTATTTATGTGACAGAGAGAACACAAGGAGAGGGAGAGAGAGGGAGAAGGAGGCTCCCTGCTGAGCAAGGAGCCCGATGTGGGACTCGATCCCAGGGCCCTGGGATCATGACCCAGGCCGAAGGCAGTCGCTTAACCGACTGAGCCACCCAGGTGTCCCAAGAATTGGCTTCTTTTATTTTTTTTATTTTTTTTGAAGATTTTATTTATTTATTTGAGACAGAGAGAATGAGATACAGAGAGCATGAGAGGGAGGAGGGTCAGAGGGAGAAGCAGACTCCCCGCCGAGCAAGGAGCCCGATGCGGGACTCGATCCAGGGACTCCAGGATCATGACCTGAGCCGAAGGCAGTCGCTTAACCAACTGAGCCACCCAGGTGCCCAAGAATTGGCTTCTTTTAAAGAAATATTTGCAAATAATAAAATTGTTGACCTCATGTTTAGAAATAAAGTTTGATTAAATATGAGCAAGGATGTCTGTAAATTAGGCATAAAATGTAGGAATGCTGCCACTGATGAAATTGTTCCCCAAGTCAGTTTCTGCTGTGACAAGCAAGTTGCCTGTCATGCAGGTGGTTTCCATCACTTGTTTTTCTGCTGCTCCAGGTGAGGCTACTCATTATTTTTTGTCTGAGCCATCTACCCCTCTTTACTTCAGGACGTGAATACAGAGAGGAATACAGAGTACTCCACTCTACAAAGTGGAGACATGACTATCCTCAAACATGTCTTTCATTGAGCTTGCCATACTGTATTCATTTACTCATGCAACAATCATTTGATAGGCATCTAAGACCCTGTAGAGACCAGAAGATGAATAAAACGCAAGCCATTTGCTACTTTTGCTTCCTCCTCTCTGCCTTTTGGCCACTTGCCCTGCTCCTTTTTATAGTTCATAGGTCATAATGTACCTTACTGATATTCTAATACTTGGTGGTGGTGGAATTTGTAGCAGTTGAGTAAATTGTGGCTTTTGTAAAAATCTTTTTACAGTTAATCCAAATTCTTAGTAATGAGTAAATCTAAGTTAGGCCTTAAACAAGAGCGTATGAAGAAGTATATAGAAATCTCTTGAAGTTAAAGGTAATAGCCTTGGTTTCAGTAAGTGTATTATGAAGACACAATATGAACACACGCAATGTGAACATATAACAACCCTCACATTCCCAAATAAGAGGCAAACTGACTTTTCTTACAGTCATTGTTTTCTCTTCTAATTACGAGTGATAGTGCTGAGGAGAGAATGAGTTAGATGTTAGGAGGAGCCACTGGAAATCTCTGTATCATTTCCCTAAATGTCTATACACACTATCTGCAGACATTATTTAAGGAAATTGTGAAACTTTAAGAAACTGCTTTTATTTAACCTAAAGCAACAGAATCATGAGAGTTTTTAGGTGGAAAGATATTTGAGGCCATTTCATTCAACTCTTCATTTTAGAGTTGGAGGTGGAAACACAGAGAGTTTGCCTTCTTCCCCCCTCCCCCCGTGCCCCCCACCCCCAAGGGATCTCAAAGCCACAATCAGTGGCAGGGCCAGGCAGAAATCAAGGTCTGGCCCATCCCTGTCTGTTATATATATAGTCCTGCCTCTTTGATTCACTTGGATGCAGCGTGCATTGTTTTTTTATTTTTGTTTTATAGGATTATTCTACTGAGAGACTGAAGAAAACAAATGAAATATTGAAAGGCATCAAACTTCTGAAGTTATATGCCTGGGAGCACATCTTTTGCAAAAGTGTAGAAGAAACAAGAATGAAAGAACTATCCAGTCTCAAAACCTTTGCACTTTATACATCACTCTCCAGTAAGTTGCCATTGCTCTAAGGACCACCAAAAAAACATGTGGCCTATTCACTTTAGGTTGTGATCCCTGAAACATTCTACTCATCTGAGGAAGCCCATTCATTTTCTACATATGTGCTGCCCAATAGCCATTAGCCACATGAGCCTATTTAAATTTAAATTAAAGAGCAGGGTTAGTGTAGGCTTAGAGTCAGGTAGACATAAATTTGTTTCCTTTTAAGATGTGTGCTTTTGTCATGTTACTTTGCATCTGAAATCCTTGGTTTCTTCATCTGTAAAATGGGGATGGTGATGAGCATAGTACCTGTAATTGAAACCATCACAT
Source organism: Mirounga leonina (assembly GCF_011800145.1). Classification (NCBI taxonomy): domain Eukaryota; kingdom Metazoa; phylum Chordata; class Mammalia; order Carnivora; family Phocidae; genus Mirounga; species Mirounga leonina. The sequence continues at coordinate 12,236,465 of NW_023270504.1, forward strand.
CAATTACCACTGGGATGAATAGTGGGTTTTCGGTAAAAATTTGTTTACTTAAGTTGATCTGACTATAGTATTATTGACCTTCTTATCCCCAAAGATCCTCAGAAGTTATCTGTAGTTGTCTACCTGTCTCTCTGGGAGCTTATGATATTATATTTTCTTGAAGACAATACTTAAAATGAAATTTTTGAAAATTGAGAAGAAGAAATGTCAACACTTCTGAGTGAAAGAAGTCAAGTTTCATTCACATAAAACCCTCTTTTCCAATACATTTTCAAGAACTTTTAAATATGGAGCACTTATATCCTCAATTCTAATTTTTATAAAGCAACTGTTAAAAAAATTGTTGTTTTTCCCTCAGAGTGACACTGAGTACTCTCAAGAATAATTAAGTTTATGTTAGTACAATTCTTAGAGACTTAGCCACTCTACTCCCACTAACATTTGATTTGGTTCGTGTGTCAGTTTTGCTTATCTCTATTGTTCCCAAGACTGAACAAATTAAAATTCTGGAGGTTAATATATTGTTTCCTCTTGAATTCTAAACTACTTTAGTTCTTAGAGATTATAATTACTTGTTTGTTAAATAGATTTAGAGAAAATATTTGGTTTGTATAGCTCATTTATTCTAGCCCTGATGCCTGATGCATTAGAAATGAAATGGGAAGGAGATTTATCTTCCAGTTCTGCACCACTGCTAATATGGTGTCAAAATGCTAGAAGATGGAATGATTGATATCCACTTGTTTATGTAATAGTACTATAATCTGGTGACCCTGACAGAGGAATGTATATTTCTCTCTGCAGTGGACTGAAATACTCATGAGAAGGATGGATGCTGCCAGAAATAATGACAATAAAAATATATTGAGATACTCAGCCAATTATTGCCATAAGTGGCTTTACACATATCATCCCGTTTAATCCTCCCAACATCTCAGTGATTTAGATTCTACTATTAATTCCATTTTAGATATTAAAAGATTGAGGTGGAGAGAGAGCTTAAGTAACTTGAACTTCCCTTAAATCATCCACCTACTAAATGGCAGAGGTGTGTTGTTAATCCAGTTTGTCTGTCTACAGACATGAAATTTGGGTTGGTTTTTGAAAGTCAGATACAAAAGAGGAGAGGACAGAGGAGGCCATAATAAGGGAGAAAAACGAGAAATCATGAAGGTAAAAATACAGAGTCATGTGTTTATGATAGGCAGCAGGAATTCTTGAGTCAATGGTGTAAAATTCCCAGTTGGACCACTTGTAAGATTTATGATATGGTTATGTACAGTGTTCTTAGTGATTAAGAGCTTGAACTATGGGAGTTGCATAGTGCTGTCTATAAATCCCAGCTCTGCCCCTTTTTGGCAGTGTGGCCTTGACCAAGTTACTTGTATCCTCCAAGCCCCAATTTCTTCATTTGTAACATGAGGTGATAATAATGTCTACCCTGTAGGACTGTAGTAAAGATTAAAATAATGAATGATACAAATGTTGATTGGATTGTTGATTCTATTCCAGGCACGATGTCAAGTGCTTCGGACTCATTATTTCATATAAAGCACCTGGTAAATGGTTTCGTGCCCTCTAACCTCCATTCGTCAGTTTCCTCATTTAAAAATTAGTGTAATAATAATAAATTATTATCACAGGTATATTGTGAGAATAAAATGAGGCAGTGAATGTGACACTGTTCAGTAACTGTTAAAAATATTTTATAAATAAGGGCGCCTGGGTGGTTCAGTCGGTTAAGTGTCTGACCCTTGATCTCAGCTCAGGTTTTAATTTCAGGGTCATGAGTTCAAGCATTGCATTGGACTCCATGCTGGGCATGGAACCTACTTTAAAAATATATATATATTTAAAATATTATAATATATTAATATATATATATTTTATAAATAGTATTTGTAGAGCATCACAAGAAAATAAAAAATAATGAAAGGAAAAAGTCGGCTGTATAACAGAGTGGTTACTACTGAGTCTTAGAGGGTAAGCTGACCTGAAATGATATCCTGTCTCAGCACCTTGTCAGCTCTACAGCCTTGGTTAGTATTTGGAGGAGTTTCAGTTTTCTCATCAGGAAGCTGGGAAGTATTAAGAGTGTCTTCGGGAATTAAATAAGATAATGTGTGTAAAGTGTTTAGAAAAGTACCTGAAACATAAAAGTGCTCAATCAGTGGTATCTGAAAATATTGAAAAGCAAAGTTAAACAGGACACTTACTAGTAGAACTGAAGATTCATCTCTGCTTTTATGAATCAGTGTTCTTGCCAGTTGAGATAATATCTGGGGGGAAGAGAAATTCTATTAATTTCCTAGTTTCTGTTGCTAAATGGTCTTGTGCTATTTATGGATTTAATCCATTGGTAAAAGGCAAAAAGACAGTACTGTGTTTTTTTTCTCTTCACTTTGATAGAGTCTTATATGGAGAAGTGAAAAGAACATATAGCTTTTAAAAAAATTATTTATTTATTTATTTGAGAGAGAGCACAAGCAGGGGGAGGGGCAGAGGGAAAGAGAAGCAGACTCCCCACTGAGCAGGAAGCCTGATGTGGGGCTCGATCCCAGGACCCCGGGATCATGACCTGAGCCGAAGGCAGACGTTTAACCGACTGAGCCACCCAGGCACCCCAAGAACATACAGTTTGAGACCAGAAAGATCTGGATTTAAATCCAAGCTCTATCACTTCCTAGTTTGGAATCTTGCATGTTATCCTTCTTAAGCTACTTCCTCATTATTGTATAGGGTAGTTATGGTCATTAAATATGAGAATGTATGTAAAGCACTCTTATCATACCTCAATGCTTGTGACATGTTAATGCAGAGCAAGGTGGTGGCGAGCAGTCTGAGAGGCCTGACTGCATTGGTTTGAATCCCAGCTGTGTGACCTGAAGCTTCTCGTTCTCATCTTTGTAATGGGATAGGAAAAGTACCTACTACATGTACCTGGTGCAGATTGCTGTATAAATGGTTTTCAATCAAATAGCAGTTATTCTTGGTCTTCCTCATCAAGGGGATATTACCTATTCAAAGGAGTGTACTATGAAATGAATGATTAACAATGATGAGGGGAAAAGAAAGAAAAACACTTAAAGAACAGGGTGACAATAGCCAGAGAAAGAAGATGGAGGCAAAAACGTAGCTCCTCATCTGTGCTGTTATGAACCTCAGGGCAGTGTTTGGATTCTCAGTCTTGTACAAGAATTCGGATTTGATAACCAAGCCACATCTGGACCTGCAAAAGCACAATATGATTTTGTGTACAGTGGTCATGAGGACTGAATTTGATTCACTCCTGCATGTCAAAAAAAGCAGGTTCTAGCTTTCACTCTGTTACCAATTCACTTACTCTTTTACTCCTCAGTCCCTAGAATTCTATGGTTTATGAAAAATATAACTACAAATCATCAACTTGGCTTTTTAATTTTACTATGACCTCCAAATGCTAGCATTTTAGCTTAAAAAATGAGTTTTCCTTGTTTCATTTGTACATATCATGCTCACCAAATGTGAGTGCAATATGTTCCTGAAGAGATGTTCAAACAAGCAGAGGGTTTAAGAAATGGAGTTATTTTGTTAAGCAAAAGGCCTATAACTGAAAATAAATATCACTTTTGGAAGGAGAACTTGAAGTGATGTCAAATTCTTGTTTTTATGCTGCATAATAACTCAGTTTTCATATATTTAAGTTAGCTTGGTGGACCAAGTGAAATATAGACTGGAAATAAATACTCTCAAGAAGGCACATTTGGTTGGATTCTAATTATTTGTATCATTAAAGGAATATTTCATCTGAATTTTGCAGTTTATAACAGTTCATAAAAAATAATTTTTCCATAAGAAATAGTATTTTCTGGGGCTCCTGGGTGGCTCAGTCGATTGAGCGTCTGCCTTCGGCTCAGGTCATGATCCCAGAGTCCTGGGATTGAGCCCTGCATTGGGCTCCCTGCTCAGCAGGGAGTCTGCTTCTCCCTCTACTTCTCACACCGCTCATGCTCACTCTCTCTCTCTCTCATGCTCTCTCACTCTAAATAACTAAAATCTTAAAAAAAAAACCCTGTTTAAAAAAATATTTTTGGATTCAGACTAATATGGGGGAACTCATACGACTTTAAACAAGGAAATACCAACAGAGCAATGTTTGTGGACTCCGGATAAAATGTTATTTAATGCACTCGGTCCTCTCTGTCTTTAAGGGAAGTTAAAGTAATAATAGATGATTAATTAAAGTTACTGAAAATGTTTCACAGTTCAATGAACCTAATGTATTTGATTTCTTTCCACAGTCTTCATGAACGCAGCAATTCCCATAGCAGCTGTTCTTGCTGTAAGAAACTTTCTCTTGCTTTTAGAAATGGAACTAAGTCAGTGTTTAGAAATGATTTATGAGCAAGAATGTGTGGGTGGTAATATATATTACTTCACTTCTGCCAGTTTTCTCTTGCAGTCCCTATTTTAATAGTCCTAATCCAGGGTTTCTTCACGGTGACACTATAGACTTTTTGGCCCAGATAATTCTGTGTTGGTAGGGCCTTTTCTCTGCATGAGGATGTGAAGCAGCCTCCCTGGCTTCTACCTATTAGATGTCGCTTGCACTCCTCAGACATTGCCAAGTGTGCAAAATGAGTAGTAGTTGAGAACTAACTGTTGTAATCTTCATGACCTGGTTCTCAGACGTTCTTACATCAATATAGTGTTAGATCAACAACCAGAAAAGTACATTACATTTCAAACTAAAATGACAAACTAGGATTGCATTTAGAATCATAAATAAGTCTGCATCGAACACTAATGTTGGCAAATTTAGTAAAGATCCACAATAGGGACCCTAAAACAATGGAACATCTTTTTCTCTTAGAAAATTTAGTATTGGTTGGAAAGAACCTGATTGGTTGTTAAGAACTCTGGGTTCAGGGGTGCCTGGGTGGCTCAGTTGGTTGAGCGACTGCCTTCGGCTCAGGTCATGATCCTGGAGTCCCGGGATCGAGTCCCGCATCGGGCTCCCTGCTCAGCGGGGGGGTCTGCTTCTCCCTCTGACCCTCCTCCCTCTCATGTGCTCTCTCTCTCAGTCTCTCTCTCTCTCAAAAAAAAAAAAAAATCTAAAAATGCTTCAAAGCCAGCATTTAAAAAAAAAAAAAAGAACTCTGGGTTCACTTCACAGTTATGCCCCTACTCAGTAATTTGACAGAAGTCCATTTCCTAATCTGTAAATAGAATCTGCTCTGCCCTTCTCACAAGTTCACTGCTAGGATGGTATGTAAACCATTAAGGACTATCAATAAGAAGTCTTTTTGTTAGGGAGTAATTTGGGTGAAGTAATTGTTTTCAGAGTTGGGATGGACATACTGGCATAGCAAAATAGGTTAGGTTTGTAAAATTGAATGTAAGCATTTGTGAAATTTTCTCCAGCTTGTTCTAAAGAACTTCTCTCTTTGTGCAGACATTCGTGACCCATGCGTATGCTAGTGGGAACAATCTAAAACCTGCAGAGGCTTTTGCTTCCCTGTCTCTCTTTCATATCCTGGTCACCCCACTGTTCCTGCTCTCCACAGTGGTCAGATTTGCAGTCAAAGCCATCATAAGGTATGCCCTGGAATGTCTGGAATTCTTTGCTTGATTATAGAAATAATATATGCTGGTGGTAGTCAATTTGAAAAAGTATAAAAGAGAACATTCAAATCACTGCCCAAGATAACCGTTGTTAAAATTTGAATATGCTACTTTTCAGTCTTTTACAATTATTTTTAAATGAAAATAACTATTATTCTGAAATAAAAATTTTGAGTTTATGTAGCTTTTGACTCCTTATTTCACTTTTTGTTTTTATTTTTTCCCCTCATTAAGATCAGGATGTTTATTGGTTATACAATAGTCCATAGTTTTGAAGTACTGTAAGTTAATTTAATGATTCCCTCCTTATTGGGCACTTAGAGCTTTTCTACTTTCTACCCAACATAAATAACATTGATATAAACATCTTTTTATATCTTTAAACTTTTCTCTGATTGTTTTCTTAAGACAGATTTCTGGAAGTAGGGATACTAGTTCTAACAGTATCCACATTTAAAAATTTTTATTAAGTTTTTATTTTAACTCAATTATAGTTAACATACAGTGTTATATTAGTTTCAGGTATAAAATACAATGATCCAACAATTCCATACATTACTCAGTGCTAATCAAGATAAGTGTACTCTTAACCTCTTTCACCTATCTCATCTATCCCCCCCACCCATCTCCCCTCAGGTAACTATCAGTTTGTTTTCTAGAGTTGAGTGTTTCTTGGTTTGTCTCTTATTTCCCCCTTTGTTCATTTGTTTTGTTTCTTAATTTCCACATGTGAGTGAAATTATATGGTATTTCTCTTTCTGTGACTGACTTATTTCACTTAGCATTATACTCTCTAGCTCCAACCATGTTGTTGCAGATGGCAAGATTTCATTCTTTTCTATGGCTGAGTAATATTCGTGTGTGTGTGTGTGTGTGTGTGTGTATCTTTATCTTCTTTATCGATTCATCTGTTGATGGATACTTGGGTTGTTTCCATCATTTGGCTATTATAAATAATGCTGCAATAAACATAGGGGCACATATATCTTTTCGAATTAGTGTTTTTGCATTCTTTGGGTAAATACCCAGTAGTGGGATTACTGGATTGTAGGGTAGTTCTATTTTTAATTTTTTGAGGAACCTCCATACTGTCTTCCACAATGGCTGCACCAGTTTGCATTTCTACCAACAGTGTATGAAGATTCCTTTTTCTCCACATCCTGGCCAACACTCGTTGTTTCTTGTGTTTTTGATCTTAGCCATTCTGACAGGTATAAGGTGATATCGCATGGTAGTTTTGATTCACATTTCCTTGATGATTAGTGATGTTGAGCATCTTTTCATGTGTCTGTTTGGCCATCTGTAGGTTTTCTTTGGTGAAATGTCTATTCATGTCTTCTGCCCATTTCTTAATTAGATTATTTGGGGTTTCTTTGGTGTTCAGTTGTATGAATGGTACGCACATTTTTAAGGTTCTTTTTTTTTCTCCTGGGATTACCTCTTTTTTTAAAAATTTTATTATGTTATGTTAATCACCATACATTACATCATTAGTTTTTGATGTAGTGTTCCATGATTCATTTTTAAGGTTCTTAATGAATATTGCTATGTTGCTTTTAAAGAGTGGTAGGTCAAAAATTGTACACATTTAAAACAATTTTTTAAAGATTTTATTTATTAATTTGAGAGGGAGAGGGAGAGAGAATTTGAAACAGACTCTGCACTGAGTGCAGAGCCCTGTGTGGGCCTTGATCCCATGACTGCAAGATCACGACATGAGCTGAAACCAAGAGTCGGACACTTAATGACTGAGCCACCCAGTCTCCCCCATTTTTAATATTTTTTAAATGAAAATGGCCATAATATTTTCCAGTAAAGCTGTTCAGTTTATCTTTGCAGTTATAGTGATGGGCAATGTTCCCATCAACACATATTTACTGTTTTAATTTTAATTTAACAGGGAAAAAATTTAAGTAAGGGTCATGGCTTCTGCCAATGGAAAGACTTTGCAAAACCCTTCCACATTTTGCTCATTTTAAATACGCTTCTCTTGTTTTTTTTAACCAGTGTATACTTTGTCTCAGACTTATAGTTTCCTGCAATGCACAACAATAAAAGTAGATGTGATATGATAATGACCATTTTCCCACCACTTTTCTTGTGCTATATAAATAAGTATGCTACCAAACTTTATTATACTATATTATATAATGCTGTATGTGCCACAGTCTACTGTGTCTGATACTCTATTATGAACAGAGAAGTCTTCAAGTAGTATTTCGCTTATAAGATCTCATAAACTTCATAAAAACCCAGCATGTTTCATAAGCAGTCATTATCACAGCTGGCCTTTGAAAGAAATGTCAAGATGTTACAATACTAAGGAAAACTGGAAAACAGAGGCCTTAAATACATGAAGCCTGGTGTTGCCACTGATAGCAAGGTTGAATATTTTTTTGTAAGGGCTTTTGTTTTTTTTAATTAATTAATTAATTTTTCTTGTAAGGTCTTTTAAAATGAGATAGTTTTCCCAATGGCTATGTATTATGAAGAAAACTAGTATTTGACATTTAAAATTCCAGAATCTTCAGTTTTGGACAATTATTTATACTGGTTTAACAATGGCTCAGTCCCAAACAACGGGAAGATGCATGTGCATTATCTTACTATAAACTGAAGTTCTGATTGGTTATAATAGTATCACAAAATGATTTTAGCCCTGTTCTGTAGGTTTTGTCACGGGTAACCAATTCTGGAGCTGTCAGAGTTTAAGGGACAGACTCTCTGGCCTCGTCTGCCTCCTTTGCTTTTCTTACTGTTCTGCCTCTTGAAACAGTTGTACAGAACACGGACTGATTTTCGTAGTGCCACTTCCAAATTAGGCAGTGCTCTGGAAGGGAAGCTACTTCAAACAATAAAATTGATGAATGGCCAAAGTCTGCTATTTTGGTCCTTAGTTTCATTTTCTCCATTTCATAGCTGTCCCTCTCATGGTTTCATTTTTAATTGGAATTTGACTTTGTATCTCAAGTGGGGATAAAAAACATTTAGTTGATGACTTATAACAAATAACTTATCTGAAATCAGGGGGTTACCAAGCATCAAAAGGACTTAAAGAGTTTATGTGAAAAAGAAAAAAAACAGAAAAAAAAAAACCCCACCAAAAAACCTAGGCGTGCCCTCCCACTCCATAGTATACAATCCTGCTGCAATAAATGCTGGTGAAGTTGAGAGTGGATAATATTCACTGTATATTTCTGCATAGCACTCTTTTTTGTTTACATTCCAGGGAAAGGCATTTGCCAGTTTGATAAAGACCAGTCTGTTTTCAGGGCTCAGCTCCCGATTTCCTAAGCCGTAGGCTGAATAGAATCAGCTTATAAAGACTTGCTTCTCTAAAATGAGTCTCAGTGGTTGATTTGTGGGTCCTACAGAGATGACTGGTCAACAGAGGAGCCAGGCCTTTTCCCCACCGTGTGCTGGTTCTAGGAACCCAAATGAGCTTTTTCCCAGTATTGACTGGGTTTGGCATTTTCTTCTGTGCCTGGGAACCCATGGCAGGTCTTTGATGCCAGTTGGCCCACAACAACCTGAGCAGCCTGTTTATAATCGGAGACTTTGGTGAGCTGATTTTGAAACCTCTTCTTCAGGACCATGGAAGTCATAAGTTCTTTGCTTCAGAGATTTGGTGGGCTAGAAGAGGGTGCAACATACTCCCAAACTTGCGTTACACATGCCTGTAAGAGACTTACAAACTTCTTGGGGTGCCTGGGTGGCTCAGTTGGTTAAGCGACTGCCTTCGGCTCAGGTCATGATCCTGGAGTCCCGGGATCGAGTCCCGCATCGGGCTCCCTGCTCGGCAGGGAGTCTGCTTCTCCCTCTGACCCTCCTCCCTCTCATGCTCTCTGTCTCTCATTCTCTCTCTCGCAAATAAATAAAAAATTAAAAAAAAAAAAGAGAGACTTACAAACTTCTCTAATGTAGGAAAATTCCATGCTATGTAAAATTATTTCCTACATGAAAATTCTATACTTTCTTTTAAAAATGTTTAGTTTGTTAGCCAAAATGGTCTTCATGGTGCTCAATGGGCAGGACCCCAGGTATACATAATAAAAGGGAAGAAAGAGGCAGATATGATTCAGGTTATCTCCTTACAACCCTACATTCCACACTGTTTGAGTTTTCTGGACATTTTATGATATCGTATTCCAGTCTACATTTGCAAAAACGGAGTCACGAAATGAGGAGGAGTAGGAAAAGTCACTATTATCTAAAATATTAAAATACAGAGTAAGAAGATTTTCCAAGATGCTTGCCTCATTTTTCCACTTTGCTTTATTTGTAAGGAAATAATATATGTGTTTTTGCTTTTCTGGAGGAAGATATAAGTTGATATGTTCTATTCTTATACAAATAATTTCAGTGAAGGTTTTTGGTATTTGATGTATAATGCAATATCTATGTCCAAAGATGTTATATGCCAAGAGTAAAATGTGTAAAACCAATCCTTTGCTCTGTTGGAAAATAACTTTTTATCCTTTCCCTTATGTACCTCCCAAAGGAATGTATGCTTGGCTAGTCCAGGACAGTTACCTTTGATCAAATAAATTGTTATTGATATTTATCATAGAGCATGAGTACTTCAACCTCTGGTCCCTGTTTACAAGATGTTATAGTTCTTACAAGAAAAGCACATAATTGCCAGCAACAGAGTCACTTATTCCCAATTAACATAATAGCACCTGTCCAAGGTACTCAAGCTTTATCTAAACACCCAAAGTGAAATTTGAAAAGTGAAAAAATAACATGTGTAGCTAAAACCTTAAAGACTGGTATGAATTATCCAAACACACGAGAAATTAGTAAAACACTGACCAAAAAGATGGTGGAGGCAGGCTAGGAAATTGGTTGGTATCAAATACATCTGCTGTCAAATCCTAGTACGGCCTTAGAGTACTCATTGTTCAACCTCCAGCACATCATTTTGTGTCTCTATAGCTCAGCTTCCTCACTTATTAAATGAGCACAATAATAGCTCCTGCTTATGGTGATTGAAACAATTAAATGAGATAGTATATGAACAGGGCCTGGCACATTGCCTAAGTATTTTAGATACTTTACCAATTTCCATTTTACTAATTTACTCCCATTTTATTAATCTCCATTCTGTGCTTCAGAGAGGTATCTTCTGTGGGTCTACATTTACTTGTTAATACTTTGGGTACATTACAAAGTATTAAGAATTGCAAAGATGAAAGGTAGAATGAAATCCACAGGGAACCTGCAGTCTAGTTGGAGAGACCAGGAGGGGAAACTAAGTACAATATGGTGTGTTAAGTTATTTACAGAGCTCTACACAGAATACCATGGGCCCATATATGAGGGTCACTGAAGTTCATTGAGTGAGAAGGCAGCAGTTCCATCAGTGAAGATTTAAAAGAGTTAGTGGCTCCTTCATAAGATCTTAAAGAATAGGTAGGACTTGGTCAGTTGAAGAAAAAGGGAAACCATTTTCAAGCAGAGAGAGCAATGTATTCAGGGGGGAAAGGGTGAGTAAGTAGGTGAGAGCTCTTGGTACATTTAGGGGACTAAACATAGTTGAGTGTAATTGGTGACAGGTTCTGATGTGGAAGGTGGAAGGGGATGAAGCTGGAGAGTAAAATCCTGAGCAGCCTGGAAATGATGCTAAGGATGCGGAAGGCAAAGGGGTGCCATTTGTTATTTTAAGGAGAGGAATGCTGCATAAACAGATTTGGATTTTTAATATATAACCCTGGCAGCATGGTGGAAATTACTTCACCCTTGGTCAGGGTTCATGCATTTTCCATAATTGCTCTGCCTCAGTGATTTCTGAAAGGACCTTATATGAATTGGAAATGCTTTTTGTATTACCCATTTATTCATTCACCAGACATTTCTTGAGAAATTACTATGTTGTATTTTTGACATTGGCTAGATTCTGAAGATGAAAATCTTTGCTCTTAAGGAGTTCACAGTGTAACGGGAGAGATAGTAACAAAAAATGACAAAATAGCACTGCCAGGGACCCTCAGCCTAGAATGATGAGGGCAGGGGAAGGGAAAGGAAGAGGAGGTTCAGGGAAGTATTCATCTTGGGGTCCTCCAATAGTCCTTGTAATTGGAGTTCCAAAGTGGGATGTTATAGAGAGGAAAAAAGTTCTCTCTGTGCCCCAGTTATGCTCAGAGACCATTGCTTCCTGATGTTTAGCAAGAATGGGGCTCATTAATTCCATAAAAGCTTCAGTAAGATTTGTGTGTGTATTAGAAAAGTGAAATGGAGAACTGAATCAACTGACTTTATTTAAATGTCTGAGTCATTGGTTTATTCCTTCTTTGATTTATTCAGCAAACATTCATTGAGTAATATGTGCCAGGAGCAGCTAGATATAGAGTTAGAAAGGCAAAAGAGCCTGACCACTGGACTTCCCTTCGTGTGCAAAGACATAGTATGAGATTGTTTAAAAGGTATTCCTTAGAATGACAAAGCTGTGTTCCTTAAAATCCACTCTTCAAAATATAAGAACAGAATGACCACTAAAATCTATAAAGGTAAAGAAGATCTTTCACTACTACTTTTGAGGTAGATCTTAGACATTCCTATTCCAAGGAAAACAATTCTAACTCTGTATGGTAACAGTGTTAGCTAGACTTATTGTGCTGATCAGGTTGCAATATATACAAATACTGAATCATTATGTTGTACACCTGAAACTAATATATGTCAATTATACCTCAATTTGGAGCACTGGGTGTTATACGCAAACAATGGATCATGGAACACTACATCAAAAACTAATGATATAGGGCGCCTGGGTGGCTCAGTTGGTTGAGCGACTGCCTTCGGCTCAGGTCATGATCCTGGAGTCCCGGGATCGAGTCCCGCATCGGGCTTCCTGCTCAGCAGGGAGTCTGCTTCGTCCTCTGACCCTATCCCCTCTCAGGTGTTCTCTCTCTCTCATTCTCTCTCTCTCAAATAAATAAATAAAATCTTAAAAAACAAAACAAAACAAAAAAAACTAATGATGTAATCTATGGTGATTAACATAACATAATAAAATAAAATTTAAAAAAGTAAAGAATAAATACCTGTCATTTAAGATAAATAAATGGCCATTTCATAAGGCATTTCTAATGTTGGCTTTCCAGTCTATATGGTCAGTGTTTGCTGACAAAGACTCAAAGAAAGTACACAAACTGAAGCTTTTCTTTCTTTCTTTCTTTTTTTTTTGAGGAGTCTAAAATTCTTTTTTAAATAGCAGTAAAACATACATAACATAAAATTTGCCATTTAAGCCATTTTATGTGTATAGTTCAGTCACATTAAGTACATGCACATTGCTGTGCAACCATGCAACCATCACCACAATCCATTCTGGAACCTCTTCATCTCCTCAAATTAGAATCTATATTCATTAATCAATAACAATTGCCTCTCCTACCAGCCCCTGGAAACCACCACTGACTTTCAGTCTCTATGAATTTGACTCTTCTAGATACCTCATGTAGGTAGACTCATATGCTATTTGCTGGGGTGTGTGTGGGGGGGTTGTGCCTGGTTTATTTACTTAGCATAATGTCTTCAAGGTTCATCCATGTTATAACTCTATTATATTGTATCAGGAATCGCAGAACCCTGGTGCAGGTGCTGTTGAAAACAGTATGGTGGTTTCTCAAAAAATTCAACGTAGAATTAGCATTTGGTGTAGCTGTTCCACTTCTGGATATACCCCTCCCAAAAAAATTCAAAGCGGCAGGAACTTGGATAGATATTTGTACACCCAGGCTCATAGCAGCATTATTCACAGTAGCCAAAAAGTGGAAACAACCCAAATATCCATCAGTGGATGAATAAATAAATAAATAAAATGTAGTGTATACATATGAAGTATTATTCAACCAAAATTCTTCTTAAACAATTATCTTTTTTAGTTCTCTGTAAATGCAGTTTGGAAGCTAATAATTAGAGTGCCGGAATTTATTCACCTTTCTGTTTCCAATAAAAAGAAGCAGTTTCTATGGCATGCGAGGCCACCAGGCTTAAAGATAATAGGCAAGAGACTGAGTTACTACTTTTCTTCATTTTATTAGTCTGTCGCACACACACACACACACACACACACTACAAACATATGCACACACAAAAAAAGCTTTGTAGACCTTTTTGGAGGCACTTAACTTGACTACAAGTTCAAATGAAAAAGAATATAAAGAAATTTTTTGTTTCAAATCTTTATTTTCTAGTTTCCTACCACAGGCAATGTATCCCCTGTGGTTGATGCTGCATGAGCCAATCTAGTTTGTTCACCTTCAGCATCCTAGGATGCTAAAAGGAGCATTTCTTTTGCAACTTCCTTTAGCATATTATTCTATTTATAGGAGGATGTTTTCAAATCATGTTGTTGTTTCCTTGGTTTTTTCTTTTTGCTCTTGATTCTATAATTGGTTTGAAAAAGTTAGAATAGGAGGGGTAGGTGGGCCAAGGAGTCTTGTGCCCTGCCCAAGGAGACCATAATAAAGGATGTTTGTAAACCACTCTTCTAGAGCCAGGCTTCTCAAACGGTAATGTGTTTATGAAGCATTTCTGGATCTTGTGAAAATGAACATTTTGACTTAGTAGGGTTTGGGTGGGGCCTGAGAGTCTCTGGTAAGCTCCAGGTGACGCTGATGCTGTTGGTCCTTTGTCAACACCGAACAGCAACTCTGTAGAGGCCCGTCTTCTTGCCAGGTTCAGAAAATATGTGTAGTGTATAGTGCTTAAGCAAGATAGCAGAATGGTCATGGACCCAGAGTTGTGTGTTATATGCTAAATGCTTTTAAGCAGGCTATGTAGCTTCTCTATAACTTATTTCCCCTCATTTGTAAAATTAGAATAATGGATACTTCCCTCATTGGCATTATTATTTTTAACCACTCTGTTTCAAATTCCTTCTCAACTCTACTGTCTTTGACAAGAAGACATAATTGCAAAAAAAAAAAAAAAAAAAAAGTGCAAAAAAATCTGGCTGCATTCAAGGGGTGACAAATTGTTCCTGGTTTTCCTGAGACAATTCTAGTTTTAGCACTGAAAGTCCCAGGTCCTGGGAGTCCATCATTCTTGGGCAATTTAGTTAGGACGCTTGTTCCTCAGAGCTGAATTCCCAGTTGGTCTTGAGAAATGACTCTCAGAGGTGGCTTGCTCAACATGATAATGAGTGAGGGAAATGCTTGTTTATTTTAGTAGAACTTCATTGTTGGTGGCTTTATTTTTAACCCCTTTTTTGTTTGGTTGGTTTTTGCAGTGTTCAAAAGCTGAATGAGTTTCTCTTGAGTGATGAGATTGGTGAGGATAGCTGGCGAACTGGTGAAGGTTCTCTTCCTTTTGAGTCCTGTAAGAAACACACTGGAGTGGTAAGTGTTTTTTCTTATTATTGAAGCTGTGAATAGGTAACAGCTCCAAGATTTGATGATTGTAAATGAGTGCAATTAGAAGAAATTGTAAGCTCCACTTTTAACCTATGTAAAAAATTGCCACCTGCTTCTACAAAAACTTCAATAGTCTAAAATTCATAAACAGTTGTATAAGGTTTGTCATTAGGAATCATCAAAGAATTATTCCAAGAGGGACAGCACATGTTCAATTGAAAAAAAAGTTAAAAGGTTGTCTGCCCCAAACTTTATATGAAAATAATGCTAAATAAGCTTAACAACTCCCACACCATATTCTTTTAATACTTCTTAGCTGTATTATACTTTTTAGTTTAAAAAGTGCTTTTGATGCATTATATCTTTTGATTCACTTAATATAACATTATATCACCTTATTTTTATCTTCCAACTGAATATATTGAGTCTGTGTATTTTGTGGCTTAAATAAAGTCATAAACTTAGTAAGCAGCAGAGCCAGAATTAAAACCTGAGTCTTATAACTCCTGTTCCAGTTTATTCATCCATTACCCAAATATTTACTCAATATCTACATACATCCTGGAAACATGTTCAATATTATTTTGTCATGTATTACATGTAATATGACATGGACCATATATTTGCCTGTGTTTCTAAACTTATTGGCTACTCTGCACTTCAGGGATAAGCTATGAACAAGGCAAACAAGCTCCTCTTTGTCACAGTTAGCTTTTTTAAGGTAGGAGTCAGATGATAAACAAGTTTTAAAAAGTGAGATAATTTCCTTTGAGAAGAAAATAAAATAGGGGTATGAGAGAGTGACTGGGATACTGGAAGCTGGGTGATCATTTCCCAGAAAGGCCCCCTCTGAAGAGCTGGCATTTGGGCTGAGACCTGAATGAAGAGTACATACCTGTTCAGCAAAGATTGGGGGAAGAAAGCATTTCAATCAGAGAACCAGGAGATGCAAAGACCCTGAGGTGGGAATGAATTTGGTGTGCTCAAGGAACAGAGAAACACTTTGGTTGAAGCCTGGTGAAGAGTGGAGAGATAAGACAAGGTAAGAACAAGGATTGAGGGTCTGGATTGTATTGACATGCAATAGGAAACCATAGGAGGGTTTTAAAGCAGGGACTGATAGAATTTTGGTTATCTATCTATCTATCTATCTATCTATCTATCTATCTATCCGTGAAGCTTGAACTTGGGACCCTGAGATCAAGACCTGAGCTGAGATCAAGAGTTGGATGTTTAACGACTGAGCCACCCAGGCTCCCCAATTTTGGTTATATTTTAAAAGATCACTTTTACTACTGGGCTGAGTAATCAGTGGGAACAAGAGTAGAACAGATAGATCAGTAAGAAGATTATTACAATAACATAGGCAAGAAATGACGATGGTTAGAATTAGTTTTTGTGACAGTTGCAGTGGACATTATGAGAAAGTAATCTAATTCAGTGTACTTTTTTTTTGGTTGAGTTGATAAAGACTTGCTGATAGACTGGATAGGGAGACTAAGATGTGAGTGGACTGGTGTTGAGGTAGAATCAAGAGGTATATTTGCACATGACAATTTTGAGATATTCAATGACATCTAAGAAGAGAAGTCAGCATTGGAGATGTAAGTTTAAGAGTCATTAGCCATTAGATATTTAAATTAATGAGACTGGATCACATCACTTTTTTGAAAGGTGTGTCTGAAAAATTCTGAAAGAAGTCTTTAAAATTAATATGTATGTTTCATAACAATAAAATAGAAAGATACTATTCTAAAGTGGGTCATGTTATAATTAGTATTAGTTATTTGTGTTAATATCAGACAAAAATATGAATATATTTACTATTTTCATACCCAAACAAAATTACACATGCAATCTTCTGACTGGAATTAATTGAGGCTTGGAAAGTCTTCCAGGAAGTCAATCTATATTAAATTTTTCTCTACATCATGTCTAAAACTGCTAAAAATAGTTGAGATGAGCACTCAACTATATTTAGATTTGCTGTTTTCTTCTGCTTTTCTGGAGTTTTACTTTACTTTTTTGTTATTTTATTGAGCCAGTGTGATTTTGGCTGAGAAGGAGATACCACCCATGCATGTATACACTGGAGTAACCATGCCTCAAAGTGCTAGTTTGCTATTGTGTGGACATGGACACAAAGACAAGAATACATTATAGAGTGTCTATACTTTGAGGCAGCAGGAAGGTCAAGTACTTGATTAGAACCAGTGTTGTCATCCTTTGGATTATAAGAGATTACCAAAGAATTTATGAGGTCATCTTTCAGAGATGTGGGGATGAGCAGAGTGGATGACCTCAAGAATGAGGATGTAGGAGGTCAAGTTTGTGGAGTTAGGGAAATCTGAAGAACCTTTTGTATGAGATGAGGGATAGAAGAAAAATTGAACTGAGAAAAGGTTTTTGGAAGGAAAAAAGAATCCTCTTCGAATGTATTCAATATCTTCAGGGTTATTGAAACCAGACTGGACTTCTGATGTCTTTCAGGGTCATTCATCACTGCTGATGGGCCAAACCACAAACGACAAACTTTTTAAAATGGAATGAAAAAAGCTGTGTGTTTGAAAATAACACTAATGGAAACTTCTTGAGAGCTTAAGATGCTATGTATTCTGTAAAAGCTTAGAGTTAAGTGGTTTTGGCTGTAGAATCTCCATGGAGAATTAGTGACATTCTAGAGCCAAAGTCTCTTCAAATTACATCTGTGGAACTCCGACTCAAATCTCTGTCAACACATCTCCTTCTCCAACCCTCTTATTAGTTTTGTGAAGAACATGACGTCATTCCTTTTAGACCTCTGGGGCAATAGTACTATAGAATTAAAGACTCTAGAAGACAGAGGATTTATGTAAAGACATAGACCCATCTTGTGAGGAAGATACACTTAGCTTGAAGGATACCGACTTTCCACATCTCATGCAACATACTTCCAGGGTCATCTGTGACATTGTGAAAAGAAAAACAGAACTAAAATTTCAGGAACACTCTCTCTATTTTTTTTTAAAGTTAAAATGCATTCAATATTTTCTATGCGACAGAACCACTGCTAGTTCTTCTCAGCACCTTTTTAATCTGTGTATTTATTTGCACGTAGCCTAGCAATGTACTATTTGATAATTTGGTGTTCTGTTGATATAACAATTGATGGAATTTGGAAAAGCAATATCTTGTTTGGATTAAATTACTGATTATTTGAGTACATTTCTAATTCCCATAGTAGAATTCAGTGGATTTTTCAAAAAGCTAAACCTGCAATTCCAGGCCAAAAGAAAAAAAAAGTTTCACAGTTCTAGAATACTTTGCTTTTATAGGTAATTTAACAGTTTTAAAGTATATTATTACTTAGCCTTCATAAAATCTATAAGGTATTTAAGTAAGACAGATAATTATTTTTGTTGAAACACTTGTTCACTAGATTCCTTGCACAAATTTCGAGATTATGAATTTTTCTATATTAGAGGTTTACAGAGCTGAATTTTCTACCTTCTCTTTAGTCATCTGTCTCTACTGCATGACATTGAAGTCAAATTTAGAGAATAACAAATTTCTATTTCTATGACCTAACTTAAGTTCCTTTTAAGTATGAGAAAACTGTCAAACTTCAGCTAACATCC
Source organism: Mirounga leonina (assembly GCF_011800145.1). Taxonomy (NCBI): domain Eukaryota; kingdom Metazoa; phylum Chordata; class Mammalia; order Carnivora; family Phocidae; genus Mirounga; species Mirounga leonina. The sequence continues at coordinate 12,255,048 of NW_023270504.1, forward strand.
TCTTTATAATGGATGCTTTAGTCCTTTGACCAGGAACAATGCTATAACATTTGAGAAAGACTAGATCATTTTATTATACTTACATCAGCATTATATGTTTATATACTTATGAAATAATATATATACATATTTGGACCAAAGAAAATCTGATATCCTTATGCTTTTTCTCACTCCACAGTGGATCCTTGGGTGATGTGTAGCCCAATCTGAGTTCTGTGAATGTGTGAGATTCAAAATCCTCACGATTCAAAGGGTGATCAAAATGTACTGTTGGAACATTTACAAGCTCAGTGGCTTCGCAAGTAGATTCTAGTTTAATCTGAGTTAGTCTGCTTGTCTTTTGACATACGTGCTGTTTTTTACTGCCTGAGTATATTTATCGGGAGAGCTATAGGAGGAATATCCAAAACCTAGTTTGGGGCTCTGCACTTTCAATTCCATCTGTTGCAAGTACCACATCTTTGTATTTTCATTTTTCTTAAAAGGCTTGTGAATTAGGTTTAAAATGATAGCTTAAGGCTTTTTGTTATTATTTGCTTTTTTTTTTTTTTTTTTGGAGAAGCCATCGAAAGAATTAAAATATCACATTCACTTTGCTTCTTTCTTTTTCTTGGAATTTCAAGTGGAGAAGTAACAATATGAGTTAATGTTCAGTAAAACATCTTTTTTTTTTTTTCATAAAGCTTCAACTTGTGTTTTTTTCCATTTGGAATGCAGCAGCCGAAAACTATAAACAGGAAGCAGCCTGGAAGATATCACCTGGACAGCTGTGAGCAATCCACCCAGCGTCTACGTCCTGTAGAGACCGAAGATATTGCAATAAAGGTTGTTTTATTTCCCGGATTCTTGCATGGCTAGAAACATTTATGTTACTCTTTTATGGTGACGTTCTGTAAAAGTGTCCTAAATCGGGTCTTTTAAGTCTCTTTACTGTGATCACCAATCCTCATAACATTTTCAGAAGTGTTCTGATGAGTTTCATCGCCAGCTCTGCTTTGCCTCCTGACCACATTTCTTGCTCCAGCAATTCTGTTTTAGTAATGGGAACATGAACCCTTCTTCGGAATCTGCGTTAGAAGCTAGTCTCCAACGTACTTCCTTTCATACTCTTACATTCCTCTACCTAGTAAATTGATTTATAGAGAACACCAATATTATAAATCCAGGTTTTAAGGAAATAAATTAGATAGTAGTTGTCTTCAACCAGGAGAGGCTTAGGCCAGTGTTGCATGCATTCCCTCCCCCCGACCGCGGCCCCCCCGCCCCCCCACCCATGGGCCCCCCCGCACCCGCCTGGTTCCCAGTAGTGCCTTTGATCCAATTTCATTTCAAACAGCCTTTTGTACTTTCCCAGCAAGTGTGCTTAGGTAGAACAGGCCACCAGGGGATAACAAGACAAGGATTGATAGTGGGTCCAAAGAGGGGTCAGTGGTGTGCAGGAACCGATGCCCGAGCAGTCAACGGCTTTTAGACATCAGTGCAGCCAGAGTCCTGGAAATTAGCCCTTTTAGAAAACTGTCGACTGCTGGGCTAACCAACTCCCTGTGCTGCCCAGGCCGGTCAGAGAGTGAGGGAGCCTCCACGCGGAGTATCATAGAGCCGAGGGCTACATTTAGATCTTCTCTCTCTCTGTATTGCCTGACACAATACTTGTCCCACAGTAGGCACTTAGCAGTTGGAGCAAATGTGTGGTTGGATGGAATAAGTGAATGTTAGTTCAAACTCTGCCATCGATTTGATGTGTGACTTTTGGGCAAATCACTTTGCCTCTCTGAGCTATGGTTTGCCCATCTTGTGGTGGGGATGCCATTTTAGCATTATTGTTTTGAGGATAAAATATGTCACGTGAATTTTAAAGAGCTTTAGTGATTTAAAAAAAAAATTTTTGTAAAGATTTTATTTATTTATTTGACAGAGAGAGAAAGAGAGCATAAGCAGGGGGAGCCGCAAGCGGGGGGAGAGGGAGAAGCAGGCTCCCTGTGGAGCAAGGAGCTTGACGTAGGACTCGATCCGATCCTTAAACCCTGGGATCATGACCTGAGTAGATGGCAGACCCATAACTGACTGAACCATCCAGGCGCCCCAGGAGCTTTAGTGATTCTTAATCTTGGCTGTACATTAGAACCTCCCAGAAAGCTTTAAGTGTGTGTGTGTGTGTTTATGAATATGATTCAGGCATCATTGAAAACAATAGTTCTAGTAGTTCCCTAACAATTATAATGTGTAGATAGGGTATGAAGTACTAGGCTATGACAAAGTCTGGAATGAGAGAGTAGGAAGGGCCTTCTGTGCTTCTTACTTCCAATTATGCCCACATAACAAGTAATATATGCATGACTACAGAAACAGGATCAGTTTTTTTTTAATTGACATTTTCTATTCAATATAGTGAAAGTCTAAAAATACATCTTTTCCATGTGACTTACTAAATTTGTTTTTATTTTGAATGTAAAAAAAAGAGGCTATCATTTGTTTTTCTAAAGTTGACCTTTCATGCACCAAAAAGAACACACGCAAAAAAAAGCAAAAAACAAAAAACTCGAAAAACTGCTTAGCAATGGGCACTGCAGTTTCAGGCCCACCATCAAGCCTTTAAGTTTTTATTCATGGTGGAAATTCTCAAGTTGGTAATAACTCATTTGTCTTTTTGAAATCTTTTTTTTATTGTGAAATAGAACATGCCTCCAGAAAAGTACATAAAATATGTATGTACCATTAAATGAAAAAGTGAACCCCTATGCAACCAGCAAGTAAAGAACATCACCGGTTCCCTCCGAAGTTCCTCCCAATGCACACATTTGCTGTTCCCTCTCCTATCTCTCCAAGAAACAATTGCCACCCTGAATTTTATCGTCATCATTTCCTTGGTTACCCCTGCTATGCATGCCTCCCTAAAAACATATTTTAGTTGTTTTAAGTTTAAACGTGTGCTTGTGTGTGCGTGTGTTTTGTTTCTTTTGCTTATTATGTATGTCTAGTTAATCCGGATCATCATGTGAAGACGTACTTCATTCATTCTCATTACTGTGTAACATTTCAATGTATGAATGTGCCAAAATTTATTTGTCTGTTCTACTTTTGATGGGCTTTTGGTTATTTTTCCATTTGGGGCTATTGTGAACAATTGCCAAGTCACGGGGTCTGTGCATCCTCATTTCCCAGATAATGGAAAATTGTTTCCCCAAGTGGTTGTGCCAATTTACACTTTCACCAATGGGGACTGAGAGTTCTGGTTGCCCTGCATCTTCACCAGTGCTTCCAATATTTTGCCAAAGTGTGTATTATGAGGAGGTGCCATTGTATCTTGTGCTTTTTATTTACTTTTATTTACTTTTCTGATTTCTACTGAGGTTGAGCATCTTTTCACGTATACATTGGCCAGGTGGATTTTGATTTCCTCTTTTGTGACTTGCCAGCTTATTTGTTCCCTCTACCTTTAAAAAATTCTGGGTACTACTTCTTTATACTTTATACTTTAGCTGTTTTGGCAGTTATATGTTACAGAACTCTTCTTCCATTTAGAGCTTGGCTTTATCGTATCAGAAGTTGTTAATTTTAGTGTAGTCTGGTTTATATAACTTTTCCTTATGGCTGATGCTTTGGGGTTTTTGTCTCATTTAAGAAAACTTTCCCTGCCAGAGGTCATGAAGATGATTTATATTAGCTTCTAAAATCTTTGAAGCTATACCTTTCACTTTTAATTCTTGAATCAACCTCGGATCCATCTTTGTGTTTGGTATGAAGTAGGGATGTGATGTAGAAGGGAAATCAGTAACAAACAATTTTGGTTGAAATTTAGCAGTAGTAAATTTAGTGGCAGTAATTTTACTACACTTAGTAGTGAGTCTGTAAACTCTGATTTAATTTTTTATATGACATCCGGTTGTTCCAGTTCCTCATATCGGTCATTGTCCCCACTGACATTCAGTGTAGTCTCATACACACTTCAAGGATCTTTATATGTCTAGACTGATTGCTGGCCTCTATTATTTTTTTTCATTGGTTTCTCTCACCCAGATTCCACTGTTATGATCATTATAACTTTCTAATAAACACTGACATATTTTAGGACAAGTTCTTATATGTTATTGTTTTTCTTTTCTTTTTTTTTTTTTAAAGATTTTATTTATTTATTTTGACAGAGAGAGACACAGCGAGCGAGGGAACACAAGCAGGGGGAGTGGGAGAGGGAGAAGCAGGCTTCCTGCAGAGCAGGGAGCCCGATGCGGGGCTCGATCCCAGGGCCCTGGGATCATGACCTGAGCCGAAGGCAGACGCTAAACGGCTGAGCCACCCAGGCGCCCAGCATCAACCTTTTTTTTTTTTTTTTTTAAAGATTTTTTTTATTTGACAGAGAGAGACACAGTGAGAGAGGGAACACAAGCAGGGGGAACGGGAGAGGGAGAAGCAGGCTTCCCGCCGAGCAGGGAGCCCGATGCGGGGCTCGATCCCAGGACCCTGGGATCATGACCTGAGCCGAAGGCAGACGCTTAACGACTGAGCCACCCAGGCGCCCCTATGTTATTGCTTTTCTTCTGAAATATCTTCGCTATTCTTGTCCCCTTTGTGGGAACGAGGCTTAGTGTGCCTCAGGTCTTAAAGCTCTGAATTTGTCCCCTTTTCTTTACACTTGGACTTGGTATTTCCTTACTCCTTGTTTTAATGAACTTCTTTACAAACTACAGTTTATTCAGCACTTTTCCTTATTTTTGCTTATTTTCAGCAGGAGGAAATGGACGATGGTTTGTGTAATGTCCTGCCTTTAAATTCTTAAAAAATTATTTAATTGAAGTAAAATTCACATAGCATAAAATTAACTGTTTTAAAGCGAACAATTCAGTGACATTTAGTACATTCACGATATTGGGCAACCACCACCTCTCTCCCATTGCAAAATATTTTTATCATCCCAAAGGGAAATCCCATACCCATTAAGCAGTCACCCCCCATTTACCCCTATTTCTTACCACTGGCAACCACCAATCTGCTTTCTGTCTTTACGGATTTATCTGTTCTGGATATTTTATATAAATGGGTCATGCAGTAGGTAACTTGCATCTGTCTAGTTCCTTCCTTTACTTTTTTTCTTAAAGATTTTATTTATTTATTTGACAGTGAGAGAGAGAGTACAAGCAGGGGGAGCAGCAGGCAGAGGAAGAGGGAGAAGCAGGCTCCCTGTGGAGCAGGGAGCCCGATGCAGGGCTCGATCCCAGGACCCTGGGATCATGATCAGAGCCGAAGGCAGATGCTTAACTGACTGAGCCACCCAGGCACCCCCTTCCTTTACTTTTAATACATTCTTTCCCCTTATCCATGATCCCCACTCCTGTTCTGTACCACTCCCCTGCCATTATGGTACAAGCTCTAATGTGCTCAATATATGTGCCTAAACATACTCATATCCTTGTAAAATATGTAAAAAGCATCTATGTGCTTTCAGTCTCCTGAAATGTTTTCATGATGGTTTGCTCCTTCTTACAACACTACTCTGTTCTGTAGTATACATCACTGTATTTTCCTTATCCGCTAGGAATGGACACTGGCTTTGCCTCCATCTTCCTTCTATCACAAACCATGCTATGATGTTCATTTTTGTACTTACCCTTTTATGGACCTTTGCAAAGATGTATATGTTGCCTGATTTTCCAAGGTCAAACAAATATTTAGGTAAACCTAGGATTTTAACCCTGGTGGAGACATGAGACTATTTTGTAAAAGGCAGGAGGGAGTGGAAGTGCAGGTTGCCGCAGGAGAGACTAACTTGGACCCTCTTCCATCATCCTTCTTGAACGGAGGTTGTCCCCTCTTTTACTTCTGTGTAGCGACACTGCATTCTTCTAGCTCCTTCCCTGCTGCTTTCAGACCATCTTTTCAACTCTCACACCTTTGTGAAGTTTTGGCATTTTCTACCTTTGTGGACCTGTTTCCCTGTCCATCTCCCTAGCTTACTTGGTGCCTTGCATGGATGTGGTTTAAACTTCCAAGTGCACAACTCTTTAGTATCCCAGCCCAGAAATCTCTTACTCTGCTCTCACTCCATTTCTACTACCTTGCCTGTGGTCATACCTGGCCACCACTGGGAACTGCTCTCCTCCAAAATCTTAAACTCTATTGTGTCAGGCAGTCACTGACCCCAGAACCCTACTTCCAGCTCTCTCAGGCCTCACCACTGCTGACATTGCTTTTTAACCTTATCGAGACCTCCAGCAACTTGAGCCACTTCTTTTTCCCTCAGTCCTTTAGCACTTTCTGTAACCAATCCAACTTCGTGCTTTTGACACTCCTAGAAGAGGCTACCGAGCACTATAGAGGAAATGACACAATGGACGGTTGGCAGAGCCACACATTTAGGATCTCCCCGCTCTGATGCCCCTCAGTAGTTCCTGGCAATCCTTTACGTGCCTCCCGTCAGCATTAGTTTCCTCAGCCTCCTGTGGCTCTTCAGCTTTCAGCACTGTCTTCTCACCTCCTTCCATGTCCCATTTGACTTTTTCTCTCTGCCAACAAGCCTCACTCTCAGTTCGTTGAAAACACAAGATTATCGGGGAGGGCCTTTCTCAGTTCCACGCTGGCCCACTTCCAAACCCAGTTATATTTGCAGCTCCTTGAGCCTCAGAGAAACAGGATCCTCAGGCTGTTTAAATTTTTGGAGCGTCATTTATCAGTTAGCCACAGTATCTTAAACCTCTAACCCAGCCAGCTCTAGTCATTATTTCCCACATGTTTCATAGTTTTCTGATCCTGTGCCTATTTGTATTGTAGGTCTTTACCCCCAAATGCCTTCATTGTAATTCAATATATTTTCCAAACTAGCTGAAAGACTTCTTCTTCCAAAAAAATTTTAAGCCCCATCTCAGACATAAATGGTTTTCTTTCTCAACTGTGAATGGTTTTCTTTTTGTTACCCTTATTTGCCTGTCCCCTCTATTTGTTACTTAGCCCATACTGTCTTGTACTGTACTTGCTCCTGTCCATGGTCTATTTACTCAACTGGCTCCAAGCTCCAAGCAAGTAGGCAGGAGGTATTACACCTTTTTTGTAGCCCACATCGATACAAAGCACCTCACAAAGAGTGGGTGCTCAGCAAATATATGTAAAGCAATCAGTAATGCAGCCCTTCCATGCCACCCTCCTCCTGGGGCTAATTTCATGTACATCTATGTGACGGATATTACTAAATGAGCTACATTCTACAAGTTAGAGAAAACCTATGTGGAAAATTGCAACCTTGTCTTTTCAAGCAACTTCCGTCCTTTGGTTCTGTTGTACCTCTTTTGTTTCCCATTTTTGTAACTATTAAAACTATCAAGTCCACCTCATGCCTGTTAAATAGATTGCTTTGGATGACTATAGGTCTTGTGATCTTTGCTGGTTGTTGAGGTTTATCCCACCAGTATATGTTACCTCATTTCTGTGTTTTATTCCACTCTTCCTTTTACTCTTTGTTTTAACTTCATTGAATAGAGATTAATCCACACAGTTCAGGAAATTCCTTTATTACAAAACCTTCCTCCTGGTAACAGAATCATTTTGTTGGAATAATTTGTCATTATTTCCACTCTATACATTGCATCACCAGGATGCTGGGAATTGCCTAGCACTGGAAAAGTAATCAGTGTTGGGGTTACATTAAAAAATATTTGGGATGATTGCTTTTTAAGAATGCTCACATGTAAATGATCTAGTAATCCCGAATTTTCAGAGAAAATTGTAATTTTTAGCTTATTCATAATATCACTAATTCAAAGACCCTCCTTTCACTTCCATTCTTTTTTGTTCTTCATTTATACCCCTCAATAGCTAGAACTCTAAATTAGAATTTCACCACTGTGTGTTCTACCTTATACTGAAAGTCTTTCAGTGCTCTAAATAGAAAACGTATTTTAATTGGAATTATTCTATAACACCAAATATATATATATAATTTTATAATTTAATTTATATGTTCTTCTTTTCTAGGTCACAAATGGTTACTTTTCATGGGGCAGTGGTTTAGCTACATTATCAAATATAGATATTCGAATTCCAACAGGTAAGTCATTTGTTACTCATTTTTTAATTGTTAATTATCACAACCCTGGATTTCCAAGATAATTGATCTTAACAAAAAAAAAGACTTTTTAAATATTATAAACATTATTTATAGTTGTTTATTTGCACCATGTAGCTCATGAGCCACTGTATCATTGTGGAAATGACTGGAAATGCTAAGACTTGCTTTTCACTATGGAGTGTGTAGACATTTGGACAAGTTATTTACTGCCCAAATAAGCTGTTATCAGCTCGTTTGCTGATTTGTCCATTTAAATAATGGGGTAGTTGATTTTTTGTTTTGTTTGAGAAAGGATTTAAAGAAAGACTATTTAAGAGAATTGTTTTCTATCCCTGAAGACAACTAAAGTTTTCAAGATATTTAAGGCTCAAATGCCCACTAATTTTTATTTAAAATGTCTAGGTAATTGAATAAAAATACATTTTTGACCTGGCCTGATGGCAGATAAGTTGGGATTTTTCTATTTTACATGCATATCAAAGTATCAAATTGGAGAAGATGTCTTAATGCCAGCCTAAATCCCTTTCATCCCAATTATCAATCTGAGTCAAAACTGCCCTCTCCTGAGTGAATTGAATAATAAAATTAAAACTAATCGAGATTATTTAGGCAATTATTTCATTGCTCTCTTCATTAATGTCAGCCATTCTCATAGTTGGAAACAGTAAAGCAAGACCTATATCTTTTAATTTTTCTCTCCTTTTTCAAAAAAACTTGTGTATCAGAGAAAGGAGTTATATATACCAAATATATACCTTATTGCTGGAGACCAAATGTGAGCCATTGATTTTGAAACATCAGCCTTTCTAAATGTATTTTGGGTTTATTTTACGAAGAGGATTCTATGTCCTCCTGTTCTTATCCTTTGTTTGATTTCTCTAGGTCAGTTGACCATGATTGTGGGCCAAGTGGGATGTGGGAAGTCTTCTCTTCTTCTTGCTATTCTTGGTGAGATGCAGGCACTGGAAGGCAAAGTTCACTGGAGCAAGTATGTCTATTTTTAATTGGTTTCTATTGCTCTGTCATACATCTGATGATCTTCCAAGGGAAGAAATTAGAGCAATAGATTCCTAGGTTGGGAATCTGAGGATCCCCTAAGAAATAGGTACAGCTTTTTAGTAGAAACCTTAAATGTCATAAATTAAAAATTACAAAACAGTTTCTTACAGAGGTTTAAAATAGCATAAACTAGTATGATTGGGATTGTAAAGTTAAAAGTTAAATGGGTAACATTCAAAGAAATAATTTGAAAATTCATCCTGTGTTAAAAGAAGTTATGGAAAACTGACATTATTCGGAAAGCTTAAATGCAAACAGAACTGTAATGGTTCGGTGTTCAGTGAAGAAATACCAAATAATATTTTCCAAAATCTTCATAAGGGACTGAGAAATCAGCCATTTCTTTTCACACCCAATTTAAAGTAGACATTAGAAATATCTAGTAAGAGACATATGGGTGGGTCAGAGTGATATGGTGTGTCACTGTAAAGGCATGAAAAAGGAAATATCTAGCATGGGGTTTCTTCTGAATATTTGAATGGTTGACTTGCGGCCTTCAAAGCACATTGCAGTAATAAAGTGACTCAGAACCATAATATTATATAATTGTGTAATAAAGTGTTAATCCTATTTATTTAGTTCGACCTACCTAGTAGATTCCCCATAAGCAGTTTATGAAGCAATTGGCTACAGCTTATCTAAGAAATTGGATTGTAGACCAGTGGTTCTCAACCAGGTGTGATTTTGCTCCTGGGGGAGATATTTTTGGTTGTCACGCTGGGGAAATAGGCTGCTTCTGATCTTGTTGGTAGAGGCTAGGGTTGCTGATAAACATTTTACAGTGCACAGGACTCCCCTCCCCCGGCCACACAAAACAAGGAATCATCTGGCCCCAAACTTCAGTTGTGCCGAGGTTGGGAAACTTTGCTCTAGATCAGTAGATGTTTGCTCATATTTTGCACCCCACCATTGTGAACTCTATTGCTGCTGACTCCACTGTTTACACACAGATATGTCTCAAGGGTGAGTAAAGACTATTTAAAGGCATTTTTAGAATTGACTCTATGTTAAACTCCAGTAAAGAGAAGAAAATGCGTGGATGTGAAATTTGAAGGAAACATCCTATATTTGGTATCATGGACAAAAGAAGGAGACTGAGAAATGTTGAGTGTACATTTTATTCCTAGTGGGCCAACTGAAAAGACAGTAGACATGAAACTATTTAGTGAATATCCAGAAGAGAGCTTGGTAAATAATTGCTACCTACAGTTTGTTTCATGACAAGTTCCTGGTGATCATTAAGGTCAGGCACCAGGCGGTCTGCCCTGTCACTATCTCCTTCCATCTTATAGGTTTTGAGAAGTAGGTTTTACTTGATTAAATTATATTGTGTGACGTGTTCAACCATAATCAAGTTATTTGGGTTTTATTTTTACCTTTGTTTCACTGTCATTAAAACAGAAAGAAAGAATGGGAAATCATGACAGAAGAAGCTTGAGATTTTATTTTCAGACCTCTAGGATGTTCTTCTAATCTAGTCATCTCTAGTGTTAAATTTAAGATCCCACTTAGGCCAGATCAACTTCCAATATTATCATTAATATCTTTATCATTTTGTTAATGGATAAATAAATGATATGCTACTTAGGAAAGTATTTTACATAATCTAGGGGCACCTGGGTGGCTCAGTCGGTTGGGCATCCAACTCTTGATTCCGGCTCAGGTCATGATCTCGGGGTCCTGGGATGAGCTCTGCATCAGGCTCCGTGTTCAGTGGGGAGTCTTCTTGCCCCTCTCCCCCTCCCCACTCCCTCTCTCTCTCTCTCTCTCAAATAAATAAATAAAATATTTTTTAAAAATAAGTAAAATAACATACTATAATAAAGCTTGAAAAATAAAGATAAAGATATCAAAAAAATAAGATTTAAGTAATCTGAGACGTGAATGGGTAGAAATGCATGCACTAGAGTCCTGTGTATTTATAAAACATGGAGCACAGATTCCCCTCTGAGCTTCATGAAAGCTAGGCAAAAAGGAAACTAGAGATAAAAACATGCAGTTACTCAACCGAGGTTAAGAAATCTTTCTTATGGATCCTAATAATAAAAGCTAATAAAAAAGATTATATCTTAGAGATAAAGCCAATAGGATGAAGGTGTAAGAAGGGATTTAAGATAATTCTAAGTATTTATAAAATCCTCATAATTTAAAAATCATCTTTTTATGAACACTTGCCTTCACAGACAGTAATTCCATCTCTTAATGGCAGAAGGACTGAGATTTTCTTCAAATACTGTTTGTGTTGGCTTAGAGACACAACTCTTAAAAACTAAGTCTCTAAGATTCGATAAACTAACACAAATTCTATTTTCCTTTAACTACAAGAATTACTTAATTTTCTTCCATGGTATCCTTAATCTCTGATAAAACATATTTTCAGATCAGGAATATTCAGAAGATACTGACCTTCTTTTAAAGAGTTATTTGTAATTACTCTTCATTCCATAAGAGGTTGTTGTGCCTAGTCCAATAAGGAAAGGCATAGAAATGTTATTAGAGTGAAGCTAACTTAGAAATGATCAGTATTGTGGTTTGTCTCCCTCTCTGGTTTCGTCTTGTTTCATTTTTCCCTCCCAAACCATAAGAGACTTTTAATCTCAGGAAACAAACTGAGGATTGCTGGAGTAGAGGGGGGTGGGAGGGATGGGGTGGCTGCGTGATGGACATTGGGGAGGGTATGTACTATGGTGAGCACTGTGAATTGTGTAAGACTGATGAATCACAGACATGTACCCCTGAAACAAATAATACATTATATTTTAATAAAAAATTTAAAAAAAAGAAATGATAGGTTGATGATGTGCAAATGCTAAGAAGTACTATATGTTTGATATTGTTGAAAGCTCAAAAAAAAAAAACCCAATAAACTAAATGTTAGCATAAGGCATCAAGTGCCTTGCTGTCATTATTTCACCATTGCATGTATCTCTGGTTGCATGAATTTTATTTTTACATGTGTTCTCATAGACTGGCATGAGCAAAGTCCAATAAAGTACTTTGCCCTATTGTGGTGATAAATATTTACTTTAGGCGGGAGAGAAGGTACTGCTGCTCATCTAGGACACACCTACATGGATAGAACCAGGTACACAAGGACCTCTATAGATGTTTCTTTGGAAATTGCTACCTTTGACCTAGTCTGCCATGTTGTAGCCCCAGAAGAGAAAGGTGAGAGAGACAAGGAAGGGACTAAAAAATTTTCCAAAATTGTCAGAATGTCAGGGTTTTTACTCCTGCATCTTGGTGTGCTCAATATTTGTTGAAAAGCAAATGTTCTGGGGTGCCTGGGTGGCACAGTTGGTTGAGCGTCTGACTCTTGGTTTCGGCTCAGGTCATGGTCTCAGGGTTGCGGGTTTGAACCTTGAGAAGGGCTCGGCATTCAGTTCAGATTCTGTCTCCCTCTGCCCCTCCCCTCCTCTCTAAAAATAAATCTGAAAGAAAGAAGGAAAGAAAGAAAGAAAAGAAAGAAAAGAAAGAAAAGCAAATGTTCTGCCTGAATGAATTTGTTTTCCCTAGTTGTCTTAATAAACAGTAATTCCTACTGACATCTTAGGAGCTAGAACTAAACTGCTCTACCTAATGGGCGGTTCCAGTGAGGGAGTCTGGAATGTGTAATAAGTGTGGTAATCATGTGAGACACGACATCATTTGTTTTTGGTTTCCCTTTCTTTCCCTTTCCTTCTTGCCCAAGCTATTAACAATCCTCCTGTCAGGCCCCATATGTGCTGATGTTCTATCTTCTAGTGTCTTGATATAATCAGCTTTGTAACAGTGGTTCAATTATTCTAAGACAGGTGAATTGAGAAGTTACTCCTTTTCATGTGACTTTGCCTGGTAAGAAGGAATAACACATCGAGTCAGCTTTCCTGGATTAGATATAATACAGCATGTTTGTGTCCACATCTAGCTCCCATTCTAAATTTTAGCTTGCAAAAGTCACTCTTTCCCATTCCATAGGTATCATCCATGATACTTGAAAGTTGCTAGCTCTCAAGTTTAATTTTTACTCTTGAAAGAAAATACATTCAAATCCTGCATGCAGAAGGGAAATCTTATGCCATTTTCCAGAAGAGGATTTTCCATATGACCCCTTTGTTTTCTTTTGTGGCTTTCAGTGCGGTTCACTGCCACAGTGAATGGTAGAGGATGGGTCTGGATGTGGTCCTGGTGATTTTCATGTAATCAAATAAGATCCGATGTTGGAAGTCAGAGATAATTCTATTGATTTTGGAAGAGAAAAATAGTCCTCCACAGTTGAATTCGATTAAACATATTACTGCTGTGTAGAAGGTTGTAGAGGTGGTCTTTAGAAGTTAAGGACTATGAAGGACTATGGAAAACGAAAGAGTAAGATTTTTTTTTTTAATTTGTTCATGGAAGATGTCTACCTACAAAAGGAACCATATCTATTTTATCTTTCTTACTCTAATACTAGTATATCTTTGACATGCAGATCACTGTGTTAGTTGCTAGGGGAAAATAACTGAGCAAAACAAGTCAGGCCCTGTTCTCATGAAGCTTACTGCTTAGCAGGGAAGGCCATAGGAAGTAAGAAAATAATTCCATAAGTAATTATTTGGTTAAATTTTTATAAATGCCAGGAAGAAGAAGTACAGGATTTTATAAGAACAAATAATAAGTAACCTAACTGACTTGAGTCTGTGGGGTCAACAGGCTTTTTTAGGGGAATGCATAAATGAATGATACTTGAACTTATATTTTAAGGATAAAGCAACATTAAGGAGTCAAAAAAGTAAGGAGCTGCAATATAAGTGGAGATAGAAGGTGGGGAAGAATATTCTAATTCTTCTTCAGTCTTTCTGTGGTCTGTTGTAGTATCCTCTTCCTTTACATGGCCCTTAATGTATATCTTTGATTTCAGTTCTTCTCTAAGTATTAACAGCATACCAATGTACATTTTTGGCCAAGATCTTTCTTCTGAAGACCTAATAACTCCTCCAAAAAGCCTTATATGAGCTACATATTGAACACATCCAAACTGAGTTCATATCCCTTATATCTCCAATACCTACTTCCCCTGTATCTTGGCAGGGGTGTGTCCCCACCAACTGAAATCAGTTGGTGGATGCCCAAGTCAGAGCTCAAAGGTTCAACCTAGATTCTTTTCTCTCTCCATTGCTCCCACATTCCAACCAGTCACTTTCCTTCTGTCTGTCCTTAACATTGCTATGCCTATTTTAATTTGCCTAGTTCAGGAGAATTGCATTTGTGAACTATTCACTGTAATAACTCCTTCACCTTTCTTCATACTTTTAGGAGATGTACCTTTCTGATGTGAAAATCTAATTACCTCTTGCTTATAATTTTTTTTTATTGACTGGCCAAAGCATACAAGAAATATTCCAAAAACCTTTGCATACTATACCAGACCTTTCATGATCTGGTCCCTGTCTAACTTCTTAAGCTCTTATCCTGCCATCCCTGTACCCTTACTATTGTGCTCTAGTAACTCTGAATTGCAGGCATTTCCCAGATGCACACATTTCCTCTGTAATGCCCTTCCTTAGATTGTTAGCCTCACTTTTTTGCTAGTGTCAACTCACATATTATCTCTTCGACAAAACCTTCTCTTATTCTTCCAGGTAGATTGAAATGTACCTTCTCTCCTGGTCCCTCTGTATTTTGTTTAAGTAACTAATGTGGATGGTCTCCTTAGTAGACTGAGATACCCTATATCCAAAGCATGTTGTCTTTTTCTCTTTATCTGCTTCACATCTAGTCCAGCCCCAGGCTCTTTTCTATTTTTATTTGTGGAAAAACAGCACTCTCCCATCTCTGTCTCTATCTCTATCTCTATCCTGTCTCTGTCTATCTTTCTAATCTCAACCTACAGCCCCCTTCAACTACTACTCTAGCCCCTTCCTTTAGTCCATTCCTCTTATACTCCTCTTGCCTTAGCCCACTACACTCTGGTTTCTACCTCTGCCACTCCACTGAAACTGTTGAGTCCATCACTGGCATCCTAGTTTTTAAATTCACAGGGTACTTTTTGATCATTATGTTACTTGATTTCCTGGCCACTTGACATTGTTGCCCATACCTTTTCCTTTAACAGGTCTCCTTGCTTAAATTCCACTCACAGTTGAGTTTACCTCAAAGCATTTGCCTGCTCCTTTTGGTCCTTTCTCCAGTTTCTCTTCCTTAGCCATTTATTAAATACTGCTGTTTTTCAGGTTCTGACTTTGTCCCCTTCATTTCTGCCTCTGTATATACTCACCAGGCAATCAGATAGCTTCCTATGAATTTAGTTTCCTCTATCTGGTCCTGTACCTGTGTTCTATTATGAAACAAACTACAATTGTTGGAAGTCATTTATTGACTTTTCACTAATTAAAGATGGAATCCAAAGCCCTTGATACCTAAGGCATATATTAGGAAGGAAACATCACTACAAGGTCTTCATTTGTTTACCAGCTCTCTCTCCTAAGCTTCAAATTCTGCTTCCTGGCCATGGTCATTCGGGAATCCCTGGGGTACCTCAAACGGAATGTGTCTGATGTTGAATTTGCTATCTTCCCCCAACATATGCACTTCCTCATCTGTGTTCCCTGTCCACAACTTCTTCCTCTCCTGTATCCCCTCCCATCTTGGTATCTTTGAAGGTATCTACTTCTCTTCATTCATTCACCATTATTCTAATTCAAAGCACTGCCTTCATATCTTGATTACTGACCACTTCCAGTGGTCTCTCTGTCAGTCTAATCTTGCTCCTCCAATTCGTTTGGTACATTCTGCAATTAGAGTGATATATCTAAACTGAACCTATCTCACTCTCTCTTGTTTAAACCTTTTCAGTATTTTTCTGTTGTTCTGAAGACAAGTTCAATGACTGTAAAAATGTTTTATGAGCCCCTTTGCTTTCTGGCTGTGCATGCTTTTTAAGTTCACTCATACTTTTTTTCTTCACTTGCCATTTACACCCACATTTTAGCCATGCCGAATTTACATCAGTTCCTTGTAAGGCCAGGATAACTCAAGACCATCAGTATGTGTTTTAGTGGGTCTGAAATACTCTTCACCTTTACTTCATCTAGCTCACTCTTGCTTGCCCCTCTGGCAGCAACTCTGCTGTATACCCTGGCTTGCCAAACGTGGACTGGATGTTCTTTTCCTAGGGAGATGATCAATATATACTTTAAAATTGATATTGAATAAATATAGTTGGAATTTAATGAATAGTAATTGAAAAAAACTGATGCCTTCCAAATTCATATGTCCAATCTGGGCTGACATTTTCAAACATCTGGTGAGCATTTTCATGAGTCTAATTGGCACTTCTGGCTGAATGGCCAGTGGGCAAATGAATCCATTAATTTCTGCCATACACCTGCTTTTCTTCATCTGTTTTCTGTCTTCCTCAAATTAACTAAAACCATTGAGGTCATTCACTGGCTTTTTACCATTAGAAAATCAAATTTCTCTATATCTAAAGCATATTATGTGGAACTATCACTTAAGGGAAATTGTATATTTCATTTTTGTGTGTGTGAGCAACTTAAGTTAGGGAATAGTCATTTTTGAGAGGGAATTTTTAGTCTGAGATAGTTTTTTCCTGCTTCCATTAACCATACCAAGATGTTATTAGCAATGTGCATGCGTGAAAATCTTATCATTAGTAGCTCAAAGCTAAACATCACCAGGCAACGTACTTAGGTATATTTTCTCCACAAAAGCATATGGTGTTTTCCAAAGCCAAATCAGATCTATTTTGGGGGTTCCATTGGACTTCAATTTTGTGTGTAGTTTTTGAATTCAGGTCTTTCCGAAGGATGGGATTCGATTAAATTATTAAAATTCAGAACAATAAAATGAATAGGTCTTCAGGTGTTTTTTTCCCCCATAACATAGACATAACTAAATGTTTTTAGACAAACACCTTTTTGTACATGAATCATATCAAACAATACTTAATTTTACCCAAATGTTGCAGTTTGACTTATTGTACATGTCTGTCTTTCTCACCAGTTCCTTAAGGGCCAGGCTGTGTCTAAACCTTTTAAGTTTAGAGCCCCCAAAATGTTCTTCTTTTCATGCCACAGGGTAGCTAATTAAGAATTTAAATAGATTACATTTGAATTTTAAAGGTAGGAAGGCCTTGGAGATACCAAATCCTTATACAGACTAGAAAACTATTCTAGGAAGATTACCTAAATTTATACAGCTTGTTGGAACAGAGTTGGGGTAGAACTCAGGTCACTGTATGAACCCAGATTTTGTATGTAATAGAATAGTACTGTCTATCTTTTGGAAGGTTACTAAGTAATTATTTCCTAGCTGATGAAGATGTAAAAGAAAACTATTATCTGTCTGGTTTGTCTTTGAAATTAATATCAAAAACCATTTGGGAAACAGCTCTTGAATATGTTCAATGTTTATTTTATTTCCAACCTGATATATGCACACATTCATTCTATATTTATATTTCATAATTAATGAACATTGTTTGCCATACTTGCAGTGTAAATGAATCTGAACCTTCTTTTGAAGCAACCAGAAGGTATTATTTCTATTTTAATCTGCGTTTAATAAGAATAACTTTCTTCCTCAGACTTTACTTAATACTCAGTCTCTTACTCCTGGTCATTTTATTCATTCTTATAGTGTATGAAGTTTTTATTAAAATGTGCCTACATATTTCCAAAAGCAGTGGTTCCCAACACTTATAGGCTGTTAAAAAATTAACTTGCCAAACAAAATGGCCTATTGTGTCAATGGTTTTCCTCTCCATGATTCACAAAGTTCTCAACTTTGGCTGAAATTCAAACTGTTCTTTCTTAGCAAATTGGTTTTGGGACTTCATAAAATAAAAATGCAAGAATATGTATATTGTTTATGAGTTAAACAGTGATGGGATCTGTCCATAAGCTAGAGATAGGAAGACTGGGGGGAGGGGAAGGAGACATGTCAGAAGTTGGGAACCACTGTTTTACTGTACATATGGTTATCTCAGAGACTACTAGCATACTGTGTATCATCATGTCTTTTAACCTCCTAAGACATAATGTTTCAGGTGATCACTGAGAATTTCTAATTACTCTTTTTCTTAACCTTACTATCTTTTAACCTTGATTCCTTAATTAGTACTTACAGACCATGAACTAACTGTGGAAGTGTGACTTTAAAGCTGACCCCTTTCTTACCCCAATCCCATCGTATTCTTTATCTTCAACTCACATGTATTTGTTACTGCAAATTAAAGTCTGATATATAGACATCTGGTAGAATTTGCAAGCAAAAAAAAAAAAATGGGGGAGGAGGAAGAGGTTATAATTTTTTAAAAAATAAACTATTTCAATATGTTTTGAAATACATAGTTTTTAGATGTGTGTTATTTCAATATTAAAATGGACTCCTCAATATATTATTCTTTGTTTTGAAATAATTATATATTACCTATTATCTTAAAATATGTTAATGTGATTAAGCCACAGACACAATACCAATTCATGTCTTTTTCTAAGGTCTGCATATAAAATTAATAATTACGTAAATTGCTTTTAATAAAAAGGAAAAAGCTGTGGCAATCAGAGAGAGTGTGTTGCTATTTATCTTTTAATTATTTTTAAAATTACAATCATTTTAGAAAGTAAATTTTCAATTTATTTAAACACTTCTTTAGCAAAGCAAAATTAAATTTTGCACATTGGGAGACATTTTGATTAAATTCAAATCCTTTTAATTTAGGTGAAATACTTAACCATTAAATAATAAGGTTGGTGGTTATTAAAATGTTCTTTCTTGGAAGTTTCCATTTCTGTGTCTGAGATATTTTATCAACTTTTATTTTCCTTAGTTTTACTAAAATACACACAGCACAACACCCTGGTATAATTTTGGCGTTTTGTTTTTCTTTTCCATTTTCCAGTAGGAACAGGTATTCTGTGGCTTATGCAGCTCAAAAGCCTTGGCTATTAAATGCTACAGTAGAAGAAAATATTACCTTTGGAAGTCCTTTCAACAAACAGAGGTAATTTTGAATGTATAAAATTTAGAACTAAAATGAGAAACTATTTCTAATCCTTATGTTTGGTCCATGGGAACCTTTATAGCCATGACTTCCTTTTTCCCTGCTTGCCTGCCTCCCTCCTCACCACCAGGTCTTCTGAGTCAACTTTTTAAAGAGAAGTCTTAGTGGAAGTCTCAGCCCATCTTGTACATTTATTGAGAACAACTTGTACACCAAACTAAACAGCTGAAATGGAATTGGGGGGCAGGGGGAGTTACTGAAGTTATTGGTAAGTAGAAGGAAAAAAGCAAGGAGCAGAAGGAAAGTTACTGATGGAAAGAAGAATAATGTAGGACCTGAGAGGTCTAGTTACTGAGAGCAGCCAAAACACGCCATCTCTCAACCATCTTTAAATACCACCAGAGTGCACAAAGGCATAACCCTTTCATGAAGCCATCATCTCAGGACTGGGTCTTAAAACCCTAAGTCAAACCTTGAAAGTTAAGAATTAGGTCAGGGGAGAGGCATGAGGAGGGGAGGGAAGAGGAAAGCAGATAGTGTGGGAGGAAGAACCTAAATTACATGGGAACATTTGAGGCCTGGGGAACAAACCAGTCAGGAAAGGATTTATGTGTATTGACAGTGGCAAACTAGTTTATAAATAAAAGCTGAAATGATGTAGTGGAGTGCCTTAAAAGACAACTGGATATAATTCAGTGCATTCTGGGGAGGCGCTGTAAGTTTTAGAAAGGGGAATAGCAAAGTAAATGTGATGTTTAGTCTGGAAGTTTAATGGTGGATACATACAAGATGAATATGAATTAGTAGCAAGGAGACATTTAGATGTTTGTTGGAATAATCGTCCAGGCATGAAGTGTTCATTGCCTACACTTGGGGGTGACTGCAGAAATAGAAAAGAAGAGACGGTTGACAGAAAACCATTCTAGAAAAAGAATGGAAAAGTAAGAGCAAGGAAGAAGAGGGATTATTCAAGAATGACTTTTTAATATTTTAAAACTAGATGATTGAGAAAATGAAACTATGGATATTTTCCCCAGCCTTCCCTATCTCTATGGTTCCCTAAACTTCCAATTTATCATTTCCGGTCCCAGCCTTAGATTTATTTGAGTATTGTCAATCCTGAACACCTTCTATTTCTCCTCCCTTCTGCATGCATGACCATATGCAGACACCCACCTGCAACCTGTGTTTCAACTTGAGTGAGCCTCCTGTTGTCCCTGAGATGCACCATGACCTTTTCACCTTTGTGCAGTTCCTAAAGCTTCCTTTCCCTCATTTTATTCTGGGCAAATTACAACTCATCCTTCTGGGTACAGCTTATGTGTTGCCTCCTTTGCAAAGCCGTCACTAATTTCTCAGAGTGGTCAGCCATTTCTATGTATTCTAGGAGCATTTTACACCTACCTCTGCTGTAGTGCCTAAGGAGATCAATTTTATTATATGTTTCTTTATCAGTCTTCTGCTCCATTTGGTAGTTTTATAAGAGTGGGAACCAATATCTAATTAGCTTTGTGTCCACAAACCCACTGTAGGGGCTAATCTGTACTAAATTGTTCAACAAATGTTGTATTTCGGCTTCCAAGATATTGAACCTGGGACTTACTTTCTGGGCAGTATATTAATAGTGATCTAAAAATTCAAAATAATTTCTCCCAAAGGTACAAAGCTGTTACAGATGCCTGTTCTCTTCAGCCAGATATTGACTTACTACCTTTTGGAGACCAAACTGAAATTGGAGAGAGGGTGAGCTATGTATAGTTTAAACAATAAACAAAAATCTAGAAAAGTCTTCTGGTTGTCTTTAACCTTTAATGGAGCATAATGAAATCTGAGAGTATAGGAGCTGTGTGTTGTCCTAGCGACAGGTTCCAGAAACAGGAGCACAGGAGCTTTAATTCCACTCCTTAAGTATTTGTTGGGTAACCACCATCTATGTAACATCATGCTAGCTACTAGAGAGTTCTTAAGGAATATAATGCAGTTCCTGCCTTTGATCAAATGTATTTTTCCTTACTTGGAGTTGAAATTGAGATTATTTCTGACTTCTTCCACTCTTGTCCACATCTATTTATTCTTGTTAAAGTCTTTTTTTTTTTTTTCTTTGTGTAAACATGTTTTACAGTGATGTCATACTATTCTGGGCAGCTAAAAAATACTTATGCCTGTATATAATCTTTATAACAATTTTGGCTAAAATTTTTTGACCCTTATAGGTTTCAAGTACTGGGCAAAAATTTTATGCATTATCTATGTTTACAGCAAATTTGTTATATGGGTGTTATCATCTTCTGCATATTGCAGCTGAGGAAACTAACCTGAGAAACGTTGAAGAACTTGCCCAGTTAGTGGTGTAGCTGGGATTCATCTAACTCTGTAGTCTGTGTTCTTAATGCCTATTCTTGATTGCAGCACAGTATAGTATTTAAGAGTATGGACTTGTAGTTTCCTCGTGTGTAAAGGGAATGATACCTATATATTGGAATTGCTATAAGGAATAGAAGAAATAAGGAATGTAAAGGCATTCACACAAGCCTAGCACATACCAAGTGCTCCATATAGTTTAAAAATGTTTATAATTAGTATTTGATTATATAAATTATAATTAGTACTTGATATATAGTACTGCTATATAGTTCTGTTGAACATAATTGGTAATATCAAATTTAAGAGGTATATGTTAAGTAAACTACAGACACAATTCACAAAACTAGTAAAAATTCTGGAGTTACTTGCTGTGTTTAGCACTCAACTCACCATGTGTTTGGTTATTGATGTTTTTGTACAGCAGAGCTGTCTATCAGAGTGAAAAAAGGATTTATGTTAACAGTCAAAAATTATCTTAATATAAAGTATTGACCAGTACTTTATAAAGTATTAATATAATTATAAAGCATTGACCAGAAAATAGACAATTTTCATTTTACCTTAACAATGTTATCACAATTTAATTAATAAATTACCATTAATTTAAGATTTTTTAAAAAGAAGTTTGTATTTTAAAGAGAATTTTTACTATTGGAAAGGGTGGATGTTTATGGTTATTTCTTCTCTAGGGCATCAACCTGAGTGGGGGTCAGAGGCAAAGAATCTGTGTGGCACGAGCTCTCTATCAAAATACGAACATTGTCTTTTTGGTGAGAATATGACCTTTATTTCTACCTCATTTTTCCCTCTGGACAAATGAGCCTTTAGAGACAAGTCAAGTGACTGAAGGACAGACAGTTTAACTTCTGAAATCATAAAGAATATAAAGGAAACAAAATTCCATAGTCCAAACATAAGGTTGAAAGTTGGGGTATCCGGATTGGTGTCCAAGTGACTTAGGTGCCCTAAATTGTTGCTTATATGAGTTTCATAACCATGAGGATCATTAATGAAAAAGTCTGTATGGTGTTGGATCAACTGGACAGGATCATGTCTTCTCATTTATATTTGCTGACAAAAAAAGGACTAGAAAATATACTCTTGGTGGACAGAGAGGTAAGTGAGCATAGTACTCCATTACAGTGGTATGCAATTCAAGCTGTGCATGAGCTTTGACTGTGAAGCTTTCTAAAACTATAGAAATTTTGGTACCACTCTCGACCTACCAAATCATAATTTATGGGGATAGAGTCTAGAGTCTGAGTCTTAAAAGAGCTCCTTGGATGAATCTCATGTATATCCTGGGTAAAAAACTTGGTTCTACCTATGGATCCATAAACAGAATTTGATGGTTATGTTGATTATGAATTTTGTTCTAGTTTGGTTCCTCCAGCAGAAGGTAGCCAAAATAACTTAACTTACAAGTATGTATATTAGAGACCAGTAGACTATGTAAATGCATTCTTCCTCTGCCTTCTCCTTCTGTGCAATTATTCACCATTTATAAATCTGGTTTCCAGACTTACTTTAGAGTTTTCACTCCATCTAATATCTAGAAGCTCTTCAAAAAGTAGGTTGGTTTTGGAGTTTCCCACTAAATTTGGATCTATTGCTGGGGATAGGAATAAAATTTGGACACACTGGAAATGGTTAATATCCCTAAGAATACCTGTCCCCAAAATTTTCCAGAAAAACACACCATTAAAACCAAAGCAGCATCTAGCAGTAACTTTTTTTTTTTTATAAAGATTTCATTTATTTATTTGACAGAGAGAGAGAGCACAAGCAGGGTGAGCGGCAGGCAGAGGCAGAGGGAGAAGCAGGCTCCCCGCAGAGCAGGGGGAGCCCGATGCGGGACTCGATCCCAGGACCCTGGGACCATGACCCGAGCCGAAGGCAGTCGCTTAACCAACTGAGCCACCCAGGGGCCCCAGGATCTAGCAGTAACTTATGTAATTGTAAATCCCTTTCACAGTGGATAGACCCATAACTGGCAATGACTTCTCGAATTTGGGGATCATTTAATGGCTGACCTACCTGAAGACCAAATGACTTGGGAATCTGAAAGAGACCCAGGTTCTCTGGGTGTAGTATTCTAACCCTGTTCATTCCATTGCCATCAATTTAATGACCCTTACTTATTTCAGTTGTAGAGTCATGGAATTCAAAGAAGTCATAGGATTAATTTATTGTAGATTCCCATCCATTCTTTGTAGGATTACTTTTCACATCGCCTCTAAGAGCTTTTTTTCAAAAGGACCTGCGCCCAACGTGGGGCTCGCACCCACGACCCTGAGATTAAGAGTCTCGTGCTCTACCGACTGAGCTGGCCGGGCACATGCCTTTAAGAGCTTTTTGATGACTCTCTCTCAAGACAGATTGCTTAACTTCAAGGTGGCCTTTTCCTTGTTGGTCAGTGTATAAATTTCCTATTGCTGCCATAACAAATTGCCATAATTGGTGATTTAAATAATATGTACAATGTGATGGTTCTGTAGATTAGAAGTCCAATATGGATCTCACTGAGTGAAAATCCACGTCAGCAAGACTGTGTTCTCTTCTGGAGGCTCCAGGGGAGAGTCCATTTCCTTGCCTTTTACAACTTCTAGAGGCTGCCCACACTCTTAGGCTCATGGCCACATTCATCATCAAAGCCAGCAACTTTGTATCTCTGACCTTTTTTACTACTCACATCTTCCTCTCTACACAGCTGGGAAAGTTCTCTGCTCTTGAGGATTCATGTAATTAGTTTGGACCTATCTGGATTATCCAGAATAATCTTCCAATCTCAAGGTCTTTAATCTTAATCATATGTGCAAAGTCCCATTTACCATGTAAGGCAACGTATTTACAGGTTCTGGGAATTAGGACACAGACATCTTTGGGAGCTGTTATCCTGCCTACCACGGATAGCTCTTATTGGAAAGTTAGTATATGATTAAAATTTGCTTCTGTGGATTTTTCATTAATTGGTTTTCCTTCTGCTTCTGCAGCAGCATATATTTCTTTTATGCAGCCATATTCGACACTTTAATATTATTTCCACAACTTGCCTTAATTTACTTTTCTCTAAACTAAGCAAGCTTAGTATTTTTAATTCTTCCACAATAATACAATTTCTATAACTTTCGTTAATCCTGGATATAATAGTGCTCGTCAGAGTCCCTTTGAAAAACTGTGTTCTAGATGCACTCTGGTCAGTTCAGATAACCTTTAAACTATTGGATCTTATGATCTAAATATTGTATGTACTTCATTGGAACCTGAAACTGAATAATATTTTAGCAACAAAAAAGATACTGTTTATGTGTTTTAATAATTACCTCAAAATGATATCTTACACTCCATTGTTTAAAAATTCACAAAGCACTCAGTGTTATCCCATCTGATTTTTACAAGTGTGCTGTGAGGGTAGATGGTATCCCCATGTTAGATGAAGAAACATGCATAGAGTTCCTTACCCAAGGACTAATGACTAGTGAGTGGCAAAGTCTGGGCTAGAATAGCTTGTCTGTTGAGTACTGTTTTTCTGATCAGCAAAGATTCTCTGGTATTAAAAATTATATATTACTGTCAAATTACTACCTATATTGTTCTATTTTTCCCTTCCTTTTGCCTTCCCCCCTTTATCTCCTTCTCTTCCTAGCTTCCTCCTTCCATTCCTCCATCTCTCTCTTCCCTTTTCCAACCCTTCCTCTTCCTCCCTTCCTTCCACCCTTCCTTCCCTCCTTCTTTCCATCCATTAATATTTAGTGAATGTCCTCAGTGCCATCTTCTGTGCTGGGTGGAGGAAACAAAGGAGAAAAAGACATTTCTCCTATCTTTAAGGACCTTGAGCAAATAATTACTTGGATGATGTTATGTTTTGCTTTAATTAACTTTATCATATGAGCCTTTGCACAATATCAAAGCCAAGTGGAAACATCTTAAAGATGTTTCAAGTATATTAGTTATTTTTGAAGCTTTATGGCATCTACAAATGTACTGTGTTTATCAGTGAATATACTTATATTATTTTCAAAAGTATATCCATGCAAAGCTTATACTACTTACACATTTTCATTGAATATAGGAAGAATATATTATTGAGAACTGTATATATGTATATAAAAATAAATAATATGCTCTTGAAAATAAAGAATTGTTTATTCATTGAATTAGTCTTTTGACAAATTGTCTTGCTTTCTTTAAAAAAAGTATCTCCCCAAAATATTAATATACAAACTGAATCTTAAGGAATGATTCTCAACTCATCAAACTTAGATTTTTATTAAGTTGTAAAAAATATTACATTTGATTGTAACACCAAGATGCTCCATAATGAAGCTATGGCACATAAATGATAGCAACCACTCTTAAAGGCTTTCTATGATGTAGGCATGATTCTAAGTACATTAACTCACTTAATTCTCAGAACAACCCTATTAATTTTGGCATCATTGCTATTATTATTATTATTATTATTGCTATTTATGAATGAGGATGCTGAGGCTTTGGGGGATAATTTATCCAGAGTCACACAGTAATAGAGAAGCAAGGATACAAACCCTGATGGCCTGATTGCATAGCCTGTATTCTTTTTTTAAATTTTATTTTATTATGTTATGTTAATCACCATACATTACATCATTTAGTTTTTGATGTAGTGTTCCATGATTCTTTGTTTGCGTATAACACCCAGTACTCCATTCAATACGTGCCCTCTTTAATACCCATCACCAGGCTAACCCATCCTTCCACCCCCTCCCCTCTAGAACCTTCAGTTTGTTTCTCAGAGTCCATAGTCTCTCATGGGTCTTCTCCCCCTCTAATTCCCCACCTTTCATTTTTCCTTCCTACTATCTTCTTTTACTTTCTTTTTTTTAACATATAATATATTATTTGTTTCAGAGGTACAGGTCTGTGATTCATCAGTCTTACACAATTCACAGTGCTCACCATAGCACATACCCTCCCCAATGTCTATCACCAAGCCACCCCACCCCTCCCACCCCCCCACCACTCCAGCAACCCTCAGTTTGTTTCCTGAGATTAAGAATCCCTCATTTCAGTGAGATCATATGATACATGTCTTTCTCTGATTGACTTATTTCACTTAGCATAATACCCTCTAGTTTCTTCCACGTTGTTGCAAATGGCAAGATTTCATTTTTTGCTGGTTGCATAATGTTCCATTGTGTGTGTGTGTGTATATATATATATATATATATATATATATATATATATCACATTTTCTTTGTCCATTCATCTGTTGATGGACATCTTTGCTCTTTCCATAGTTTGGCTATTGTGGACATTGCTTCTATAAACATTGGGGTGCACGTACCCCTTCGGATCACTACATTTGTATCTTTGGGGTAAATACCCAGTAGTGCAATTGCTGGGTTGTATGGTAGCTCTATTTTCAACTTTTTGAGGAACCTCCACACTGTTTTCCAGAGTGGCTGCACCAGCTTGCATTCCCACCAACAGTGTAGGAGGATACCCCTTTCTCCACATCCTTGCCAACATCTGTCATTTCCTGACTTGTTAAGTTTAACCATTCTGACTGGTGTGAGGTGGTATCTCATTGAGGTTTTCATTTGGATTTCCCTGATGCCGAGTGATGTTGAGCACTTTTTCATGTGTCTGTTGGTCATTTGTATGTGTTCTTTGCAGAAATGTCTGTTCATGTCTTCTGCCCATTTCTTGATTGGATTCTTTGTTCTTTGGGTGTTGAGTTTGATAAGTTCTTTATAGATTTTGGATACTAGCCCTTTATCTGATATGTCATTTACAAATATCTTCTCCCATTCTGTCGGTTGTCTTTTGGTTTTGTTGACTGTTTCCTTTGCTGTGCAAAAGCTTTTTATCTTGATGAAGTCCCAATAGTTCATTTTTGCCCTTGCTTCCCTTGCCTTTGGCGATGTTTCTAGGAGGAAGTTGCTGCGGCTGAGGTCGAAGAGGTTGCTGCTTGTGTTCTTCTCTAGGATTTTGATGGACTCCTTTCTCGCATAGCCTGTATTCTTAACCACTGCACTCTTGCTTGTTAAGAGATTCCTGGAAGTCACTGAACTCTCACTGTGATGCTTAAAGGGGATTAGCAAAGTATTAATCTTCCACGACTTTATAAGAAAATAATAATAAAATAACACTTCTAAAACACTTTACAGAGACTTCTACAACACTCTTTTATTTGATCTTTGCAACAATTTTATGTGCTGACAAGTCTCTCTATTATCTCCATTTTGCAAATGAAATAACCAAGTTTGAAAAATTACCCAGCATCAGAGAGGTGGAGTCATGACTAAAATTTCAGCCTCTCAACTCAGAGATAATGGACTTTCCATTTGCCTTACTATCTTACACATTTAAAGTCAGAATTTTATAGAAAACCAAACTGAATTATTATTAAAAACTCATTTCTATTTCATGTCCTATTTCTATGTGAAAAGTTCTCAGAATTATTTGGAATAGTTTTGTCTGTATCACAAGGGATTCTTAGGGTTTTATTGGAATCAGAGGCAGTAGGTTGTTTCAGAAACAATCAGATTACCTCTACAATCATTACCTGATTTTTGAAAGTCAATGATTTGCTGGTAGCTTAGTTTTGGTCATTATATCCTTGCTGCTTTATTGGAAATGGAGATAAAGAAACTTTTGTCAGTATAACCCTGATACCAGTGCTATTTTTCCATCTCTGTGGAAACATTACTTTATCCCATATCACTTTCTATTGATATCTGAACTCTCCTTTTTAAAGTAATTCTTAAGTTCCATCATAACTTCTGTTAAAAGAAATTCCATATATTAGCAGTTGGTCTTTCTATCACTTATCCAAAATCTAACAATTAGAAAATTCAAATAAGAGATTTTCTTGTTATTAAAAGAAGCTAAATGACAAGTAAGAAGCTGATGTCTATGATGATTCAAAAAAGAAACTCAATAGATGGTAGTAGAAAGCTAATTCAATCTCTTATTCATACTTCTTCTTGGAACATTTCAAAAATAAATAATGTTCATTAAGATGATCCAGAGGTTCTGAAAAATTTTGAAGTATCTCCCATGTCATCCAAAGAAATTTCAGGACAATCAAGACAATGTATCATTAAGCCCATTTTGTTTAATTATATGTTTAAGATATATATACACACATTAAGATATATATGTATATGTGTATCTATATGTGTGTGTCTGTATAACGAAATCATTTTATTAACTGAAATATTACATAGTCCAAAATGTTGCATTATTTAAATGATTTAAATAAATGAGATTACTGTAAGCATGTCTCTGTGGTTAAATGTATTCCCATAAAAGCCGTTTGAAGACATTAATTATATCACCTCTTTATTCATCACTATGAAATCAGTAGACTGATTTTTTTAAAAGCTATTATAATTTTAAATCACCCTTTAACTATCTAAATGCCTTGCTAGTATTTCTTTTTCATACAGGATTCTCCTAAATACTTTAATAAAGCCTTCTTGCTTATAGTTTCTGCTGATGCAGGCAGAGATTGATGGAGACTTTTGTGAAATTATTGAGCTAATCATACCACTAGTGTAATGACCACATACATGCATTTATTCTAACTTCCAGATATTAATTTCTATCTCGATAGAAATTGTTTCTATATTTCACTGTCCAGATAATTAGCCAATGCAATTTATCTGTATATACACTATGATTGTGCTTACTCAATTGTTTAGAAATTTTTCCCCTGTTGTAATTTTTAAATATTTCAATATGTAACCTATGTGTAGTTGATCGAGTGGACACCTTTTTTGGTCCCATAAGACAAAGTAAAAATTTGTTTCATATTGCATGTATGGAGGACCAACGAAGAAATAAGAATGATGAAGAAGACATTTATGAATTCCTTTTTCATTGTTCCAATCACTCTTCCCAATTCTTTACCAGAAACCTCTACCATTTTGTACTATTTTGTCCCTGAGTTTCTCTCATCCCCTGCCATGAGTGGTGTTTTAATTGGTGATTAATTATCTCTTCACCATCTTCCCTGCATGTCACTTTGCTTTTTAATTCATTGTTTTCTGGAAACATTCCAGTTTTCTCTAGTAGTTCCGAGTTTTCTTCTTTTAAGGATTCCAAAACGTCATGCTGTATTTAACATTATAGAAATAAAACGTATGTTAAAATAATTAACAGGAATGTCATCACCAGGGAATTATTTCCCAAATTATTTTCTAAATGTCTTAATTGATACATAAAAACTTCCTTTCTTCCCAAGATGATTGTTGGTTAGTTCAGTGGTAGGTATGAAATCCTTGTAGTTACTACTATTAATATTGATAATATAATAATAGCTGTCATTAGTTTAGTGTTTATTAGTTACCTGGTACTATACTAAGTACTTTATTTATATTATCTAATTTGATCCAATTAATATTTTTATGCTTTTTTTACCATATATTTTCAAGTCCTTGAATATATCATAATAACTGTTTAAATGGTTATTAATTCTTACATCTGAGTCATAGTTTCTACTGACGGCTTTTTCTCTTGACTATGGCCCAAACTTTCCCATTACTTTATATATCTGTTAATTTTTTCTGTATCCTGGGTATTGTAGGTGATATATTGTAGAGCCCCTAAATTCTTATATTTTCCCATAATGGTAGTTGATTTGTTCTAGCAAAGGTAGTTAACTTGGCTACAGTCAGACTCTACCTGAAATTTCTTTTTTTAATTGAAGTATATTTGACAAATAAAATATATTTAAGATGTACAACATGTAATTTGATATATGCATACATCATGAGAGTTAATCGTTGAGTTAATCAACACATCCATTACCTCACATATTTACATTTTTGGGGGGGGAATGAGAACACGTAACTTCTGCTCTCTTAGCAAATTTCAATTTTACAATACAGTATTACCAACTATAGTCATCCTGTTATACATGAACACAGAATATCTTTCCATTTGTTTGTCTCAATTTTTTTCACCGATGTCCTCAGTGTACAGATTTTCACCTCCTTTATATTCATCTAGGTATTTTAATCTTTTTGAGTGATTGTAAATGGGATTGTTTTCTTAATTTCCCTTTCTATAGTTCTCTCTTAGTGTACGTAAATGCAAATGATTTTTGTGTGTCAATTTTATGTCCTGCAGTTCACTTATTAGTTCTTTTCTTTTTAATTTTTATTATTAACGTGTAATGTATTATTTGGTTCAGGGGTACAGGTCTGTGATTCATCAGTCTTATACAATACACAGCTTTCACCACAACACATACCCTCCCCAAAGTCCATCACCCAACCACCCCATCCCTCCCACCCCCCTCCACTCTAGCAACTCTCAGTTTGTTTCCTGAGATTAAAACTCTTATGGTTTGTCTCCTTCTCTGGTTTCTTCTTGTTTCATTTTTTCCTCTCCTCCCCTATGATCCTCTGCCTCATTTCTCAAATGCCACATATTAGTGAGATCATATGATAATTGTCTTTCTCTGATTGACTTATTTCGCTTAGCATAATACCCTCGTTCCATCCATGTTGTTGCAAATGGTAAGATTTCATTTTTTGATGGTTGCATAATATTCCATTGTATATATATACCACATCTTCTTTATCCATTCATCTGTTGATGGACTTCTGGGCTCTTTCCATAGTTTGGCTATTGTGGACATTGCTGCTATAAACATCGGGGTGCAGGTGCCCCTTCGGATCACTACATTTGTATCTTTGAGGTAAATACCCAGTAGTGCAATTGCTGGGTCGTAGGGTAACTCTATTTTCAACCTTTTGAGGAACCTCCATACTGTTTTCCAGAGTGGCTGCACCAGCTTGCCTTCCTACCAACAGTGTAGGAGGGTTCCCCTTTCTCCACATCCTCACCGACATCTGTCGTTTCCTGACTTGTTAATTTTAGCCATTCTGAATGGTGTGAGGTGGTATCTCATTGTGGTTTTGATTTGGATTTCCCTGATGCTGAGTGATGTTGAGCACTTTTTCATGTGTCTGCTGGCCATTTGTATGTGTTCTTTGCAGAAATGTCTGTTCATGTCTTCTGCCCATTTCTTGATTGGATTATTTGTTCTTTGGGTGTTGAATTTGATAAGTTCTTTATAGATTTTGGATACTAGCCCCTTTTTATTTTTTTAAAGATTTTTTATTTATTTATTTGACAGAG
The DNA here is from genome assembly GCF_011800145.1 of Mirounga leonina. Taxonomy (NCBI): domain Eukaryota; kingdom Metazoa; phylum Chordata; class Mammalia; order Carnivora; family Phocidae; genus Mirounga; species Mirounga leonina. The sequence continues at coordinate 12,286,649 of NW_023270504.1, forward strand.
AGAGACACAACGAGAGAGGGAACACAAGCAGGGGGAGTGGGAGAGGGAGAAGCAGGCTTCCTGAGGAGCAGGGAACCTGATGGGGGTCTCGATCCCAGGACCCTGGGATCATGACCTGAGCCGAAGGCAGACGCTAGCGACTGAGCCACCCAGGTGACCCTGGATACTAGCCCTTTGTCTGATATGTTCTAACAGTTTTTTGGTGGATTCTTTAAGGTTTACTACATATAATATTTGTCATCTACAAACATTGACAGTTTTAGTTCTTCCTTTCTGATTTGGATGCTCTTTATTTCTTTTTCTTGCCTATTTGTTCTGGCTAGGACTTCCAGTACTATGCTGAATAAAAGTAATGAGAGTGGACATCTTTTTCTTCTTCCTGATCTTATTGGAAAAGCTTTCAACTGTTCACCATTGAGAATGATTTTAGCTGTGGGTTTGTCACCTGTGGCTTTTATTATGTTGTGATATGCATTTATATCCAAATTTTTGAGAGTTTTTATCATGAAAAGATGTTGAATTTTGTCAAATGCTTTTTCTGCACCTTTTAAGATGATTGTATGATTTTTCTTCCTCATTTTCTTAATGTGATATATCACATTAATTGATTTGCTTGTAATGAACCATCCTTGCATCCCGGGAATAAATCCCACTTGATCATGATGTATATTCCTTTTAATGTACTGTTGAATTTGTTTGCTAATATTTTGTTGAGGATTTTTGCATCTATGTTCATCAAGGATATTCATTTATAATTTTCTCTTCTTGTAATATCCTTATCTGCTTTTGGTATCAGGGTATGCTGACCTTGTAAAATATACAGTGTTTCCTTATTGATTTTCCTTATTTGATTTTTTTGATTTTCTGTCTAGATGATCTATCCATTATTGAAGGTGGAGTATTGAAGTCCCCTACTATTATTGTATTGCTGTCTATTTTTCCCTTCAGATCTATCAATATCTGCTTTACATATTTAGTTGCTTTGATATTTGGTACATATTTATAATTCTTTTATCCTTTTGATAAATTGATCTCTCTATCATTATAAAATGAACTTTGTTTCTTGTTATAGTTTTGGCTTAAAGTCTGTGTATTTGATATAAGTATAGCTACTTCTGCTTTCTTTTGGTTTTCATTTGCATGGGATATCTTTTTTTATCCCTTATTTTTAGTTCATATATGTCCTTAAAGCTGAAGTGAGCCTCTTGTGGACAGCATATTGTCGGGACTTGTTTTTTAATCCACTCAGCCACTCTGTGTCTTTGTTTGGAGAATTTAGTCCCTTTACATTTAAAGTGATTTAATAGGTATGGACTTAGTTTTGCCATTTTATTAATTGCTTTCTGGCTGTGCTGTACTTCCTTTGTTCCTTTCTTCCTCTCTTGCTCTCTTCCTTTGTGATTTGATAATTTTCTATAGTAGTATGCTTTAATTCCTTTGCCTTTTGTGTATAGACTACAGGTTTTTGCTTTGTGATTTCCATGAAACTTACATAAAACATAGTTAAAGCAGTCTGTTTTAATTGAAAATTTAACTGTAAGTACATACAAAAGCTCTGCATTTTTACATACCCCTCACCCTACATTTTGTTTTTGATGTCACAGTTTTAATCTTTTTATATTGTGTATCCACTAATAAAATATTTCTGTGTCTCTTTGACCTTAATATTAGAGTTTTAAGTGATTTACCAACCACTGTTACAATATTAGGATATTCTAACTTAATTATGTATTTACTTTTACTAGTGAGTTTTATGCTTTCATTTGTTTTCTTCTTCCTAAATAGTGTCCTTTCATTTCAGCTTGAAGAACTCCTTTAACATATCTTGTAAGGGCAGTCTAGTGATGATGAAATTCTTCAACTTGTGTTTGCCTGGAAAACTGTCTTTCTTTCAGTTCTGAAGGACCAGTTTGCTGGGTAGAAGATTCTTGGTTGGTAGTTTTTTTTTTTTTTTTTTTCTTTTAGCACTTTGAATTATCACCCTTCTATCTTCTAGCCTGCAAGGTTTCTGCTGAAAAGTCTTATACACTTATGGGGATTCCCTTGTATGTAGCAAGTTGTTTTTCTCTTGTTATTTTTAAGGTTCTCTTTTTGTCTAACTTTTGACAATTTAATTTTAATGTGTCTTAGTTTGGCTCTCTTTCAGTTCATCTTTTTTGGCACTTTTGGGGTTTTCTGGATCTGGATGTCTGTTTCTTTCCCCAGGTAGGGGAAATTTCCAGCCATTATTTCTTTGAATAAACATTTTGCCCCTTTCTTTCACTTCTCTTTCTGGGACCCCTACAATGAATATATTGCTCTTCTCGGTGGTGTCCTCTGAGTCCCTTAAGCTATCTTCAGTCTTTTTCATTCTTTTTCTTTTTGTTCTTCTGACTGGATTAGTTCCACTGCCCTGTCTTTCAGTTCACTGATCCTTCATTCCTCTTGATCTAGTTATCTGTTGAAGTCCTCTATTGAAATTGTCAGTTCAATTATTATATTCTTAGCTCTATGATTTCTGTTTGGTATTTTTTAATATTTTATATCTCTTTGTTAAAATTCTCACTTTATTCATGCATTTTGAACTCTATATCAGATAAATCACTTACTTCCATTTCATTAAGATTGGTTCCTGGAGATTTATCTTGGTCCTTTGTTTAGAACATGTTCTCTTGTTTCTTAATTTCCCTTGACTCTCTGTGTTGCTTTCTGTGCATTAGTAAAGTAGACAGCTCTCCCAGTCTTGACAGACTGGTCTCCTGTAGGCGATGAACCTCATCAATCAGCCTGACCCAGGCTTTTGGTTGCCTCTCAGAACTTTGTGACTGCCCAAGCTGTCACAAACTGATTCCCAGTAGTTGATGGTGTGCTAAGACCCATCAATGTCCCAAAGGGGAGGATTTCAGTCAGCACCTAAATGGAGACTGATTAGAAGCTGGACCTTCAGGCAGCAGCTGGGAAAATATTTAGTCAAACCCCTTCCAGGGAGAAACTGGGAGATGAGCATTTTTGCCTGCTCCATAATGCACTGAGTCAGGGTGTATAGCCATGTGGCATGCCCCTATGCCTATTTAAAAACTTCTTCTTTGTTTGCTATAGTCCTGTGGGACTCATGAATGCAAGCCCTGTTGGCTATCAGAGTGAGGTGATGGGAGCCAGTACATTTAGTGGCCCCCGCAACAAGTGGGACACTAGAGGTGAGAAACTCCTTCCAGGGAGATATTGGCAACTTGGTTTTATTGTTAGAGTAGGTTGGAAAGAAAAGACAGAGGAAGTGCCCAATAGCTCTTTCAGGCTACAGGAAAGATCATAATCAGCACTGTTCATGCTAATTAGAAGTTGGACCCTCCGGTAGCAGCTTGTAAAGTATATAGTCAGACTCCTTCCAGGGAGACGGAGAAAAGGGCTTTTTTGTCTGCTCCCTCTGTGCTGAGTCTTGGAGAGAGAGATGTGGTAAGTGCTCATGTGCCTATTACCAGCTGCTTTTTGTTTCCTATATTTCTGTGGGACTTATCAATGTAAGCCCCCTGGCTTTCAAAGCTCAGTGATTTGGGGGCCTGTTCCTTGGGTAGCAGCCATAAAAGTTTGGGCACTAGATGTATGGTCCCAATCCTTCACTACTCAGAGAGAAGCTGGGAGTTAGGGATTCCCTCCAATTGTATGGTGCTATGCAGTGGGTGAGGTTTGTAGTGAGAATGTGTCTCAGCCTTTACTGTCTTTTAGATGGGGTATTTTTTTAGTTTTCCAGTGTGTAGAAGTCACTCAGCTAGTTTCTGGATTTCTCTCAGAGAGAATTGCTCTGTGTGTAGCTGCATAGTCAGAGCACCCAGGGGAGGAGGGAAATTTAGGAACCTCCTATGTCGCCATCTTGATCTGGAGTCTATGACTGTTTTTATTATCTAAATTTCAACTACTGGAATTATTGTTTTATTCTTTCTTCAGTCTATTGTTAAAGGTTGTCAAGAAGTGTTGTCTTTTGAGCTTGAAGTTCTTATATATAATAATACAAACCACCTGGGATATTGTTATTTACTTTTTAAATAATTTTTAAGGTGAAAGAGAAAATAAAAGCTTCACTTTTAATTTAAAACCTTTTCTCAACAATTTAAATATAGACAGGGTCTGGTTTTTTTATAAATTGGATGTTAGAGATAATTTACTCTTAATTATTTATATTTCTACTTTCTAGAGAAATTGAGTCATATCAAGAATATAGAAATTGTTTCTTCTTCTCTCCATTTTACTGGTTGTAGGATGATCCATTCTCTGCCCTGGACATTCACTTGAGTGATCACCTAATGCAGGAAGGGATTTTGAAATTTCTCCAGGATGACAAAAGGACACTTGTTCTTGTGACTCACAAATTACAGTATCTAACACATGCTGACTGGGTAAGAGTTTAAAATAAATTTCATTAATTTTAATGTTATAGTCATATTAATAAATAGGGACATTAAGAAATGCTGTCTGAATAAAATAATTCATGTGGCCAGTTAAGGATTTTTGTCACAGTTATGCTAATATGTGCTTTCTTTAGATCATAGCCATGAAAGATGGAAGTGTATTAAGAGAAGGGACTTTGAAGGACATTCAAACCAAAGATGTTGAGCTTTATGAACACTGGAAAACACTTATGAATCGGCAAGATCAAGAATTAGAAAAGGTAATTGCTCATAAATCAGAAGAGTTCAGAGTTCACTTTAAAAGAGTCATGAATATACTGTATAATTATTAAAAATTTGTTTAAAGGAGTATTACCATTTAATATTTGATGATATAATGGTTCTCATTTGAAACCTAAAGTAATTATAAATTTATATGTCATTAATAAATAGGCTACTTTGGGGGCACCTGGGTAGCTCAGTAGGTTAAGTGCCTGACTTCAGCTCAGGTTGTGATCTCGAGGTCCTGAAATAGAGTCCTGCGTAAGGCTGTACGCTCAGTGGGAAGCTTGCTTTTCCCTCTCCCTCTGTCCCTCCCCCTGCTCGCGCATGCACATGCTCGTGCTTGCTCGCTCTTTCAAGTAAATAAAATCTTAAAACAATAAATAAGCTACTTTGAAACAATACAATTCTAATGATATCTTTTGGAGGAAGTGCTCTCAAGTTTTTAGGAGATTTTGATTTTAATTTGAACCATATTATAATTATATGTGTTTAAAACTTAAACTTTGCCGAAGCATGGTATATCATTATTTTATCTTAATTTTTCTTCTTTGTATCTTATTTTATTCATATATAATGTGAGGATGTTTTCACTCACCACCTATAAATACAGGGTCATGGACGAAACAAAATCTAAGATGATTTTGAAAGAAGGAAGAGCTGTGAGCTGTGGGTGAAGTTGTTAAGCATGCCTGGAATAAGGCTGGGAAGTGAAGGAAGGTGATTAGGAGGAAATAAAAATTAATTTTTACATTGATATAGTTTTTAAGTTTAAAGCCTTTTTTTACATAAGCTCATTTGATTTTCACAAACCCCCAGAAAAAAGCAAAGAAAATATGGGAAATAAGTAAAGAAAATGTGATCTCACTTTTATAGGTGAGAAAACTGAAGCCGAGAGAGGTTAAGTAACTTATAAGTTGTACAGTACATATTATAAGTGGTACTAGTTGGACTTAAATCCAGGTCCATATTCAGTGTAATTCTGGTGTAATGTTATGTATGATATAAATATAACATTGAATGAGGTGATAACGGAGTCGGAGACCAGACTGAGAGCAATGAAAGAACAACTTGTGGTTGAGAGGTGAAATTATAAATTGTATTAGTAAATTTTTTAAATGTTTGTTGACTTGAGACTAGAAAGTGTCCAGAATTTGGTACTCCTGGCCAGGACTCAACATTATAAAATGAAATTTTTGTATCAGCAAATTCCTGAGAATATCAAGAAATTAAAATGCATTATTTTTATAAAAGAATAAAAGGATCTCTGGTCCAATAGAGAGAGGAAGATAAAAAGTCAGACAGACCCTAGGTTTCTCTGTCTTCTGTGGATTTGCCAAAGACCTCAAAAGCAAACTACCTAAGGAAGAAAAGATATTTGTAAAAGTAGAAGTGAAGTAGAATGGGACACAACACAGAACCATTTAAATGAGGATATTCATCAAAAAAATTATGAGGTACCATCAGCAAGTGCCCACTTAGGAATTATACTGTGAGAAACTTGATTGGAATGGCTCCAAATGACATTTTTTACAGTGACCTAGATGCCAGGGACAAAAGAATATGACGTAAGCTTAAGGAATGGGGCCACTTATGGTTTACTTTGGAAAGAAGATTTGGAAAAAAAAGAGAGAGAGAGTTGTTGGCTTGATTTTATAGTAATACTGACTGTTAAACAAGCCAGGAAGAAAGTCCATTAAGTTGTATGTAGAAATGAAGTGATCACTTGAGATAGCATAACTCTATAATTAAAGACACATTACAGGGTTATAAATCAGCTGGCGGAGATACAGAACAAGTTAGGGTGTGGACAAAGCAAATGCAGTTGTGAGGTTGAACAGTGAGTGGCCAGTAGAAGCCAGAAGGAACCATGCACCTGTCCAGAATCCTCACCTGGGGATACAGGGAGGTTACTGCCACCTAGGGACGGGCAAGCATTGGAGATTCATTTGAAGGCAGTGAGATTCACACTGGCGGGGGGGGGTGGGGGTGGGGGGAGAAACAGTTTCTTGTTCACTTTGTTATGTGGCAGGATGGGGTGTTTGCCAAGAGCACTGGTTCTCAACCAGGGTCTTGTTTGCTTTCTAGGGGACATTTGGCCACATTTAGAAATATTTTTGGTTGTCACAGCTGGGGGGCAGGTGCCACTAGCCTCTCATGGGGAGAAGACAGCAATGCTGCTAAACATCCTACAGTGCAGCCCCCACAACAAAGAGTTATCTGACCAAAATGTCAATAGTGCCAAGGTTGAGAAAGGCTGACCTAGAGCCAGACTAGATCAAGTAAGCAGAGAAGGCTGGTGAAACAAAACATCCTGTCACTGGGCTTTAGACCCAACTGTCAGTTTGAGGACTAAGGTGTCAACAAAAGAATATGTTGCAAGGATAGCAATGAAAACTACAAGAAGAAAGGGGAGATAACACTTTGAGCTGATTTAAATATTATTAAAAATTCTAGCTTGGATGACACCTTTATCTTCCTGATGTTTTTAAGCAAAATAAACTAACATCATTTGATATCTCCTGCCCCAACCCTCACCTTGATCCGATCTGTAACAGGCACTCAAGAAATACTTATTAGATAAGTGAAACAAAATTCACATTTACTTAAGCCAAATATCCATGTAATTTAAAATATTTAACCTGTAATGAGCTTAATATGAGCATTTACTTGTAAGAAAAATGAATAAAGATTTTTTTAAGTATCTGAGATGTTCCATCTTTTGCTCACATAGCAGGGAGAGTTGAACAAGAACCAAATCTGCTGTTTTCCAATGTGCAGGGTCATTTCATTTTATTACCCTAAATGCAAAGGATCGAGTCAGCTTTAATTTTGTATTTAATTTTACATACGAGCTTTAGTTTTCATATCATTAGACAAAATTAAAAGCTGATATGAAATTGTCTCTGAAAAAAATGCTATTCAAGAGACACTTTAGTTTTCATTCTTTTTAAACCAAGAATCTGGAAGCAATAGAGCCTTCTAGCAAATCTCCCAAATCACACATGTTGTATAAGGCCAAAACGAAACAACAACACGATCACTACCTAGAGACTGATCACTAAGGGTTTATTTGTTTATTGATATAACAGTCAAACAGTGATATGTGTGTGTGTGTGTGTGTGTGAGAGAGAGAGAGAGAGAGAGAATATACAGAAAGCCCTCAATTTACCATGGATTCCAAAAGTTTGTGGGTCAGTTGTTTGGAACTCAGAATGCATTTCCCCATAGAAACAAGGCTATGGTTAGTTTCCCAAACTGTCCTGCAGCAGCGGATTTAACCCACAATGTGTCAGAACTGATACTACCACTCCAGTTCTGAAGCCAAGGGAACTAGGGTATTGGAAGCAGAGGAATGGAGAAAATGAAATCCTGCTCCCTGTCTTGAGCGCACAACCCTGACAAGTTCACAGTTTGTTTGGGGCACGTTTCCCTTCTTCTGCATATTTCCCCCTCTTAGGGCTTTCTCTTAAGCTGCTAGGCACCTAAGTACCCTCATTTTTCATTTGCTTCAAAATTACCTACCTTCCTTCACTGCCTATTGAAGTCCATTTCTTTTATGCAGCTACCCTAGTGAGATGCTAAGGAAACTCACTCTGATTTAGTAATTTATAATAAGAGGGGATGAGTGATGGAGCTCTACCCAGTCTAGAACTGCATGCATTGTTGAAGGAAATTATTTATTAACATGGTTAAATCTTTAGTTAGAGAATTACAAGGAGTATCTGAAAGTGATGTCAAGATAAAATAAGTAGCAGTGGTAAAATTATGTTTTAAGACTGGAGGAGGTGTCCCTGCTCCTGGGGTTGGCGCCATTGTGTTGTTGCTACTTGCCCTGGCTTCTTACTGCCCAACACTTCGGAGCTCTGAAGCCTTACAAACCTCAGACGTTGCCTCACAATTACTCCTACAACAGGAGTTGTTGATCTCTAGAGAGAGCAGAGAGCTCAAGACTGGTATAGATAACTAACGATTGATATGTGTGAGTCACTGATGGGTAAGTCAAAACCTTCCTAGGGCTGTGAGCTCCTGAATGATGATATCATGGTGTTTACTGTAGGATATGGAAGCTGACCAAACAACTTTGGAGAGGAAAACCCTGCGAAGAGCCATGTATTCGAGAGAGGCCAAAGCCCAAATGGAGGATGAAGATGAAGGTAGATCTTTTTCTTATATCTGAAACATTCAAGTGGGACGTGACTGCTTTACCTTGGCTACTGATGCACAAGTATGTCTGTGAAGAATAAAAAGCCACTTTGCAGGGAGAAAAGAGCTAAGCCAAATATGTAATACTGAAAATGAAAAGAATAGGAGCAAAGAAAAGGTGTATGTAATCCATCAACAGGCATCGTGAGCGGTTTCTAAGTGTGTCTTAGTGTATTTGTGCTGTGCGAGAGAGAGGGCTGAGAGGAAAAGGCCCTGTTTCGTAAATAACTCTAGACCCTTGTTCATATAAATTGGAAAGTCTAGTAGAATGACCAAATCAAGTTATTAATAAAATGTCAGTCCTTCAGAAATAAGCAATAAATGGGGAATATGAAGAAAATACTGTTTTGAAATATTTATACTTGAATCATTCAGTAAGTCCTCAGGGAATTTTCATGACAATACAGCAACAAAGAATAAGAGAATTCCACGAAAGCCATTTGTTATGCTTCAGTTTTCTGGATCTAATAAGGTACAGTAGAGAAAAAAAGATTTCCTGGAAAATAGAGGAATAAGATGAAATAATTACATTGCCTTGACATTTGTTGCCAAGAAGTTTGTAAGATAAATCTCATTTAAGTCCATAGGGTAAATGCACTATACTTCATGTTTCTTATACAGTTTTTGCTTAAGACTGCATTTCTACAAGCCAATTAAGAAAGAGAGAAAATTGTAATTTCAAGGCAAAGAATACCAAAATATGCTACCTTTATATTTCAGATAAGTATTCAGTACTTCAATAAATACTCATTGAGAGAGTGAATGAATGAACAAATGAATGAATAGATTTTGCACTTCAATTCCTTAGATTTAAAAATATTTTTTAAAATGTCTGGTGCTATAAACAGACATCAGTTTCTAGAATTTAAAACCAGTTATTTCTCATGCACTCTAAAAGTGGAGTCATGCCCAGTTACTCTCTCCAGTGTTCCAGTGGTTTGTATATGGCTGGATACTCTACCCTGGGCTTGTTGTGTTAATCCATTCTCTCGGGCATAAAATAAGGTAGTACTATTTTCTTACAGAATAAAATGATGTAATGCATATTAAAGAGCACGATATGCTATGTATTTCCCACTAGGTTGTTATTCCTGGTCCTGGTCCTGGTCATTATGTCTGTTTCTAGCCACCAGGAAGGGAAGAAGGGAAGTAGTTGCACATATTGTTCCTAACTCCTTGCCATTGGCTACTTCAATACATGGACAGATTAGGTACTGGGAAAAGGATGAAATCTTGTATTTAGCTGGGCAGCCATAGGCCAGTTGAAATTTCAATTAATATGGAAACAGAGAATGGATGTTGGGGAGACAGCTAATAGTCTGCAAGTGTCTAGCACTTTCACCATGCAGATTTCTAATCCTGTCCTCACACATTGACCCCACACTTACCAAAGGACATATTATCTGAGACCTGTTCATTTGCTGCATCCAGTTCGAAATACTAGGATCTTTGGTGATGCTCATTCTTCTCATAGTGTCCATATTTAGATCTCTGTGGTCTGATAACCTGTAAACCAAAGTTATCTATCTTTGCTACCCACAACCTACTCAGTATAGAGTAGTGGAGTATGTAACAGGATAACTGCAATGAAAATGGTCTTTGGAAAAGGAAAGGATGGGAAATGCACAACATTCACCAGACCACACAAATAATCAAATTTTGCCAGTGAGGAAATGCTGAAATTCCATCTTCATTATAGAGTATGTTCTTAGGATAACCATCTTGGAGTTTCCAGATGGTTTAAACATCTGAGAGAAACTCCCTGACTCTTGTCCTCTGTCCTCTGCTTTTGCTGTCTGGAAGGTTTCTTCTTGCTCATGCTCCTCCATGACCACATCTAAAATGGACCATAGAGAGCATAGATTATGCCTTCTTGGGCAATCCACAAACTTCAGAGTCTATTTCCTTCTGGTGAAGTTTTACAAATACAAAAATTTAGAGTTCAAAAAATTGTAAGTGTCTAAAGGCCAGACCTGTGGTTTTATTGGCAACACAGTTCTTTCGATAACTTTGTAAACTTCTAGTCTATACTTCCTGCCAATTTGATGTGTAATAAATTGGCAAATTATCTCATCCAGACATAGATGTTGCTTATTGTTTTGCTCATTCATTCATTCATTCATTCATTTTTCACCAATTTTTTAAATGAGGTTCTTCCCGGCTAAAAGCATTTAAAATTTCTAAGACTAACACTTGTATTTCTATAAATCTGAGGGAGATTTTTATATGCTTTTTTGTGAGATAATATGAATTTTATCTACTTGTTGATGAGGAAAGCTTAAACTAATATTTTACATGCAGAGGAAGAAGAGGAGGAAGATGAGGATGATAATATGTCCACTGTAATGAGGCTCAGGACTAAAATGCCATGGAAAACCTGCTGGCGGTACCTTACTTCTGGAGGATTCTTCTTGCTCTTCCTGATGATTTTCTCTAAGCTTTTGAAACATTCAGTCATTGTGGCCATAGACTACTGGCTAGCCACATGGACTTCAGAGTACAGTATAAGCAATTCTGGAAAAGCTGATCAGGTATAGTGAATTCTGTTTTTAAATCATCAAGGATAAAATGTTGAGATTAACATGATACTCTTTTGTTTAGTTTGATATTAATAGCCCAAATGTCATAGGACTTTTGTAATGATTCAGTAAGTTAATTAAAATAGGACCTGAAATGGAATGGCATGTCAAAATGGAATCTATTAGGATCATTTTTGTGTTTTAAAGCTTATCATAAGAAACATTTAAAGATAATGTTTGGATTTGGATTCAAGAGAGGTATATGCACATGATGTGTGTGTGTGTGTGTGTAACATATACACGGGACTTTTGTGTTATTGTTTTAATGGTATTGATTTTAACTACTGATGCCAATGTATTAGCTGGTTAATCTGAGATTGGGGATAGGAAGGATGAGCTCTACAGTGTAGAAAGCCAAGAATATTTCAAACCTGAAAACAGACTTTAATGCTTCATCTGCCTTTAGGCAAACCTTGGAAGAGAGTGAAGGAAACAAGGAGGGACATGGTGGGGGTACTGTCTTTAGTCTCCAAAAACTGCACTCCTTCAACTGTCTAAATTGATACAAGATAATGAAGTTGAAAATATTGTCTGACTTTGATATTTTGTGTTCTGATAATGACTGGTAATGTCATATGTGGGTTTTTTGGTGTCGGTTGCTTTTTAGACCTACTATGTGGCTGGATTTAGCATACTTTGTGGAGCAGGTATTTTTCTCTGCCTTGTTACATCTCTCACTGTAGAATGGATGGGTCTCACAGCTGCCAAAAACCTTCACCACAACCTCCTCAATAAGATAATTCTTGGACCAATAAGGTAAAAATGTAATCATTTCTTATTCCACTACACAAAATCATAAAAACATACATCTTTAAATTTAAGTGAAATGTGGAATTTTAGAGAGTGTATTTGGTCTTTTAGCAAATAAACAGGAACCTTCTCATTTTCCCGACTCTAAGATGTCCATTAGCAGTGCTCAGGTTCCAGACAGTTTACTATTATCATACATTCCAATCTGTTTATTTCCTAGATTCTTTGATACCACCCCCCTGGGACTGATTCTCAATCGCTTCTCAGCTGATACAAATATCATTGATCAGGTGAGTGCCTGAGATACTTCCAAGTTCAGAAACAATTTTTTCAGTATAAACTAGATAACATTTAAGATAAAACATGATTCCTGTTAACAATAGAGGATGTCTAAAACTTAAAGCCTATAGGCACACTTATCAATATTATATTCATAACAGATTTATAGAGTAAAAACTTAAAGGAAAACCTTAATTTGAAATAATTTGTGCATGTAGAAGAGGATACTTAGAGAATGAGCATGAAATAAAGGGAAATGGTAAAGAATAAACTAACATTTAATTTTTTTATTATAAAAAGGAATCATTTTGATCAATGTTGTCTCTCCATTCACAGCAAAATTCTTAAAAGTTTAGTATTGATGCAGAGTGTCTCTCAGAAGCAAAGGATGGAATGCCAAGCTGTCTTAGATGTCCTTTACTTCAACTAGACTGGCTCTTTAATAAGAAAAGTTTCAGATGGTGTGATATTTTAGAGAATATTCCAAGGATGCCCAGTTTAGTTTTAGATCCCTCTGCCCTTCTAGAAGTTTGTCCTACAATTAAAGTCCTCAAACTCTAAAATTGGATCACTCCAAGAACATACCCCTTAAGATAATGGACAAAAGAATCCATCAAATCCAGCACTTGTCTTTTCTGACTTTTCAGAGTTACCTTCAGAATACCTAAATTACCCTCAGTTTAGGAAAAGAATGCTTGATGCATGCAGCTGACTAAAAAGTATACTGAAAAATTTGATGTTTTCTTTGGTGGTTAGTCACACTGCATCTAAAACACTTCATAAGGAATACATATGGAAAAAGAAGAGACAAAACCGTCCTTATTTGGAAGATGATATGATTGCCACCTAGAGAGTCCAAGAAAATTAGTACAATAAAAACCAGCTAGAAAGTTCAGAAGAGTATCTGCATAAGGTATATGACATAAAATTCAATAACTTTCTCTACACCAATTAAAAAATTAAGTGAAAAATAAATTCTATTCATAATAATAACAAAAACAAAAATAGAGAGAAACCTAAAAGAAGAAAAGAGATCCAACAATCCTAGAAATCAAAAAATCCTGTATATATAGAGAATTCCCCTATCAGATATCCAGAAACCATTATAAAAATAAAATACTCTGGTGATCACAGAAAACAAGCAGATCAAAAGAAAAAAATGGAGAACTCAGAAACACCAGCATATGGAGGGATTTAACACAGGATAAGTGTGGTATCTGGAATCAGTTAAAAAAAGGATTATTTTTTTCAATAAAGGATGTTGGACAATTAGCTATCCATAAAATACAAAGCAAATACATATGGAATAAAGATAGCCATATAAAAACATAAAACTATAAAATAAAATGTGGGAGAGTAGTTTTAGAATTTTGGGGTGGGAATTAAGTAAGACACAAAACTCTGAATAAAGAGAAAAGCCAAAGGAAATGACTATATAAAATCTTAAACTTCTTTTGAGCTAAAAGCATCAAAGACAAATTTAAAATGTAATAGATTAACTGGGAGAAAATCTGGCAACATATGTAAAGCAAGAGGAAAACATCCATAATCTGTAAAGAGCATCTAAAAATCAACAAGGAAGATAAATAATCCAGTCAAAAATATGAGCAAGCAAGATACAGAAAATTAATGTAAATGTCTTACAGAAGAGGAATAGCTAACTATGTTTTTAATAATATGCTGTGTTTTTAATAATATCCATTAAAAAGAGAGAGAGATTTGTATATGGTAACATGGGAAGGTTTATAGTCTATCTTGTTAAGTAAAATAAATCAAGAACACATGGACAAATAAGATTTATAGTATAGTACCATTTCCATAAAATCCCCAAGATAAACAGACCGACAGACTGACCAATGATAAGTAGATAGGTAGATAGATGGGTAAAAATACTGAACTAAGGGAAGTAAACGAAGTTGAAGGAGTGAAGACTTGCTTACAATGAAAATGTTCATATACTACTTTTGTAACTAATTATATAACTTAACATTAATATAAAGTGAATATTTTATTCCATTGTAATGAATATTTTCTTTGAGCTAAAATATTTTCCTTTCAAACTACCTTCTTAATAGCACATCCCTCCAACTTTGGAATCTCTAACTCGCTCAACACTGCTCTGCCTGTCCGCCATTGGCATGATTTCTTATGCCACCCCTGTGTTCCTGGTTGCTCTTGTGCCTCTCGGGGTCGCCTTTTATTTTATCCAGAAATACTTTCGAGTGGCTTCTAAGTAAGTAAAACAAAGTTCTATTCATTTTCAAAAGCCTATGTATTTGATTTGCTGTGATTCAGATTTGCTGTAGTGTTTTTCAAGATTAGGTACGGAATTTGGAAATGCAACCTATTTTTAACATGATAAAACCTGTGTTATATTTCATTTGGAGATCTATTATAATTGTTTCTGTTATTGGTTGTTTAAGCCCTGGACATAGATTAACATGTGGATTAACATGTTGAGTTTTGAGTCCACAAACTATGCCAAATTTTTCATTCTGTTGTCCTTTTTCTGAACATGACATTGACAGAAAACTTGTAAAACCAAACACAGTTCCAAAGGGTAAGTGACTTCATATTGTTCTATTCCACAAATGGGGAGAAAAGATAAAATATTGTAAAATGCTAAAATGCCTTCTGTAAAAATCTAGGAGAATTTAAAAAGGTTAAAAATTTAAGCCAGAGTGATGACAATAATGTAGATAATCTTGAAATGTCTGATAGAAAAGCTGTAACTCCAAGAGATTGGAACTTTCCAGATTGGATCATTTAACACGTACTTGAGTACCCAGCCAAATATAAATAAAGGAAGCCATGAATCTTACATTCTTTTATTAACATAAGATTTATCATTTGCTAGATGTACTGTAGTTAAATGAAATGTAGTACAGTTGTTTTAAATTTCCAGTTTAGCTTTGAAGGCTTTCTATATATATTACAGTGAATTTTATATCATTGCAATAATCATCTTATTGCAACAAACACTCAGTAAGCATTCTGTGTTGAAAATAATTGTGTAAGCCATGTGGCAGCTGAAGAGATCCACCTGACAAGAACCTATTCTCAAGAAACTTAATCTCTGGGGAAAATAAAACATAGATAAGGTAATCCTTGTATGTGGATTAAGTGCTGGAATAAGAAGGTAAATACTGAGTTTATTCAGTAAAATGAGAATACTTAATAGGACTTGAGTGCAAGGAAGATGATGAAAAATTGGGGAAGGTAATAAGAAAAGCCAAGACTCTAGTTGGGATCCTCTCAATATATCATATAACATTTTTTAATTTAAAAAAATGTGGTTGTTTCTCCATTTCAGCTATGATTTAAGGTCCTTCAAATGTTAGAGATCTGTACTAAATCTAGAATGTTTTTTCATTCCCAACCTCATCCATTTTTCTTGTAGCAAACTCAGACCAAAAGGAAGAAGTTAGTCATGAGTTCACTCTTTCATTTCTTCTAGTACTATTGCTAATGCTGCTTGCTGGAGGGGCAAGACATTCAGTTAATCCATTTCTGTTGTTTCTAAATCTATCCTTGTCTTGTTACCATTAAATATTACAGTCATGTCTTACTACAGTCATGTCTTACTTCAGTCATGTACCAATTTGGGCCTATTTTTGCCCCTTTGCAATACAAATTGAGTGCAAAGACCCGGCAAATATTCCTAGTCCGTTATAAATTGGAATTGCAAATAATCAAATAAATAAATAAATAATAGGAATTGTGAATTTTGTTCATTATAAGAAAGAACAATCTGTTATTAGCATTGGTAGTGACTAAAATACGAAGATGATCCTTTTTAGAAGAGATTTATTTATTTATTTTAGAGAGAGAATGAGTGGAAGGGGCAGAGGGAGAGAGAATCTCAAGCCAGCTCTGTGCTCAGTGCAGAGCCCCACGTGAGGCTCGATCTTGGGACCCTGAGATCAGGACCTGAGCTGAAACCAAGCGTCAGATGCTTAACCGACTGCGCCACCCAGGCACCACATGGAGGAGATGATCACTTTTGAAGAATTAACACTGATAATGGATTATCAACCATTCTTATTTGAAATTTTTTGAAAGTGAGCAAATATGACCACATGACATTAAATTTCACAGACAAAAAAACCTTTCTAGGGGCACCTGGGTGGCTCAGTCGGTTAAGCATCTGCCTTCGGCTTAGGTCATAATCCCAGGGTCCTGGGATCGAGCTCCGCATAGGGCTCCCTGCTCAGCAGGGAGTCTGCTCCTCCTTTTCCCTCTGCCTGCAGCTCTGCCTATTTGTGCTCTCTCTCTGTGTCAAGTAAATAAATAAATAATCTTTAAAAAAGAACAAAAGCCTTTCTAGATGCTGAGGCTCTGCAGGACTCACTCATATTGAAAAGCTCAGGCAACTTAACAGACGTTTTGTAAACACCCAAAGGAATGAAAGTGGGAGACAGGAAATGCCATTGAATTTGGAATCTCTGAAATCAAAGACCTAATGTGTGGTTAGCTCTGTAAGGAAGTGTTTCCTACTTATAAGAATACAAGGTCAAGCTATACACTCACCTTTTTGGTTTCACAAAGTATAGTCCTATAAACAAAGGCTTCTCCTTCCTAATTTTTTCCCTTCATTACAAACCTCAAATGTAGTGACCACCTGATACTTGTGTCAAATTGACAAATAGCCACTTAATTTTATGTTTAAAGTAGCAAACTACTCACATTCCTTCATATTCATTTTCCTCCTCCCCTCTTTCTTTCCCTTCCCTCTTTCTTTCTGTCTCCTCATCTGTAGTTTCTAAAGTGGACAAACCCATTGTAGAAACTCAAAAGAGATTTGCATTTGTTTGTGGCACTACACAGGCCACCCAGAATGGCCCAAGTTAATTGTTGAAGATTATGTAACAGTATAATTCAGTTGACTCTGGAAGGTGAATGTTGATGCTGCAACTCTAAATCCTCAACCCCAAAAACCTAAAAAAATGGCAGAAAAAAAAGACTGAAAAGAAAAAAGAGGGATGTTTTGAAACATATGGTATAACTCTTAGTCTATCTTCTAGAAATGCAGGCTTATGTGGTTTAAGGAAACGTTTTCATCAGTAGTGTGCATCTTTATCAAAAGGATGATTCAGGGGTTTGTCCACCAAACATTCACTGGATATCGTATATATGTAGTTTCTTGGAGGACCTATGAAAAAAAGTTCCATGAAGCATGGAGGCAAGGATTCAAACTCATTGTGGCCAAGGGCAAACTCATTGTCTTTTTCTTCAAATTCCTTTATTCTGTGGCCCCCATCCTGGTAAATAATATGGTCATTTGTCAAGACTGCTAAGCTAGAAACAGCAAAGCCATATTTGACTCTTCTCTCTTACTCACCCTGCTACAATTCATTGATTGTTGCAGTTTAGAAGCCTACTTTTGGAAGACTATCTCACAATCCTTCCCTTGTTTTAAATCTCACTAGCATCCCAGTAATTCAGAGCTTTAAAAAAATCTCTGATGTAGACTATCTTAACTCACTTACTCTTTTTCATCCTTTATAGCCTCCCAAGTCATGTTGCTTAAGCATAGCCTGATCATTTTATTTCTAGTCTTCAGTGATTTTGTCCAAGCCACCCAGGATCCTCCACCACCTAGTCCCATCTCTCCTTTATACAGCCATTCCCCACTTCGGCACTCACAAAGGATTCTTAGCACCAGCCAGACTGAACCTGCCAGGTTCTTTAGTCTGCGGTGTTTGCTCTTGTTCTCATAGCTGGAATGCACTTCTTCTTGTCTGTTTTATTGAAGCCCTCCTCAAAGCTTAACATTTGGCCTAAATTCCACCTCCTCAAAAAAAAAAAATATTATCCATCTCCTAGGTATGAGTTAAATATCCATCCCTTTGTGTCCCCATAGCAGTTTACTATAGTTGTTATACAAAGCAAGTAGTTTTGTATATTTGGCCTGGACCAAAATTCATTATGTACTCATCTTTCTCTTCCTCTTTAGATTATAAACTCTTTGAGGTTTTTGTTAACTGGGTTCTAGAAGAAATTAGTTGCAATGACAAGTAAAAACCCTAATTTAGGATGAACACAGTAGCCTCTGAACCTGAAGGCATATGAAGTTAATTTTGTACTTCTCTCTGTTCTAGGGATCTCCAGGAACTTGATGATAGTACCCAGCTCCCTCTGCTTTGCCACTTCTCAGAAACAGCTGAAGGACTCACCACCATTCGGGCATTTAGGTAAGCACACATATTTTCATTTTGCTGATTAAGCAATTACATCATCAACAGATCTATCTGCAAATAACTGATAATTGCTACCATTCTTTGGATGCCCACTGTGTGGGCATGGCAGTGTTCTAAACTAGAAGAGAGAAAAATATGGCAATAAATGTTCGGAGTTAGTCTAATCCTCTGAAATTTTAACAAGAATAAAGAAAGAATGAAACACCATATTGGGAAGATACTAGCTGTGTAATATAGACCAGGCTTGTCAATTTCCTTATCTGTGAAATGGAGAATCAACTTTGCTTCTTAAGGTCATTGGACTAATTGACAAATGCATGGGAAGCACTAACCATGGTGATTAGCAAAGAAGCACCCAATAAACAAATTAAAATAAGTATATTAATAATAATAACAAAAGAAACACTACTAAAAATAAAATAAGATAAAAACTACTATATCAAGTTATTTTAGGATTTAATCAGTTTTCTTCAGTTATTACTGGTTAACAGTAAGAACCCAAGCTTTTGATCAAGAGCATTTGCTTAACACTCAGAAAATTATCTGGCCCCTATTTTCCCTGTTCAAGTAAACTCAGAAGAGAAGGTGGCCCCAATGAATATTTCATTTAATCTTAAAAATTGACATCTTAAAGTATGTCTTCTTGGAACCCTAAATGCAAATATGTAGCGATTTCAATTAGAGCTTTTTCTAACCTAAGAAATATTTATATTATTATATATATAAACTTGAATCAAAAAGTAGAATATAGAGATATAACCACCCACAATATGTATCACGGAATTTCTACATAAATCTACATAGACTTCATCATGAAGATTCACACTTTCTGCAGTGGTGTGTTTTCCCATCAGAGTGCCTCTTATTGGAGATGGCAAAGCTACTTATTGATATTGAATGATAATATTAAGACCAAATTTGTATCCTGATAGAAGCCAGCAATGACCAGTGGTACTCCTAAGTCTATCATATTAAATATTACATTTTTCACCAAATAAGTCCTTTCAAGTTAATCTATTTGAGTATTGAACATATGATAGGTACTACTCTTGATGTGGATATTTAAAGATTACAAAGACATGGCCTTCCACTTCCATCCCAGATAAATACCACAAAGAAAATAGATAGGATAACATGACAGGTGGGGGGCAAGAAGTGACTGGATTCAGGCAAGCTGGTCAATGGAACAGTAGGATGTTAATGAGTTCAACATATAACAGCCTCTGCTCTGTTTTCTCCCTGAACAAGGTGAGGTTATTTTCTAAGAGTGATGAGGACTAGAATCAGGTAAATCGTCTTGAAGGAAATAACAACTTAGAATGACAGAGGAACTTGACCACAAGTCAAGGTTTAGGCTTTTCTTTTACCTTCTTCGCTAGACACATGGACAGAATTTAGCATGACTATTCCTAATTTTACATGAGGAAAAGTCTAGGTAGTTGTAAGAAGAACAAAATACTATGTGTTAAACCTTCAAGGCTTGAATTATGATTGGAAGAAACAAAAGACAACCCAACTTTTTATGGAAAAGTATCTGTGTCATATTCATTCAGATTTACATCTTCCAACATTCATTTCTAAAGTAAATATTAAGTACCATAAATATCAGCATTTTTAAACCAAAGGAAGTTTTAAAATGTGGGACAGTCCTGCTGTCATGAATAAAATTCTAGGGTCTTTACATTTGGTGCTTTTGGTCAAGAATCAAACATGTTCTTTCCATCCATTTCTTCCTTTCTTTCAGGCTACCCAGAGTCCCCAGAGTCTTCAGCTCTTTTGGAAAGTTAGTATTTACTGATTAGACTGCTTTTCCTCCCCGGCATTCAGGGTTCGTGGTGTACTCACATGTGGCAGTGAACTCCCTCAAGTAGTTTACCACGAAAGTATCACAGTTAAATTAGACTGAGATTTCAGTGACCTTTCCTATTTTTTTTTTTTTTTTGGACCAATAGAATAAAGGTCTAAGAATGTTCAGAAGATGAGCTGGATGTGGATGAAAAGATACAGACTGAGTGTGTCAAAGTTTCCATTAGGAAAACAGAAGGTTTCTTGCCAAATAGAAACACACAGAAAGAATGTTCACTGCATTTCCACCCCTCCCCTCTCGCTGCTGCTTCAGACCATTGCCAATTCCATTTACAAACTCTTTAAGAGTGCATCTGAAACAATATCCCAAAACTAAATGAAGAGTAAGAAGCGTCCCAGACCAAGCACTTTGTCAGAATAAAGTGTTTGATGTTTATCCCAAATGTAGTCCAGTGGCTTTTGTCCAATGGGCCCCACCTCCGATCTCCCCATTACCACTGTCCTCTAGGGAGAGAACCTTGTCCTGAGCCCCTGAACGTGATGAGTTTTCTCATTTCTGTGCCTTTGCTCATGTTGTTCCTACTGCTTCCAATGCTTTGTCCTCCCTTGTTCACCTGAAGAATTCAGCTCATCCTTTAAAACCTCACTCGGATCATCCTCCCCGTCCTCGGTGAAACTTTGCTTAATCCTCCTTCTCTCCCCATCCTCCACCTCATTCCGTGTGCAAATCACCCCCTTCCTTTATATTCAAGTAGCATTTTGTGCACAGGGCCATTAAAACCAGCTTCTGTGTTTCACGATCCTTGCTTGTTAACACCATGTTTACCTCCTTCCCTAAAGACTGGGCTCCTCAAGGGCAGAGGTTACGTATTGTATATATATATATGTATATATACGTGTATATATACATATATATATAGTCTTGTGTAGAGTTGGTGCTTGCTAAATGTTTCTGAATGAATGGCCGAAAATCTCCCTAACACTGCAAATACAGAAAGGTGGTTCCTTACGTGGATATTATCTTATTACAGTTCATATCCACTATTACAGAAAATCCTCTAATCCTGTGGGCCATCCTCCCTTTTCCTTATTCACTCTCTTCCTCTCTAAAGGGGCCATCCCAGGACAAGGTAGCCATGTTCCCGGGACTGCTCAGCCCCACTCGAGTGTGTTGCTCTTCAGTGTAGGTCCTCCTGTACATGGCATTTAGGTCAAGTCTGCAAACTCATAATTCAAAGTGAGGTAATTATTTGGCACCGATTGCCAAATCCTTTGATTATTGTAGATCAGATGTTGTCTGACGCAGTTATCTGATTTATCTGGTTTGGAGTATTGGAATGATCAGATGGACTGGACAGATACCAAGTATCTGCTCTATATTGGCCTGTATGGATGGCTTCGTGGGCCAAGTGAACGCCCCACCCAGGACTTCTTCGTGCATTTGACATAGTGATGGTTTAATATAAGGTTTTGCAAATTGATTTGAAGATTTGGTGACACTTGGGGCAGTCTTTTATCAAACAGAAATCACTGCTGGGCTGTCAAATGAAACTTGGTTATTCCTTAGGAATGTAACACACAGATAAGTGGTCCATATAAGAACAGTAACAGCCACGGAGAGTGAATAGACCACATTCTGATTTGGCATTTCTTCCAACCTTCCAACCAGTTATTTTGATTATATTATCCAGCTTTCCGTTGTTTCTGCTATTCAGGGAAAATAACTGAAAAACGAAAAGAGACTATTTTTGTTATTTAGAAAGATTTATCACCATGGAGCATAACTTCTGTAAGAAAGTAGCTCACATGTTCAGATGGATAAGATTCTTATTAGAAGTTTCATTTATAATATGGATTACCCAGAATGGGCAATGGGTCTGATGATGTTGATTTCCAAGAATGAACTTAATTTAGCCAGGGATCGATATCTAAACTGTATTTGTCATAAAATCCTGTAAGTACCATAGACTGAGGGTTCCTTTCGTGCAGTGACCATCCTTATAAATATTTTAGAACCTTGAGCATAAGATTTCTCATCTAACAAGAACATCTGCCGCCTCCAAGGACCCCCATCCTCTACTTCTTTCCACTCAATTTCCTTCTTTGGTTCCCAGAAACACCGGCAGAAGGAGACATTTAAAAGTATATATTTGCCTGTAACACATGCATCATTTCCTGTCTTCCCTGGTCCTCATCCAGCACCTCCCACCCACCTCTAACTGTGTTATTTGGAAAAGTAAAAAGTGCAATAAAATGTAGGTAGAGCATATTGCATTTCTGTACAACTTACTCTGGTTTTTGTAAGGCCCTTGCAACATAGGCCATGCCTTGTTTTTGTGGCTACAAAATTATGTGGAAATTTATGAAGCGATCCTTAATAGGAATTTGTCATCAGAAAGCTTCCTTTTCATAGCAGGGGTCTGAGAAAGGAAGAAACCCCGGACCACACCCTCTCCAATAAGCGTGCAGCAAAGCAGTAGCAGCTGGCCTTTATTTTGAAGTAGGAGTCCATTTACTAGTCATTCCATCCCATCCGTTTGTCACTGTGTTGAGTAAATAGTGTAGTAGTAAGTGTGACTGTTTCTTATTATTTTTCCTGTTGTGTGGCTAGCATGATAATATTTTTGTTCTCTCCAGGCATGAAACCAGATTTAAGCAACGTATGCTGGAGCTGACGGACACAAACAACATTGCCTACTTATTTCTCTCAGCAGCCAACAGATGGCTGGAGGTCAGAACGGTACGTTCATTTCATGATTTCGAAATGGAAACTAAACTGATGCAAAGGCTGATGCAAAGAGGGAGACAGTTGTAAAAATTAGTCTTGCACCGAGATTCACACTAACTTCACTTTTTCCGGACGTTAAAATAGCTCAGGTTTGTTTATGTTACAGGTGAAATTTGTCATAATGTTTTAGCTAATGACAAAACAAATACCCCAAAAAGCAAAAATTCATTTTGTGTTCATTAGTCTCTAGATTACGTAAGTTAATGGAATGGCAAATGTTTGTATAACTTAATTTTTTTTCAAAAGAGCAAATTTGACAAGTGAACAGATGTACTCGTTTCCTTCACTGAGCAGGACAGGCCTGGAAGAGCTGGTGACTTTCTATGTTTTAAGCCAGTGGAGGATCACGTTAGCACAAAACATAAAAAAATGCCAATTAATCATCTGTTGCCTTCTTCTGTCCCTTATAAAGGAGGATGCTTTGGCATCATACAGACTTGATCTAGCAAGTTAATTAATTTGAGTCTGTTCCTCATCTGTAAAATAGGAATAAGAATATGTACTTCATGGGGTTGTTAGGATGAAAAATAATAATATAAGTCCCCTAGTTCACTGATTCGTAGGTACACTCAACAAATGTCTTTTGAATGAATGGATGAATAAATAAGTGAATGGAAACAGCACCTGCTGTGGTAAGTGGTTCATAAGCCAACCAGCTGGAGTATGAACCAGGAGACGGATGGGACACAAGTTCCAGGAAGGAAGGAAATGTAGTTTGCAGACCTGTCTACATAATCTGCACTATAAATAAGCTACTTTGGTGGTAATGATGAGTTGTCTGTAATCTTTTTTAAAAAAACAATTATCTATCAGGGAGCCTGCGTGGCTCAGTCGGTTAAGCACCTACCTTCAGCTCAGGTCATGATCTTGGGGTCCTGGGATGGAGCCCTGCATCAAGCTCTCTGCTCAGCGGGGAGTCTGTTTCTCCTTGTCCCTCTGCCTCCCCTCCTCACCCCTCCTCACTCTCTCTCCATCAAATAAATAAATAAAATCTTTAAAAACATAAAATAAAAAATAAAATAATTATCTATCCATTTGTCAAAAGGAAAAGGAAGTTTATCTGTACTATTATAAGGATATCACATCTACTAATTAAACATCCCTAGTATATTCAGGCTTTCAAAACTCAACAGACCAAAGAAGGCAGATAGTAAAAGGAATTTGATGAGATGGAAATGAAGGAGCCCAAGTTATATGCTGAGTTGTTGATGGATGGATACAGGTGGATATGGATTCTGTGAGCTTTACTTGTCATGATTTCCCACTGGTTTACAGAGATTCTCTTCCACTATATTGGTTATAATGTAGAAATTATTCAGTGACATAACACAATTATATTTTGCAAATTTTAGATAGAAGCATTGGCTGTTGATAAGAAATTTCTTCCAGGTAGCTATGGGGGCAGGGCAAAATGTCTCCTGAATTACCTATAGATAGCATAAAGGCGGATGAAGTGTTGCTTGGGATTTATAACAAAACTAAGACATTATTCCTAGATCCTATCCAGACCCTAATTCCTTGTTTTAAGCTTCTATTTGTTTGTTTAAATTTGTTTTCTCTAAGGAAGAAAAAAAAAACCCAATCATATCTGAAAAACAGAATTAATCATGCAGTAGCTTAGTGAAAGAATGTCCCCCAGTCATAAGAGACACTGTCAGTGGTTACATTTGTTATTTGATTTTTCTTAACCTGGACATCAAGCAGGTTTTTTTAGGGAGCAAGTGTGTTTGCTTTGGACTTGAGGTGAATGTTTGACTTGACTCCTGTTACTGCTCTTTAGCACTTCCTACTGTCAGGTTAATGGACAAGTGTTTAACAAGAATCTTCAAGCAAACCATATGTTCTGCTCTCGTAGCCAAAAGACAAGATATTAGAGCCTTCAGATTGCCAAGAAAGGGGAGGTCAGGAGAAATTAGAGAGGAAGAGTGGCCAGATTCAGAATGGCTTGGTTCAGTTTGACTCACAGCTCATTACTTTAACCCCCATGTGAAAGGCGGCGGACCAACCCAAAAGTGAAAATGTTTTAGTTCCAGCTGTAGAGACCTAAAGAAAATACTGATGTTTGAAACAGGAAGGGCAGGTTCTGCCATCCATTCTGTTCCTTGATAATACATTTGTTAGTGTGTCTTGTGTTTGTTTGCTCTGTATTATGATCCTTCCAAGAATTCCTGTCTAGTCTCATTACCAGAGCTCTCCCTTAAAAACCAATACCAAAAAAAAGGAATATTTTGCTTCTGTTTCTGATGGGTAAAGGTAAGTTTTGGTAAGGAACTTGTTGATTTATTGCAAAATTCCAGGCATCTCTGCTGACAGAAATCAAGGTCCGAAGTCTTATATGTGTATGATTTGTCTCCTTTGACTAATTGTGTGTGTCAGTAAGTTTATGAGGGTATGCATACACACACACACACCCCTCTAGACAATCCCAGTGATCCAACTTAAAACTAGTCAGATTCACTTTCTTTCTTCTGAGTATTTTGAGAGTGTTCATTAGAACCAGGATATTATTTAGAATGTGTGAATATAGGAGTCTTTATTCGAATATAAGTGTGTAATTCAAGAACATATACTACAGTAAGAGTATTGAATAAGTTAACTCAATAACTCCTATGAGGAAATAACCTTTCTCCCAATTGTACACATATAAATGACCTCCTCACTACTGTGATCCTGTGGACACGTCCACATCACTGGAGACACAATTTCAGTTTGAAAAAAATGGATCTTGTGTCAGGAACATGAATGTTGAGATACAGGACCTTGGAGACTAGGGTGTGAACTGTTCTCTGACCCCCACAGCTGGACATATTCTGCCTTGTAAGTCATTAGAAAAATAAGTAATGAAAACTTCTATTTGGTCCAGTGAGTCCACATTGATCTTACTTACCCACAGTATCAACACAACCTCTCCTTTCTCTATTCTTTGCCAGATTCCTCAGTTAGCAAAAATATTTGCTTATAACAAATATTCTTAGAGTTTCCAGAGCAGAAACACAACTAAAATGGTACAAGGAAGGTTGAGGCATTGGGCATAAATCAGAAGAAGCAAGCAGGATTTCCTAAGGCAGATCTGGGGATTTCACCAACTCTAATTCATGGACTCATCACCTTCATGAAGAGAAAGAGGAGAAAAAGTATCATAGCTTTCTGTGCCTATTTTTTGCTTCCACTGAATTCCCCGGACAGAAAATCTCAAGAAGGAAGGAAAAAGAACCAGAGAAAAACACCTCTTGTGGGATTCCGGAAGATCCATGAGCCCCATCCAATTTTTGTTTATTTTCTAATTTATTTTAAATATATGGCTCTCATTTCCTTTCCTGGTCAAGTTAAGAAAGAGGTAAGACAATCACAAGTTACTCCCTTTCTCTTAGTAAACAGCTTTCCCTATGGAAGACATAGCCCTACCCACCATAGTCACTTCATATTCACTCCAAATTAGGAAAAAAAATAAAGGTCACAATACACTCACATCAAAAAGGACAAGAGTCTAAAAGAATAAAATAATTTGGCTGGTGGGAAAGTAGCTAGGCTGTGACCACCCGACTTGCTTTGGCAGAGAGGGGAGTGTTTTTCCTCTGGGTGCCAAGTGAGTGGACCACCGTCACGTGCAGCGCGTCGCTGCAGCCTAACCTTTGAATGCTGCTTACGCTCTTTTGTTCAGCATGGCGTTTTCTCCTCAGCCTCTGCACTAAACAGTTCCAGTTCTTTGGCATCGGTGTTTCCATTTGCGAAAATTGTGTAACTCTATCTAAAGGCTGTCTTTCCAAGGCTTTGTCTTGCTGTGTGGTGAAAGGATAAAAGAAAATTCACATCAGGAAGCCCCCCCCCCCCCAAAAAAAGTCTTTAGAATCAACAGGCTCAAGTGAAAATAGCCTTCAGGGTGAGCTTGCACGAGAGTCGATTTTATGAAACAGCACAGAGCTTTTTTGTGTGTTCATAACTCCACCACAGACAGGTGTGCCCTGACCTTGTCATTGGGAGGCCCTGATATATGCTCCCAGATACTCAGTGGTACCATAGACTGGTACTTCCAAGGACTATGTAAGGAAAGAGATTGTGTTACTGTTAACTATTTGCAAGTCTGTTTTATAGAAAATTACAGTTTTCACTATAATTCTATAGATAGATACATGTCCTTGAATCACTAGAAATCTGAGAAGAGGCCTCTTTTTTGACTTGGAAATCAAAAGCTTCTCCCTGGGGGGAGTGTTGAATTCACAAACTCGATGCAAGTTATAATTCATCACTATACAGATACAATGTCCGGACATGGAGCCCTCTTTGAGAACTGGCAATTCCCATATGCAGTAGTTTCTGTTTCCTAAATTGAATCTCTCATTCCATTGTATCGTTTTGACCACAGGTATGTTTTCGTTGAATTGATTGGTTAGGATGTGTAAGGACTAAGCAGTAGAATGAATGCTGCTAGTGATCCCTAAGTACTTTTTCTCCTTTGTGTGGGTTATTCAGACCAGCTGCTTCTCCTTTCTTAATTTATTGCCTTGAAACCATTTTGTTGTTGGCATGTTTGCAGAGAAAATAAAAAAGGTATAACTATAGAATCACTTTGTAATTCATTAAACTTAAGTTTGATGGTGAAGGAAGTGAGGGATGCCTGGGTGGCTCAGTCGGTTAAGCGACTGCCTTCAGCTCAGGTCATGATCCCGGGGTCCTGGGATCGGGTCCCGCTTCGGGCTCCTTGCACAGTGGGGAGTCTACTTCCCCCTCTGCTTATTGCTCCCCCAGCTTGTGTGTGCACTCTCTTTCTCTCTCTGTCTCTGTGACAAATAAATAAATAAAATCCTTTAAAAAATGGTAAAGGAAGTGAAAATAGGGAGCTAACACAAGCTCTTACTATCTATCAGTTCCAAACATCTATATTCTTGTACAATTTGAAGGGAAGTTAATGGAATTTAGTGATTTTGCTATGAGTCTTCTTGATAAAAATGGTGCACAAAGGAGCTTCCTTTCTTATGCAGATCAAGACCTCCAAAACATTCCAAATTCATTACAAAAAAGTTTTGGTTTTTTTTTAGAAAAAAGATTTTTGAGCAGTGGTAATAATCCAGGAGTGAACTGAAAATATCTAGTTGGTATAATTAAAAGACAAGAAGAATAGCATTTTCTAAAAAAAAATGATGAAGGGGGCGCCTGGGTGGCTCAGTCGTTAAGCGTCTGCCTTCTGCTCAAGCTGTGATCCCAGGGTCCTGGAATTGAGCCCTGCATGGGGCTCCCTGCTCAGCGGGAAAGCCTGCTTCTCCCTCTCCCACTCCCCCTGCTTGTGTTCCCTCTCTCACTGTGTCTTTCTCTGTCAAATAAATAAATAAAATCTTAAAAAAATAAAAAATGATGAAGAATATTTTTTATAATAAATAAAATAACTTTGTTATAGCTATGAAACTGTAGACATTGGCTTTTAAACTCTCATGTCTATTTGAATTTAGTAGACTGTAGATTTTGAAAATGGGTTCATCCCCTGGAAAATGTGCTATAAATGTACTTCAAGAAGGTATGTCTTATTTCTGAGATGTCAAAAACATTTATCTCTATACATTATCTTTAATAAGAAATAAAACAAAAAAATAAGATAAAAACAGAGAGGGAAGCAAACCATAAGAGACTCTTAAATATAGAGAACAAAATGAGAGTTGCTGGAGGGGGGGGTGGGTGGTGGGGGGTGGATGAAATGGGTGATGGGCATTAAAGAGGGCACTTGTTAGGATGAGCACTGAGTATTGTATGTGGGTGATGAATCACTGCATTCTGCTCCTGAAACCAGTGCTGCACTGTATATTAACTAACTTGAAATTAAATTAAAATATATATGTATATATATATTATCTTTACACATTTCAGCATATTTTATATACTGGACTAATAATTAAAATAACAGTGTCTAATGATCATACTGAGAACCTTTCAAGTAGTTTTTAAAAAATTTTTTACTGTTATGTTAATCACCATACATTACATCATTAGTTTTTGATGTAGTGTTCCATGATTCATTGTTTGTGCATAACACCCAGTGCTCCATGCAGAACGTGCCCTCTTTAATACTCATCACCAGGCTAACCCATCCTCCCACCCCCCTCCCCTCTAGAACCCTCAGTTTGTTTCTCAGAGTCCATCGTCTCTCATGGTTCATCTCCCCCTCCGATTTCCCCCCCTTCATTCTTCCCCTCCTACTATCTTCTTCTTTTTTTTTTTCTTAACATACATTGCATTATTTGTTTCAGAGGTACAGATCTGTGATTCATCAGTCTTGCACAATTCATAGCGCTCACCATAGCACATACCCTCCCCAATGTCTATCACCCAGCCACCCCATCCCTCCCACCCCCCACCACTCCAGCAACCCTCAGTTTGTTTCCTGAGATTAAAATTCCTCATATCAGTGAGGTCATATGATACATGTCTTTCTCTGATTGACTTATTTCGCTCACCGTAACACCCTCCAGTTCCATCCACGTCGTTGCAAATGGCCAGATCTCATTCCTTTTGATGGCTGCATAATATTCCATTGTATATATATATATATATATATATATATATATATACCACATCTTCTTTATCCATTCATCTGTTGATGGACATCTTGGCTCTTTCCACAGTTTGGCTATTGTGGACATTGCTGTTATAAACATTGGGGTGCACATACCCCTTCGGATCCCTACATTTGTATCTTTGGGGTAAATACCCAGTAG
Source organism: Mirounga leonina (assembly GCF_011800145.1). Taxonomy (NCBI): domain Eukaryota; kingdom Metazoa; phylum Chordata; class Mammalia; order Carnivora; family Phocidae; genus Mirounga; species Mirounga leonina. The sequence goes on from NW_023270504.1 coordinate 12,316,604, forward strand.
TGCAATTGCTGTGTCGTATGGTAGTTCTATTTTCAACTTTTTGAGGAACCTCCATACTGTTTTCCAGAGTGGTTGCACCAGCTTGCATTCCCACCAACAGTGTGGGAGGGTTCCCCTTTCTCTGCATCCCTACCAACACCTGTCATTTCCTGACTTGTTAATTTTAGCCATTCTGACTGGGGTGAGGTGGTATCTCATTGAGGTTTTCATTTGGATTTCCTTGATGCCAAGCAATGTTGAGTACTTTTTCATGTGTCTTTTGGCCATTTGGATGTCTTCTTTGGAAAAATGTCTGTTCATGTCTTCTGCCCATTTCTTGATTGGATTCTTTGTTCTTTGGGTGTTGAGTTTGATCATTTCTTTATAGATTTTGGATACTAGCCCTTTATCTGATACGTCATTTGCAAATATCTTCTTCCATTCTGTCGGTTGTCTTTTGGTTTTGTTGACTGTTTCTTTTGCTGTGAAAAAGCTTTTTATCTTGATGAAGTCCCAATAGTTCTTTTTTGCCCTTGCTTCCCTTGCCTTTGGAGATGTTTCTAGGAAGAAGTTGCTGCGGTTGAGGTCGAAGAGGTTGCTGCCTGTGTTCTCCTTTAGGATTTTGATGGATTCCTGTCTCACATTGAGGTCTTTCAACCATTTGGAGTCTATTTTTGTGTGTGGTGTAAGGAAATGGTCCAGTTCATTCTTCTGCATGTGGCTGTTCAATTTTCCCAACACCATTTGTTGAAGAGAGTTTTTTCCATTGGACATTCTTTCCTACTTTGTCAAAGATTAGTTGACCATAGAGTTGAGGGTCCATTTCTGGGCTTTCTATTCTGTTCCATTGATCTATGTGTCTGTTTTTGTGCCAGTACCATACTGTCTTGATGATGACAGCTTTGTAATAGAGCTGGAAGTCCGGAATTGTGATGCCCCTTTCAAGTAGTTTTAAAAACATTAGCCACGTGAAAGAGAGCCAGAAAATATATATTAGCTCAAACTTAACTCATCAGCCTCCTCCCTTCCCTCCCTTCATCTCTCTTCACTTCTATTGCTGGCAATATTGCCAGGATAAGACTATCTATCACCAAAATTACCATTTTAATTCAATAGAAAATAATTTAAATTATCATCTAACTGAATCTACCATTTAGTTCTGTATGAGTGAATCCAGGCCCCAATATAAAATATTCCATAGTCAATTTAATGAGGGAATGGTGTGAGAGAAAGAGAGAAAAAGAGAAAAAAAGAGGCAGATTGAGTGCATAATATTTTACATTTCTTTTATAATGTTTGCATTAAGCCTACTGTCTAATTTCCATTTTTTGAAACTCAGTGATTATTTTATTGTTACACTTTTAAAAGAATGCAATTTTGAAAAAGAAAAGCAGAGCTGGAGGCATCACCATTCTGGACTTCAAATTATATTACAAAGCTGTGGTGATCAAGGCAGTATGAGACTGGCACAAAAACAGACACATAGATCAATGGAACAGAATAGAAAAACCCAGAAGTGGACCCACAACATAATGGGCAACTAATCTTCGACAAAGCAGGAAAGAATATCCAATGGAAAAAAGACAGACTCTTCAACAAATGGTGTTGGGAAAATTAGACAGCCACATGCAGAAGAATGAAACTGGACCACTTTCTTTACATCATGCACAAAAATAAATTCAAAATAGATGAAAGACCTAAATGTAAGACAGGAAACCACCAAAATCCTAGAGGAGAACCCAGGCAGCAACCTCTTTGACATCAGCCATAGCAACTTCTTACTATACACTATGTCTCCGGAGGCAAGGGAAACAAAAGCAAAAATGAACTATTGGGACTTCATGAAGATAAAAAGCTTCTGCACAGCGAAGGAAACAATCAACAAAACTAAAAGGCAACCTTCAAAATGGGAGAAGGTATTTGCAAATGACATATCTGATAAAGGATTAATATCCAAAATCTATAAAGAACTTACCAAACTCAACACCCAAAAAACAAATAATCCAGTTAGGAAATGGGCAGAAGACATGAATAGACATTTTTCCAAAGAAGACATCCAGATGGCCATCAGACACATGAAAAGATGCTCCACATCACTCGGCATCAGGGAAATACAAATCAAAACCACAGTGAAATACCACCTCACACCAGTCAGAATGGCTAAAATTAACAAGTCAGGAAATGACAGATGTTGGCGGGGATGCGGAGAAAAGGGAACCCTCCTACACTGTTGGTGGGAATGCAAGCTGGTGCAGCCACTCTGGAAAACAGTACGGAGGTTCCTCACAAAGTTAAAAATAGAAGTAACCTATGATCCAGGAATTACACTACCAAGTATTTACCCAAAGGATACAAAAATACTGATTTGAAGGGACACATGCACCCTGATGTTTATAGCAGCATTATCAACAATAGCCAAATTGTGAAAGTGCCCAAATGTCCATCGACTGATGAAGATGTGGTGTCTATATACAATGGAGTATTACTCATCCATAAAAAAGAATGAAACCTTGCCATTTGCAACAATGTGGATGAAGCTAGAGAGTATTATGCTAAGCAAAATAAGTCAGTCAGCGAAAGACAAATATCATATGATTTTACTCATGTGGAATTTAAGAAATGAAACAGAGGAACATAGGGGAAAAAAAGAGAGGCAAACCATAAAACAGACTTAACTATAGAGAACAACCTGAAGGTTGATGGAGGGGAGGTGGAAGGGGGGATGGGCTAAATGGGTGATGGACATTAAGGAAGGCACTTGTGATGAGCACTGGGTGCTATATGTAAGTGATGAATCACCAAATTCTACTCCTGAAACTAATATTACACTATGTGTTAACTAAGTGGAATTTAAAAAAAGCTTGAACCAATATATATATGACTGTATGAATGAATGAAGCTCTTTCCAATAAGGTCAGCTGGGAGGAAGTGGAGAACAGAAATTAATAAAAATGTGCCTTGTTTCAAATCCTTAATGTGTATATTACCCACAGAAATTTCTCAGAAACTGAATGGTGTATTTCTTTATATCAAGCTGGGAGGGAGGGCCTTGCTCCAAGTATCCCTTGATACTAACTTACTTTCTGGGACTCTTCACAGAAACTTCTTATGAGTCTTTTTAGAAAAGATATAGAAATTACAAATTTACGCCATAACTTCAGAAGTGTTAACTTTACACAGAGGGCTGGAAGAGAAATTCATATCGCTGTAAATATTTTAGAAGTATTTGGGGAGCATGTTGCCATTTGTCAGATGTAAGAGTGGCCCAGACTGGTTAGATTATGCAGCCATGTAGTTGTTGCTTCAGATAAAGGGAAAAAGAAGAAATACTGTCTAATTGGGATGTGACAAGTTGTTAACACATGATCTGACTGGAAGAAGCGATCCAAGGAGTATTTACTACCTCTTGGGAATTTACTACCTCAAGAGAGTAACTCTGCATGATTCCTTTCTTTATTGTTTGTAAAGATCGTGGAAATCATTATGGAATTAAATTTTAGTGCCTCTTTGTAACCTTTGATGTTTTATGATGCACATAAACTTTTAAGCTTGCTTCAAACATTTGAAAATCATCCAGAGGAAGAAAGATATCCTGGTACATGGAGGTGGTGAAATGTAACGGGTATTTAATCTTTTTTTAGTCCTTTCAACGTCTTTGAATTAGGTATCATTTCTATTTTCCAAAGAAACTGAGTTTCAAAGGGGTTTAAATTATTTGTGTGGTAATTGGCAAAGTCAGCATCTGAGCCCAGATCTCTAATTTCAAGGCTGGGATTATTGATTGTTCCTCAAGAGCTGGATCTTTGGATCTGTTCTAAAAAGAGGCAGGAATGTGCACATGTGAGCTGACTTGAGTAACTTCATTTGTTGTCTCCAGCACGTTAAACACTCCATTACAGTCATTAAAGTCTTATCACCTAGTTATTAGTTGTTTTTTTTTTTTTTTGAGGGATCAGAGACATATCTAGCTAAAAAGGTCACAAGTGAGATGAAACTTGAAATAGTTCTAGAAGTACTTGTGCCTGAAATGCTACCTGCTTCCAGGATATATGACTCATCAGCATGAAAAGTTTTTAAGATTTCTTTTTCAATTGATAAGACAGAACAGTGCCTAAAAGTGCTGGGAAATGAGGAAGAAAGAAGTGTTTGAAAATGGACAGATGTGGGGTGTCTGGGTGGCTTAGTCGGTTAAGAATCCGACTCTTGATTTCAGGGTTGTGAGATCGAGCCCAGCGTCGGACATGGACCGTGCTAAGATTCTCTCTCTCTCTCCCTCTGCCCCTCCACATACCCCCTGTGCTCTCTCTTTCTCTCTCTCTAAAATAAGTAAATAAAATCTTTTTTAAAAAAAAGAAAAGAGGGCGCCTGGGTGGCTCAGTTGGTTAAGCGACTGCCTTCAGCTCAGGTCATGATCCCAGGGTCCTGGGATTGAGTCCCGCATCGGGCTCCCTGCTCTGCGGGGAGCCTGCTTCTCCCTCTCCCACTCCCCCTGCTTGTGTTCCCTCTCTCGCTGTGTCTCTCTCTGTCAAATAAATAAATAAAATCTTTAAAAAAAAAAAGAAAAGAAATGGACAGATGTGCCCTGTTTCTTATTTGAGTTAAAGACTGACCTCAATGAATTTTTAAAATTTCACAGGAGAGTTTATCACTGATAGACCATAGATAATTCAAATGCTCTAAGACTGGCCCACACTTCCCATTTATGAGTAAATATAACCCTTATTCTTATTTACATGGAATCTGGAGATTTAATGTCCTAGACTCTGAGCCCAGATATTTGAAAAGAGTTTAGATATGAATCTCAACAAGGTAACCAGATGCAAATTTCTGCAGGGCCCTTACTGTATTGCACAAGGGAGATAGATCACAATCCAGATATAAGTACACATGAAATTTAAGGTAGTAAATCAAGTCCCCAGATAATTACTTATCTGGCAACACAATGCAATAGAAAGGGCCTGTTGTTGGGGGGTACGGGGAGGGGAGGAGAAAAAGAAACCCTATGTCTGACACTGGTTGGGCCACAAATTGCAGTTGAATTTCTGGCAAGTTATTTAACTTCTATGAATCCATTTCTGCATGGATACAATTAGAGCATTGAATTACGCCCATTCTAGCCTTAATATGGTGAGTTGGCATTCATCCATATCTTAGGTAGTGTTCCTCGGAAACTTAACAGGACACACAAGAAGTGATGTGTACTGTCTTAGTGATAACCTCTCCAAATCAATTGGGATCTTTTGTTTAAGAACTTGAGGAAAATCTTTTAACGATTTTTCTTGCTCCTTTCTAGGATTATCTGGGAGCTTGCATTGTCCTCACTGCGTCTATTGCATCCATCAGCGGCTCTTCCAATTCTGGATTGGTGGGTTTGGGTCTTCTATATGCACTTACGGTAGGTATGGATGAACACATCACTTTTCATGTAGTGTTGAAGGTACTTTCTATAGTTATTATCAATTCCTATTCATGGATGTAAGAGGAGCAGATTGAAATTCTTAACAAAATGACATCTTGCAAATAAAAGGAGATTGGGGCCCAAACCCAGCATTTTAGGGCAGCGTGGATTCAGTTCTGATACTGCAAATTGGTTTTTAGAAACTCCTCAAAATCTATGGTGAGAGCACTCCCAAGGCTGTTTGAGATCCCTGTCCCTAACTTGTTCACAGCCTATTTGGGGACACTAAAATGAATATGAATATAAATGAGATAAGTGCAATCAGAGCTACATTCAACTTGTGCAGGGAAATCAGAGGACAGTTTACGAATCATTGACATGTGAGGACCCTTGAAGAAGAGTGGACACCTCCTTTGCCTATTTTATCCCATGACACTCTCCCTGGTCTCTGATATCTTGCAGCACTTACGAATTGTACCACATGATATACACTAACTGTCCAAGTCATCCTATCCTAAAATATCCAGTGATTACAAAGATCGTTACTTCGTTTCAAATGTGTTAATTTCTTTTTGTCACCTGCCACAGATAACCAATTATTTGAACTGGGTTGTGAGGAACTTGGCTGACCTGGAGGTCCAGATGGGGGCAGTGAAGAAAGTGAACAGTTTCTTGACTATGGAATCTGAGAACTATGAAGGCACTATGGGTATTGCTCTGAATATTATTTTGTTTCACTTAAATATTTATTTTATACAAATATTAGTTGTGTGTCAGACACATTGCCATTTTTGGTTTTGTTTTCCACTTTAATATCCAAGAATCCCTTCTTGTCTTGGCTTTGCTTTATGAGATACACCTGAAATGATATGGCTATTTAGGCCTGAAAAGTTTGGGATACGACCAGACTCCAAATAGATGTTATGTAGTAATATTTAAAGAGAATTATAAAAAGTATTTGGACTTGGGGCACCTGGGTGGCTCAGTCGTTAAGCGTCTGCCTTCGGCTCAGGTCATGATCCCAGAGTCCTGGGATCGAGCCCCACATCGGGCTCCCTGCTCGGCGGGAAGCCTGCTTCTCCCTCTCCCACTCCCCCTGCTTGTGTTCTCTCTCTCGCTGTCTCTCTCTCTCTCTGTCAAATAAATAAATAAAATCTTTAAAAAAAAAAGTATTTGGACTTTATTACATTCATTACCAACCTACACTATGAACTATTTATTGTGTTCTCTTTCTCAAGATCGTATTAACTTAAATGTCAAGAAACTTGGCTCTTACTGAGATTCTCAGCTTTGCTAGAATAAAATTGGCAGGAAATTCAATACTGAAGATGGAATGATCTTTCTTAAATTCAGATTTCATGCTTAAAATGAATTATTTTGCCTAAATCGTTCAATAGCTATCTGGGTCTTCAAGGACAAAATCCAGATAAGTTAGCTAAGACCACTAGACTCTTCATTAGTTGATCCTTGCCCACCTACCTGGTCTCATCTCTCATCATCTATCCAACATGCCAAGGTTTCTTTTTATCTTTGTTCTCTCCATATATATTTGAAACAAATCTCCCCATCCCTAATCCTTTAAGACTCATCTCAGGCACCATCTTCTCTTGAAACCCTCCTGGAACTCTCAGGTTACCACCATCTGTGCTCCCAGAGCACCTTGGGTTGGACTCCATCATGTGACCCTGCATGCAGTACTATAGATCCTGATGCTTCCCCAGGATGCAGGGAGCACTTTGTGGCATGTCTTTCATCTCCATATTCCCATCACCTTGCACAACACTTCTCATTTTAAGCACTCAAATGTTTGATGACTGACTGAACAAATGAATGAATTTGCAGATGAACTATCTTCAATAGAACCAAACGATGGAATACAGAAAAGACATGATAGTTCATGCTTCCAAAAGAAACACACACAAAAGCTATTTTGAAATTTCTTAATCAATAGGCCTTTACTCTGAATGTAATTTTAATTTTAAAAAGACACAGAATTTGGTTCAGTATTACTTAAAATTTATTTTTTATATGTATATGTTTGTATGTATAAATGTATATAAGTATGTGTATGTTTCTTCCTGCCCCTCTTTCCTTCCCTCTCTCTCCCTCCCTCTCTCTCCCCCTCTCTCTCCCCCTCTCTTCCTGTCTCCCTCTCTCCTTCTCCCTCTGACTTCCCCTACTCCACCCTCACCCCCCAGACCCTTCTCAAGTTCCAGAACATTGGCCACAGGAAGGAGAGATCAAGATTCATGACCTGTGTGTCAGATATGAAAATAATCTGAAACCTGTTCTTAAGCATGTCAAGGCGTACATCAAACCAGGGCAAAAGGTATGGAATTCACTGCCATTTGTTTCATACAAATCAGAGGATGGAGCCACTTGATCACTATCTAAGCTCTTGAGATATTCAGCCAAGTACATTTTCACTGGGCTCGCATAATTCTCCCTATACTTGTAAGTCAAATTATCTACATAGAGAGAAAAGAGAGAGAGAGGATCAGGATAAAATACATGTTCTCTAAGTTGTATTGACATTCATTATTCTCCCGGGAAGATCAGGAAAATCAACAATATGTGTGTTTGTCCAAATTTCTGGCTTCTGGCTTACAGCCATATCAGACATCTCCTTGAGGACTTTTGCATTTGTACTAGCTTTAGTCCCAAAATGATTTGTTTTAGCTACTTTAAGAAGAGAAAATGTGCAAAAAAGAATTGGAGCCAGTCTACTTTTTGTTATAAAATCATCACTTCTAAGATAAAATTGAATACTTACTTATTAGACCAACAATATACTAAATGCAAAAATTAAGCCACGAAGGAAAAACAACACAGCCACATACAAATAAAAAGAGTTAGAATGAAATCATTGAAGATTTGGTGAGGACTCTGTGTTTTTATCTTAATGTTCATAATAAAAGAATGACGATTTATTAGCTATTTAAATAGAGGTACAGTTTCCCCATGGTATCTTGTCAAAATTAAAAATACTTTGTGCCCATCTTCTGCCTTTTTTCTGAGTCCTTTTCTGTCTGAGTGACATTTGCTTTTTAGGTGGGCATATGTGGTCGCACTGGTAGCGGGAAATCATCATTATCACTGGCTTTCTTCAGAATGGTGGATATATTTGATGGTAAGTTACTAACTAAATGTTCTCATTCGCTATGTGGTGCTTTTCCTTAAAAAAAGTGAGGCATCAACTTACCTAATCCTGCAGAAATAAAGAGCAAATATTTATAAGGACTTTGTGTCCTGAGACCCATGATTTGAGGCAGGTGTCCCAGGTCAACAGTCTGGAAGTAAAGAATGAACGTAAAATTGCTAATAAAATTATTAGCTCTAAACTCAGCTCTAGAGATTGTTGTTAAAGAATTCTAATAAACTGGTAAAATGAAAACAAAGCCACCCATTTTGAACAGCAGTAGATGTGGGTGGCATTTCAAGAGGAAAGGAGAGAAAGGAAGTCTGTCTTGCTTTGCTCAAACTAAAAACACATCCATTTCCATCAAAGGAAAAAAATGCAAGGAGATAAGTAATCTGCATTATTAATTTTGGTGCATGACTCTTACCTTCATAACATGGTTTAATGATGCTGAACATTTTGTGGGGTGGCAACTTGCTAAGTGCCAAGCACATGTTGACAATATACAAAAATATTTATTCATCCACAAAATTATTAATAACATGATACATGGGAATAATTTAATCTTTGCTTTAGAGAAAATATGTCACATTATTTAGTCTATCAAGTAACCTATAAATAGCCCAGCACATAAACCGTCTTGAGTAAAAGGGGATCCAGCAATGTGCTTGATCATCAGCTCCAGGAAGCGCTTCCTACTATTATCTGAAATGATTGCGATGATGATTATAGTACTTCACATTTCTATTGTACTTGACAGTTTATATTACTTAATCTACACAACAGCTCTGTGAGGTGAAGAGGTCAGTTTATGAACAGAGATGAACTACAGTAATTGCAGTCTCCATGGGGGTTAGATTCAGGAGCAGAGTAGGTAGGCATCAGCCGCTGGGTTAGCAGCTTGCTCTTCCATGGCTAGTAATAATAAATAATACACAGATACTTTAAGGAATTTCAGTGGATTTTCATTATAAGTCAGTTACATGATCCAAAGACAATTGATTGACACTTTCCATTAAAAAAAAAACAAAAACGGTTATAACTGAACATATTAGATTAGCCTGTTCCTTATGAATCCAGAAACATGTTTTCAGGCCCCATGTGGACTATCAATGACTGATTCTCCTGGTTAGCATTAGGCTATTAAGATTTTAATAGATAATGTGTTATTCCTGAAAGAAAGGTTAAGCTGACCACCTTGCCTCCTCTTGAATCTACATCTAGCTGGAAAAGGGACTCCACCTGCCATTCTTTGCTTGGCCTACTCATTTCATATGGCAGTACTGTCTTCGCACAAAGTGACATAATCTATCTTAAAATAATCTATCAATTTGAGGTCAAAGATATCAAGATGGCACAAGTCTCTAATAAGTCTAAATACAGTATGGAGAAATTCATTAAAATTTGATATCTATGTCATAGAATTTCCTTTCTTATTTACAATACACTGTCCTGTTCAATCAATAAAAGAGTGAATAATTTAGACAAAATCACTGTCTTCAGGGAGTTTATATTCTAGTTGGGAGAGAGAGACAATAAAAAAAGATAAGTACATGTATATAAAATATCTTGTGAAGGAAAATAAAGCAGGGAACAAGGATAAAGGAATATTGGAAGGGAGAGGACCCATTAAGGAGAAAAAGTACTTTTGGTTTGTATGAACCATGGAAACTGAATAAAAACTGAGAATCTCTTTAAGAGAAAATACATAGGAAAGAGAACATACCACCAAAATGTATATTTTTCATAAAAATGCATAATGATGCTTTTAATAGTTAAATGGAAAGCTTTATCTTCTGATAAACCCTGAACTAGGAAGGTACTTTCAATTTGTAAACAAATATTATTTTACTTTTGATTTTACTAAATGCCTGCAATTTTTTGTTTCTGTTTAACAGGAAAGATTGTCATTGATGGGATAGACATTTCAAAACTACCACTGCACACACTACGTTCTAGACTTTCAATCATTTTGCAGGATCCAATACTATTCAGTGGTTCTATTAGGTAGGTGATGTATTCGATAGAAACCCGAATGTCTCAGGATTTACCTTTTGGCTCATAGGAGAGTTTTACTCAGAACTGTTTTTCAGGTAGGTGTGAAAGACATTTTCAGGATGATAAGAAGGAATATTCTAGTCAACAATTCTGGTCAACCCTAGAGTTGCTAAATTAACCTCTACAGAGGCCAGTCCTTTATTTATTCCAGGAGCTCTGCTCTTTCAATTTGACTCCACAAAAGTCACTTCTTCCTCAGTACTTGGGGCAGTGATTCTTTTTTTTTTTTTTTTAAGATTTTATTTATTTATTTGACAGAGAGAGACACAGCGAGAGAGGGAACACAAGCAGGGGGAGTGGGAGAGGGAGAGAGAGAAGCAGACTCCCCACTGAGCTGGGAGTCTGACGTGGGGCTCTATCCCAGGACCCTGGGATCATGACCTTGGGCCTAAGGCAGATGCTTAACAACTGAGCCACCCAGGTGCCCCTGGGGCAATGATTCTTGGCAGACATTTCTAAGGTGTTCTACCCTACAGATATCCTGCCTATCACTATGTGTCTGGCTTGGGCTCAGCAATATTGAGTTTGGTTAATCCCTTGATTCCCCCATCCCTCATAATTTTTCTTTCAGCCAAAATTGCTTTTAAGAAGCTGCTACAATCTTCTCCATGCCTGGTTTATGGTTTCCCAGAGTAAAAAAAAAAAAAAAAAAAAGCAGTATCTACTACCTGCTAAGTGCTTTAAATATATTGTCTCATCAAATCCTCAAAGCACTGCTCTAGTATACATATTATTATCCTCATTTTACATATGAGCATTTTGAAAGTCAGAGAAGCTCTAACTGGTTCAAGTTCATACACTTAGTAAGTGGTAGAGTTTGTCTGATTCCCAGAGTCCACCATGGCATTAACCACCAGGTCATGTCTCTCAATGCATCCATCTTTTGTTCTCTCTTGCTCCCCTCCTCTACCTTAATTACAAAGAAATATTGCCACCTCCTTTTGTCTTGAAGAGAAAATGGACGTAAGATTGCTCAATATTCAGCTGTAAAATCACTTTAATTGAAAGTTGCGGATGTATGCAGTTATTTAGAAACGCCATAGTGAATTTACATGTCCCGGTAGATTTACTATTTAGATTTACTACTATTGTGGTTGGTGCAGCACAGCTCATCTAAGATAGCATTGCGTGTTCCCGTATAATCATTGGTTCTGTAAAAACACTTTGCTAGACACTATTCAAGTTACATTAAATATATCAAAGTGGATAAATCCACATAATGAATTTTATCATGTCATATCTTGCATATAAACTTACTAATTGTATCTTTGGAAAACATTTTTCATAACATTAAGGTCATTCATTTATTCATCCAACATGAATTGAATGCCTGCTCTATCCTGAGCACTGTTCTAGGTATTAGGGATATAGCAATAACCAAAACAAATGGAACTTATATATTTAAGGAAAGAACAGCAATAAGCAAACGTATGTATTTATTGACTAAATAACTTATTTTTTTTCCCCTACAGATTTAATTTAGATCCAGAGTGTAAATGCACAGACGACAGACTCTGGGAAGCTCTAGAAATTGCTCAGCTGAAGAATATGGTCAAATCCCTACCAGGAGGTCTAGGTATATTTTCTAGAGAATACACTTATTTTTACATATGCAATTAATTCTATATATCTCTATATTTTATGCTAAAATCACATAATTCATGTTAAGTCCCTTTAAACTTAATCTCCAAAAGGTCATTAGGATACTTCAAAATCTAATGTTTTTGCATAGGATGCCAGAGGATGAAACTTATAACAAATTCTGTTCTATATGAACACTCCAAAATATTCCAGTTAATACATTTAACTCTTCAGTCTTTTCACTTTTAGTGGTACAGTTATTTTATTTTATTTTATTTTATTTTATTTTATTTTATTTTATTTTATTTTATTTTATTTTATTTTATTTTATTGAGAGAGAGGGCGCAAGAGGGTGAGTGGGGGAGGAGGGGCAGGGGGAGAGAGAGAATCTCAAGCAGGCTCCATCTCATGACCCTGAGATCATGACCTGAGCTGAAATCAAGAGTCGGATGCTTAACTGACTAAGCCACCCAGGCGCCCAAGTGGTACAGGTCATTTGAATCAGAATATTTCCCTGTGGTCATTCTACTCATGTGATTGACATGACCCCTGACTCCCAGTAAATGGGTAGGAGGATTGAAGAGGCTACTAGGTTCAGAGTAGTCGGTACCATGTAGGAGCAGGCAGTTTCTCCACATTGGCAGCCATTTTCTTTGTTGCCAGTAGGGCCTATTCCTTATATTTATGTGACATAATTTTGTGAAGACATTATTTTCTATGACCTTGCTACAACCTCAGTTTTAGCCACCTGTGTAAGAGATAAAACATGTACTCAAACAATCAGATATAAATTTAGTACCAGAGGTAGACAATTTCTGGCAAATAACTGATGACAGAATAAAACAACAACATGAATAATTAAAGATTAACAAAACAAAACAACAGAAAGTACACAATGCGGTCTTTAATTCATAAAAATGATGAATATCTATAATTTTGGACTTTTGCTTCCTTTGATAAGGAAAATCTATGTCCTAAGACAGCCGACAGAGCCAGTGAGAGAGTCCCAGTCCTTGCCCCAGGGCTCTTCTGGGTTCTTTTCCCTGCTCTGCTTCCCGAATGCACCAATCTGGGTTCTTCTCCCTGCCCTGCTTTGCGCATGCGCCAAAAGTGCCAAGTATGCAGAAGTAGAAGTGTATAAATTGCCCCCTTTGTTTGTGCTTGGGGCTCAGACGTTTGGAGACCACTCTCCTCTGAGCCCGCTGGCGTTAAACAAACCTCCTATCCTCCAAGATCTCCGAGTGCCGCTTGGTTCTTCTGTCAGGCGATCCAGTCCAGGTTCCGTAACACCTTAAAATCTGAACTCATTTAAGAAAGCAGTCAGAAAGATAAGAGTTGGTTGATATTCTAATTTTAATACATAATATGTAGCTGCCATGTTGATTGTGTTGTTTTGGCATCTAGAAAAAAAATCAGCCCACAAAATAAAACATGTTTATTTGGGAAGGAGGACCTACTCAAAAATAATACCTTTTATGATTTTAATTAAGTCCCAAGGGAAAGGCCTCCCCCAAAAGAAATTGAGATAGCATGTCTTTAAAGATAGTTTTATTGACCTTGCCAGTGTTAGACTATGGGAGCAATTCCAGGGATCTGGATGAACTTTCCCATCATAATTTTGATGTCTCTCATGGCGAGCCAAGCAAGTCTACTTGAGAAATTGATACTGCATATAGACCCTTCTCCTGTGATATTTAGAGACACTCACACCTTTAGTACTTGGGAATACAGGCAATTAATGACTTTGTAGTCCTCTTCCTTCACGCAAAAGATGTATGCACCTGTTTTGAATCATGGGCACAATGTTCAAGGGTTATGGTACAGTGTAAGCAACAGGGGATTATATTTACACTATGTAATTGAATGTTGTTTATGTTCATTGTCTTCATAAAGATTACATCAGTTGCTTGATAAAGATCTGGTTCAGGCCAATTCTGGTGAAAAACATCCATCATCTCTTGCACCCTCCTTATTTATTATGTAAATTAAAATTTAGAGAATAAAGGCATAGCCCCCAAGCATGAAAAATTACAAGAATCTGATGCAATGAGAAAACAGAAAATAGAAATTTATCCCTAGGACTCTACTAGGATGTGTTTGAATTCTAATAAAAGAGATGTTTTGAGAACAGAATTTATCTTAAACTCACAAGAGGACAGTTTATGAAATGTGGATGGAAACCAAAAAAGAAAAAGAAAATGATAATGAGGATCTAACAGTCATTTATCTATCCAACAAGGTTTTATTCAGCTGCTATGTCAGATACCAAGTGCTGAGGATACACTGATGAACAAAAATAAATCCAGTCTTTAGCCATGTGGAACTTACAGTCCAGTGGGATGGTATAATAAAAAGAGAATGGACATTGGAGTCAAGAATGTTCTGTTTCTTATCAAGCTCTACTGCAAATTAGCTCCGTGATCATGGGCAAGCCACTTCATTTCTCTGGGCCTCAGATAACTATGTTAAATAATCTCCTTAGATAATTATATTAAATAACTAAATAACCTCTAGGGTCTTCCAGTTTTCAAAATGCCTTACCAGTATTTTATATCCTGTATAAGGAGGTAATTTACCACCTTTTGTCAAAAATAGGATGGCCCAGGATCATCTTCATTTTCCCAAAGTAAAATTCCTCTTTGCCTCTCCAGTATGAAATGTTTGCAAACAGTGAGATCCAGTATCCTCTTGTGGGACATTCCCATTTTTCCCTACTTTGCTTAAGGAAAAAGTTAGTAGCATTTCGGTGAAATCCTTGCTTCTCTCTCTGATGTAGATGCAGTTGTCACTGAAGGTGGGGAGAACTTCAGTGTTGGACAGAGACAGCTGTTCTGCCTTGCTAGGGCCTTTGTCCGCAAGAGCAGCATTCTCATCATGGACGAAGCCACGGCTTCCATTGACATGGCCACGGTGAGTGCGTCATCTGTACTTCTTAAATTGAAGATCTGGGGAAATGCACGTGAAAATGACAACTTAGTTTTTCCCGCTTGGGTTCAAAGTCCTCAGTACTGTTGTTCCAGTGCCTTCTCATTCATCTCTTTAATCAACTGATGATAGCACACTGAGAATTAAAATAAAGGAGACATGACAGTCTACTGCCAGTCAACATAAAATAAATTGGCCATCACTTTTTGATAAATTCTTAAAACAGTATAATTCCAGTGCTCAGTTGACAAGAGTCCTATACTGTGTTCAAGCGTTCAAGTCTTGAGCCATGGAAGTTATAAAATGAAGTATGCAAATCTTATTGCTAACCAAAATCAATCATTATTTTCTAAAGCAATTTGAAGAAGGATTCACTAGAATTAATAATGATCTTCTCAGTGTGTTCATGGTAACGAGCCAGAAACTTTGCCTTTTGAAAGAAATTATTTAAAACTGAAGGATCTGTCTAGAAGGCTATGATTAAGTGGAGAAAATGTCACATTAAGCCACAAACTGTAAG
Source organism: Mirounga leonina (assembly GCF_011800145.1). Classification (NCBI taxonomy): domain Eukaryota; kingdom Metazoa; phylum Chordata; class Mammalia; order Carnivora; family Phocidae; genus Mirounga; species Mirounga leonina. Next base: position 12,332,204 of record NW_023270504.1, read on the forward strand.
CGTGAGCAATTAATGTTGTTCTTATACAAGTTAACTTGATATTAAAAGTTTGGCATCAGAAAGGACAAAAATAAAAAACATCCGCAAACATGGTATTTTCTTGCCGCACACTCCAGATTGGGTAAAAAATATCCAAAAAGCTGAAACAGTTTCAAGATTATTAACAGCCCATTATATATGGAAATGCTAATTGACATCATTTTTTTCTGTTAAGACTAATCAGTTATACAAAGTTATAAATCCGTCTCAAAGTTAACATAATTTAAAGTAATAAGTAGTTTCTAATTAAGCCAGTTCACTAGATACATAACTACATCAAAATTAGTATTAATTGCTGAGGATTTACAATATTTACAATTTACAATAAAGGTTATTATAATACAGCCTCAGTAGAGATGGGAGAGAAAGGGAGAATGGAGCATATGGAGCCTTAGGAGCCCAGCAGAAGCTTGCTGTGGGGACTGCTCCAGAGAAGACAGGAGCTGGGAGTTCTCAGCAGGGATTGGGCCTGGGGGCGGGGCGCGGGGCGGTCTTTGCTCTCGGGGACAAAATAGTATGGAGAGAAAAAGGACTCCAGAGAAAATTCAGACTTAATTTATTGATTTTTTGGCAGGAAAACATTTTGCAGAAAGTGGTAATGACGGCTTTTGCAGACCGCACCGTTGTTACAATAGCTGTAAGTATTGGAGACAGGGTTGATTTACTCCTCTTTGGTTTTTGTTCCAAGATTCAATAATCTTTATTTTGGGGCAATTCAAGTATATGTATCTTGAATTATATATTTCTCTGCCAATGTTTCTGTATCTGTGCAAAACAAAAAACCAAAACAACAACAACAAAACACAGCTATGCTCTGAAAGCCTTTATATTGTTTTTTTTTTTCCCCAAACTGTTCTACCTAGCTCCCCTAATTTACAGTGATGGGATATCTTAAATCTAAGGATTCCAGCAGGAATGCCTGCGTGTTTTTTTTTTTTTTTCACCAGATACAGATGGTAGTTCATATGGGATAATTCTCTTTTCAATAATCTAATCATCCGATGAGCAGTTTCAGAAGCAAAATTCTTCTACGTGACTACCAATTCTGCTACCGCTTACACTTAATTTCTGTTCCTATTCACCTGTTTAAAAAAAGAAGGTAATGAGATACATCACAGCTGAGGTAGATACTTTCTCTGAGCACCAATCCAATTGAAGAATTGCCCAAATCTTTGTAATTGTAATAGCTTAACTTACAGTAGGCCATGGTTTTCTTCTTCCTCTTTGCAGGTGGATGGATTCTTGCTCACATTTAGGCTTAATGTTTAACAAGAACTTTTTTGATCGAATCACCTGGACATTTTCCCTCTTGCTGATTCTTGTCTTTCCATTTCTCTTTTCTCTCCAGCACCGTGTTTCTTCTATTTTGGATGCAGGTCTTATTTTAGTCTTCTCTGAGGGTATTTTAGTGGAGTGTGATACTGTTCCAAACTTGCTCGCCCACAAGAATGGCCTCTTTTCCACTTTGGTGATGACCAACAAGTAGACCATCATCAGCTACCCTGCCAACTGTTCCATCCTCTGGTAGTTATCTTAAGGGCATCCCTCTCAGCCAGGCAGGGCTAATGCAGTGATTAAAGGGGGTGGGTGGGGAGAGAGCTACCTACAGAGTGTTCTCACATAAATCAGCTTAACCAGCTGATTCAGTTATGTTCAATTCTGAATGAGGCGCATGCATAATTCTCTAATATATATATATATGTATATATATATATATATACATATATATATATGCGAAAGATAGTATTTACAAAAACCCAAGAACCAGATTCACCTCTGTTGTAAGGACCAATTTCACTCTTCTTTGGGGGATATATTGTAAGTGTCCTTAAAAATACTGTACATGTTCCTTACCTACCCTGAAGATTGCATTTTTTTAATTTACAGAATTATTTAGGTTTAACTGTTGAATACTGGGAGCTATGTATGGAGTGCTTGCTTATGCTTCCATTTTTGTCAATGATGCATGGAAAAAGAGCAGCCTTTGAAGTGCAGCGTTTTTTAAAGTGGCAGGAAATCAGGGCCCACCTTCTGTACACTGGGTCTAAATGAAAAAAACACTTTTCTCTCACTTTCCCAATGAACTCTGCCCTGGAGGAGAGTTTCCTGATTAAGTCATTCATACTAGAGTGTGAATGATTTAATGGGTGAGAGAACTGGCTAACTTGAAAAACAGTTCTCTAATATTTTCAAGAATTTTCTCACTGGAGAAGGTAGGAAGATATTTGGAGGTGGGGGAGAAAGAACGGACTGGTAAAGGGGGGGAAGCAGACCCTTGCATACTCAAAAGACTAGTTTTTTCTCTCTTCTGCATGAAGCGTGGTATTGTTGAGTGGCCCCATTTAGTTTACACCTGGAAGATTACTTGAGCATAATTTGTATTTTTAACCAAAAAATTATGTTCTCTTTCTTGTCCACCTACATTCACTGAATACTTTTCCATAGACTTCTGTATCTTTCACTCATTCTTCATTTCAAGACCACTGAAGTGGAGGGGGCCACTAGGATACCCGCCCACAGGGACACAGAAAGCCATGGGTAGGATGAATTACTGTGGGACCAACTCCTCTTGCCAGGCTCTTAACAGAGAGAGACACCAGCAACCTGTGGAAGAACCCTTGTAGAATGATTCTCAGTTCTGTTAAACAGTAACTGTTCTTTCTTCCCTGCTAAAAATTGTTCTGTTAATTTTGTTAACTACCACTGAAAATTGTGAAAGAACTCCAAACGATAACTTTCTCTGGCTTCTTAAAGGAAGCCTTCGTGCACCAAAATAGTGCATGGCATTTATTTATGAAAGTGATTTTTATCCTTCACTCTTGATTAGATTAATTCTCTAGAGCATTTTAAAAATTGCACCAATGCTCTTATAATTGACACCACACTTTCTCAGGCAAAAAGTAATTTGGATTAATGGAATAAGCACCACATATATTTCTTTCTATTGGCCAAGATTTTTTCCATGTTTTTATTTTTATTTCTTAAATAAACATTATTTTAGTATAATAAGGCAATGTTTATAATGTTCTCTTTAGGGATTTAGAGGCCAGATTCTTTTTTTAGCATCCTGATACAGTTATGGAAGAATTAATCTTTTTTGGAGGGAAAATACACAGCAGATATTAAACAGTTCAGTAATCTTAAGTTTATTTTTTTTCTAAATGCTGGGTACACAAGTGACTCTGGTCTTCTCTCAAAGATAAATAAACATTATCCTGCAAATTTTGGTAATTCCTAAATACATATTATTCATTACCAATATTCAGTGAATGATAGGTTTGTCTATGGAGGTTGGAAATAGTGGTACATGTTCTAAGCCGGCATCTTTATTATCCTCTATATATGTCTTACTTTTCTCCTCTAGTTGTCCTAGCTGTGACTGTTTGCTTTTCTGAAAGCATAAGCATTGAGACTACCCCATCTACATGGCCCAGGGCAGATGATAGGCCTTTGGCCCTAGGGATGGCTTTAGGTTGGACTCTGTGTTGTTAGGAGAAGGGACTTTGGAAAACTGTGTATCAGATAAACAGACGATATTTCTGAGTTTGGCACTCCCATCAGCGTGCTGATGTTTTGACCACAAAGTCCAGCTCCAGTATGGTAGGTAGCCCAGAACCACATATGGCTATTGAGCACTTGAAATGTGGGTAGTCCAAATTAAGACATGTTGTAAGTGTGAAATACACACTAGATTTCAAAGACCTGGTACTAATAGAAAAATGTAAAAGATACCATTATTAATTTTTATATTGGTTATATATTGAAATATTTTGACTATGTTGGGTTAAAATATATTATTAAAATGGATTTCATAGGGTGCCTGGCTGGCTCAGTTGGTAGAGCATGCGACTCTTCATCTCAAGGTCATGAGTTCAAGCCCCACATTGGGCATGGAGCTTATGTTAAAAAAAAATCAACTGTATTTAATATAACTTCACATAGATTTCACCTGTTTATTTGTGCCTTGAAAAAGTGGCTTTTAAGAAATTTAAAATTAGATGTGTCTCACATTTGTAGTCCACATTATATTTCTACTGCACAGCACCTATCTTACCAAGAAAAGTAAAAAAGGCCCACGGCACAGATTTTTCCCTTGTAAATTTTTAAAAACAAAAAATAATTTTAACTGACATTTAGTATGTGCTTGTATGTGTCAGACAAGGTGCTGAATTCTTTTTACATGGATTATCTCATTTGATCCTCACCACCATTCTGCGAGGCAGGTGATTATTACCATCATTTTATAGATGTGGAACTTGAGGCATACAAAAGTTGAGTTTGCTGATCAGGATTGCACAACCACACGGGTAGGGAAAGCAAAATACACACCCAGTCTAACCTTAAAGCCTGTGCTCTTTTAACCATGATGCTAATAATGGCAGGTGAGCAATCCTCGAAGGTAGCAGATACTCCCTACAAAACAATTTGATAGCAGGGTGGAAATATCTCATGCTTTGAACTTAATAAGCCTGATTTTATGCTGGTTCTGCTACTTATTATCTATGTGATCTCCTTTTTTTGCTTTATCTCTATGAGCCACAATGGTCTCACACATAAAGCAGAGAGAGAAAACACCCACATCTGAGGAATGTTTTGATGATTAACAAGTATGTGTGTGGAGCACCTAATGTATAATATATGCTCAATAAGTGGTAGCTTGTGTTATTATTAATTACTAATCCCAAAGCTTCTCTCCAAAGGGTGCCAGGAGAAAAGAGAGAACAAGTGTGTGGCAATAATCTCTAAAGTCTAAGAGTGGGCTTGTCTGAAGTCCTGGATAACCCATTCTAATACTGCATGCCAGAATGGAATTCCCCATATTGTGTTCCCAGAATCGAACCACCTTCCAAGGCTCTTCAAATTGTGTGTTAGCCCACGAATTAGTTGACTCTACCCAAGAGAGAATTTTAGTCTAGACTAAACTATAACCCAACTGGTTCACGATGGGTCTTCTTATCATTTAATTATTTGACAAACAAAATTAGCCTCCTTACACTTCCATGAAAGTGCTGAAACTATATTAGCTACACTCAATTTAACACAGCCCATCCAAGACCCAGTCACACTCGCCAGTATTTAAAAGTATGTAAATAACGATATGTTAAGTAAGACAGAAAAAGAGGCTGTGCTTTTATTCTAGTACCTCCTAGCACCTCAAGATAAATAAGTAGTGAGATATGCATATTCCATTGCTTTGGCTCATGAAATTTGTAACCAGTACATGTATTTTTTTTTTTTTCACTCGCAGCATCGGGTTCACACTATTCTGACGGCAGACCTGGTTATTGTGATGAAGCGAGGAAATATTTTAGAATATGACACTCCAGAAAGCCTCTTGGCTAGGGAAGATGGAGTTTTTGCTTCTTTTGTCCGTGCAGACATGTGAAGGGATGTCTTAAACTGATACATGAATTTAAAATAATGCAGTCATAACCTACTTAGTGGATCATCAGCTTGACCTTCAAAAAGTGGCATCTTAAATTTTTACACTTTTGTAAAGCATATTTGTTGTGTTGTGGGACTTTGTAATTAGTTACAGTGTCACTTTACCAATGAATATTGTATTTCCTATGTTGATATTTCTTTTTTGTTTGTTTTCCAAGATCTTACTGCTTAATATGTTCATTACTGATGACTGTCTAATGATTAAGCCACTTTACCGTTAAGAATAGCAGGCTGGGGCGCCTGGGTGGCTCAGTTGGTTAAGAATAGCAGGCTGTATGAAAACATGTAAGCTACTTTAACTGGTAAGTCAACAGCTATAATTTCTCATAATTTTAAGGCTGGTAAATACCTCTCAGGCATAGAAGTCACCATGAGTATTCAGTATGGTTATACTCTTATTTGGAAGAATATGTTTTCCGTTTTGTTGGTGTCCCCAGATGTTACTGGAAGAGAAATAAGAGGACAGGTTTTCTAATCAGTGAGAAAAGAAAACACTCAAATCCATTATCTACCGGATGAAAATATTCTCTGTGTTCATTACCATTAGTAGCAATACTGATGCTTCCTTTAACAGTCTCTTTTCCTCATCTAAATTGTTTCCTGCTACCAAGAAGTCATTTATGGTAGCTTTGGAAAGCCAAAGCCTTAATCAGAGAGATCATGGGAAAAGTTTGGATATTTGAAAAATTATACTCAAGGTTCCATTTTTCCCTGTTCAGTCAGGAGAGAGTTCCTAAGGTATCAGGAATAATGTGCTTTTTCCAGACTAAAGTTCAAAGAGTAAATATATTCAGTCCTTCCATGGCAGGCCAGCTAAAACTCTCTATGGTTTAATTCACCACTAAATGTGGTTATGATCCTGAACCCTAAAATTCCACATTTTCAAGATTCAGGAGCATAGGCAAGTGGCCTCGTTTGCCTATATAAGTATATATGAAACAAGTGTTTATTTCAAGGTGGAAGAGTATATTTCTTTTTGACATTTCTGCCCAGTGGTGTCACATGTATATCCATTTGGTACTGCTCTAATTTTAATGCACATGTAAAAAAGTGAATCAAAGTGCTATTCTAATTTTAATGTACATGTTAAGAGTGCATCAAATATGGATTGAATATTAGTGTTATGTTTTGTTTAAATATAAATTAATAAATTTTAAAATACTAAAAGTTACCTGCATTGTCATACTAAGCAGCCAAAGCTTTCTACTATAATTCTCTGCCCATCTAGTATAAATATCATGGGTTTTCATATGAAGACCACGTGCATTGTTAGATTTTGAAGAATTATGATTGATAGAAAAAGAGAATTTGTGCCCCCTCTCTGTAGTTTTTATGTTCAGTTTATTGTATTGTGTACTCACTCTTGGGAAATCTGTAATACTAGTTTATCTGGCATATATGACTGGGCCTTCACCTAAATATAGAGTCCTGATGTTTACCTAAGATAAGTTCTATAAGGATGGACAGATGTGTTCTGTGTCATTTAGCTTGAATTGTCACCCTTTGTTGTATATCTAAAACCTCATTGAGAAAAATCCTCTTAATATTTCCTGAAAACTAAACAAAACAGAATCAATAACTATTAAATCAATCTTGAAAATATTTTCTAAAAATTCTACCAATCTCCTCAAAGTATTTCTGGCATGGAAATGTTTTGTAAGGTTGCATTTGCATGGTGCTGGTTATCAACTTACTCCTCATTCTCACAGAGAAATGGGGATTTACCCGTAACAGTAACCCCTCATGATATTTGTAAATATATATGTCAACAGCAGCATAGCTGATGACCCTAAACTGAGAATCACATTTCTCATTCTGACACCCAAGTGGTCACTAGTTCTGTCATAACTTTTAGTAACTTGAGTGTTTAATAGTTTACAAAACTGAACTGACTGAATAAAGTCAGGAATGACTTTTTAAATTGTTTAATCATCTATTATGCTATATGTATGATCTATTGAATATAGAAATGACTCATCCTGAAATAATTTTTTAGTAAATAGGTACGTATCTATAAAAGATGAGCCTTAGCCAAATCAAATTTTACACTCCCCAATTTTACACTTAATTAACCAAAATCCATTTTATAGATTTTAATTCATAATATTTGTTAAAAGCCATAAATGCATAAAGATTTATATGAAAAATAACAAGGTTACTGATATCACTTCAAGGTTTTTAAAAAATTTCTCTTGAAGGACTGAGCATCCTCTATTCTTGTGCTACTACTCGTGATCCATTTAAAAGTCAGCTTAGCTCTAGATTAGATACCAGAAGACTGGTATTTGAGATCCCATAACTGATATTTGAGATCTGGGACCATGTCTGTTTATTCTTTATGTCCTTTACATTTAATACAAGTGTCTAGCCCACAGTAGGCCCTAATAAGTATAGTTGATTGACCCATTGATTAGTCTCACCACTAGCCATGGGCCTAAAACTCTGGGTTATTCTCTGCACTTTTGTGTTGTGTTGATTCTACTGTGAAAATATACTGCCTTGATATTATATAATAAATTACTCTTTCTCTTTGCTTGATTAAATAGGGTTATTATTCTATCACTTATTCTTTCACTTATTGGGTATCAACTAGGATGATCAACAGATATAAATCAACACCAATTGCTGAGATAATACCCTGTTTTGACAGTTTTGTTTCACATTTGCCACTTGTCCTGCACTTCACTAGTTTTATATATAGGTTCTATGTGGAAGTTTCCATTAAGTGAAACAGCTGTGTCAATAATTTTATGACATCTCTAATTAAATAGCTGGATGTCTGGACTTTTCCCTAAGGTTTGTTGATCAATTTTTATAGTTATCTTCCAATATATCTTTTATTGCTTATTTTGTTCTATACTCTTTTGGACTTCTGTGATTTACAGTACCATGATAATTCCATTATTGATCCATTATCTAAAGTTAAATGCAATCTTCTTATCTTAGTGTCTTAGCATAAGAAACAGTAGTCAAGAGTATGTGTCCTGTCACTTAGGTTTATTTTTTTCTTGAGTAAATACACATCATTCCCAACAGTTTTTCTCGAGCACTAGTAAGGTGCACCTGGCTCAGACTTTCCAATGAAAGGGCTTGGAGCTGTATTTCTAGCGAGTGTCTCCAGATGAGATTCATAACTAGCCAAGTTTGGAATCACTGGTCTACCTCAGTCATCATGTAAATAACATGGAACCACAGAATACTGAAGGTGATTTTCACATGCTCCCGCCTCTTTCCTCGCATTACCTTCTTCCAGATGGCTAAAACGGGCCTCTCAGTGTCACTGAGTGAACCCCTTAGTTGCATCGTAAAAGAAACGTAGAGGTAAATGAACCGAATCTTACCTAGACGATATAAACTGGGGTTCTGAATGCTGTTTTCTTTTGTTTTGTGGTTTAATCAGCAAAGAGGCAAAGCCTCTTCCCCCCACATCTGAATTAGCTGTCGTATCATTTATACATTATTCTGCTAAATTTAGAGTCATATTTCCAAATGTTTGCAGTCCATAAATGTGAGGACTTTGGGTAGGTTTCACTATTGATGTCTCACAATATGGAAAGAAGGTAAGTTATCTGATGATTATTCTCCTTTCCACCTTCACCTTTTTTTCTACAGGTGTTGTCATCATTGCTGATATGTGAAGGTTGACATATTCAGTCTGTATATCTGCTATATAAGATTTAAGTAATTTCTTTTTTGGGGTGCCTGGGTGGCTCAGTCGGTTAAGCATCTGACTTCTGACTTGGGCTCAGGTAGTAATCTCTGGGTGGTGGGATCAAGCCCTGCATTGGGCTCCTCGCTCAGCAAGCTACCCCTGCTTGTGCTCTCCCTCTCCCTCTCTCTCGCAAATAAATAAATAAAATCTTTTAAAAATAAATAAATAATTTCTTTTTCTATGGGTAGTAACAAATTCCTCTTAGCCATTCACACTATGGTCACCAATGTCCTCTTTCTAAATTGACAAAGATCAAGGGAGTCATACCTGGCTAAAGAAGTTAGTAGGCTCTAAGAAGAATGCCCTCTGTGACCTTTGTGCCACCAACCATCACAGATCATCTGCAGTTATATACTACATACTAATGACAAAGAACTTTGTTTTCTTTTTTTAAATTTTTTAAAATTAACATATAATGTATTATTTGTTTCAGGGGTACAGGTCTGTGATTCATGAGTCTTACACAATTCACAGCGCTCACCATAGCACATACCCTCCCCAATGTCCATCACCCAGCCACCTCATCCCTCCCACCCCCCACAACCCCAGCAACCCTCCGTTTGTTTCCTGAGATTAAGAGTCTCTTATGGTTTGTCTCCCTCTCTGGTTTTGTCTTGTAAAAACTTTGTTTTCTGAGCATTATTTTTATCACTTAACTGACCCACTGCATAAAATAAGTAATGTGTTCATAAACAGCAACAGTATAACACTGCTTAATGCCACTTCATTCCCGTTTTTCTCTTAGAGCTACACTATGCACTATTTATACACATTATCAGTTATTGTTAAGTGAAGGACTATTGACCTTTAATATTATCAGAGTCAAGTGGATTTAGACCAGCTCTTCCATATCTAGGTATTTGCTCTTTGACCCATAGTAGTTGGGGCTTTGTTCCAACACTAGTTAGTTAAGTAAAGAGCAATTTAAAAAAATTAATCTCTTTCAGAAATCCAAAATGTTTATCAAGCCTTTGAATGTAGACATAAACAGAATTCTCAATTGTTTAAATCCCTTAATGTGTACCATTAAGCATCTTTCACAGGTTACAACATATCCTTCAAACCCTCACCCAGTGTGCATGCCATCCCCCATGTGCACATAACTGTTCACATTTTATCTTGCTGTCTTTTTTTTTTAAAGATTTTATTTATTTATTTGAGAGAGAGAGAATGAGAGACAGAGAGCATGAGAGGGAGGAGGGTCAGAGGGAGAAGAAGGCTCCCCGCCGAGCAGGGAGCCCGATGCGGGACTCGATCCCGGGACTCCAGGATCATGACCTGAGCCGAAGGCAGTCGCTTAACCAACTGAGCCACCCAGGCGCCCCTATCTTGCTGTCTTAAAGAATAAAGCTGCATGAATCTTTTCACCACATATTAATACAATGCATAGAAAAGTCAAATACAGGTGCCCACAATAGATGGCATAAAGAGAAATTCTTATAATCACAGTAATTTTTAAGTGTATCTTCTAGCCCTAATGCCACTTTAGGAAGATATTTAACTTCTAGATGGATCATAGAATGTGTTTCCAGTGAGAGGAGATTCAGTGTTTTTTTTCTATCATTTTTTAAGATAATCATGGCAATATATTGATGGGTTATAGTGATCAGGCTCTTTTTAGTTCAACAAAGGGATGATAATTGTTGTCATAAAGGTAGTGACCTGGGTTGGGCATCTATGAAAGAGAGATGGTTGTCTCCTTACTAAGGGATGCTACAGGAAAATGAACTTGGGTTTTTCATCTGGATTAATAATTTTATGAATATCTGCTATGTGTTCACCTTTGAGTAAATCAGGTGTGATTCAAGGAGATTTTTTGTCAGGGTAGTACAGAACTTTCTGGTATGTTAAAAATAGTATGAAATCTTCTGAAATAACTATCTTTATTGTACTTCTACAGGGAAAGAACTGAGATTAGAATTTAAATGAATCACCTCCAAATCATGGATCTGTCTCCAGAGATGGCACTTTAAGCACCAGGGGATGGGAGCGGAGAGATGGGGGTGCTGCTGAAAGGACACATCTGCCTTAAAATCTAGGGAAAGCAGAATTATCAGGTCCTAGGACAAGTGCAGGCTGGGCCAAGTCTAACAGCCTGTCTGGGGACAGTCCACTCCCTCAATTCCATCTCTCTATCTCAAGCTTCTCAGCTTCCTTCTACCGTTCTGTGCCATTCTATCCTTCCATCCACTTCTGTCTCACCTCGCATGTAGCCTTGATTAACCCACTCATATCTTAGATGAAACCATCTTCACTTTTCAGACTGTCCTCAAAGTATCAAGCAAGGAATCTATTTTGCGCAGCTCATCTTTCTATCTTATGCATGACTGGACAACTTTTCACTACTTCACTTTGGGTCAAGGATTGACTTCTGGCCTAAAAAGCTGTGGCCAGATAATATAGCCAATTGAAAGTAATGCCGAGGAAAACGTAACACAGTCTGGAAAGTGCCATGAAAGCAAGAATACAAACCAAAATCACAACCAGTAATTTCAGAAAAAGAGTGATGATACTGAGCTGGCTACTGATTATTTTTCTTTGGAAAATAAAAAATTAAGGGAGGGAGAACCATTCTTCCATCACATGAGCAGTAGAGTGAGCTTGTTGACTAAACCCTTTGGACATTCTTTACATGGTCCCACCTTTGCTCCAGAGAAAGGGAAAGTCCAAAGTAGGATGTAATTTTCTTTTAAACAAGAAAACAAAACAAAATCTCCTGCCATAAGTAATCACCTCCAAATATTGACTTTTTAAGCCCAAGTTTTATTTCCCTGTGGGAATGACTGCATAACTCACAGCCTGTTAGACACTTTCTCACAACCACCCATTCAAAACAACCAGTAACACCCACTTAGAATTGCACTCTCTCACCCATTTTAGGATCTCCAATACATAGGACAATTATAAGCATACCTCAGATAGGGCACCAGTTCCTCCCAGGGACCTGTCACTCTCAGACACTTACAAGTGCCAAGCACTTGGCCAAGGCACTGAATTTGCTGTGTCATTGGCAAACTGGAAAAAAGAGGTGGCAAAATGCTGTGATTTGGGGTACAAGAGTTCACCTGAAAAAGAAATGAGCTTCTTTTCTTTGTTCCCACTTGACTGAACTTCTAGCATATATTAAATACAGTAAAATATTATATTGGAAACACAAGGCATCTAGGCTTTTGGCCAAAAAACTTAGGGAAAAAATTAGCAAGCCTAATATTTCATGAGAAATTCTTGGCTTAAACAATATTTTAATAAAGCTTAACTATGTGTGCCAATAAAGCAGAGAGATGACATAATGACTTATGATTTAAATATCATATAATTTCTGTAATGTCTAGTACCATCTTGTATCAAAAAACATGAGAGAAGCAAAATTCCTGGGGGAAAGAAGAGCAATGTGAAATCAATTCAGATATCAGTAGAATGCATATTGCATAAACCATCTCATTAAAAAATTTGATGAAAGGATAATTACAACTAACATATTGAGCAGATATGAGCCTTATAAGTATAATCTCATTTAATCTTGACAAAAATTCTACGAGGTGAACATTATCACCATTTTATAATTGGGGTTCAGATTGGCTAATTTGCCCAAGGTTTAATGGAACAGAGATTCAGGCAGTCCGACCCCAAGGCCCACACTCCTGGCCATGCACTATACTAGACTGATGATTCAGTTAGTGAATCCATTGAGTTCTCTTGGAAATAAGTGCTTTACATGGTCTGTGATATATAATAAAGAATAATTATGTTAGCCTATGGAGAATATATTGAAAAAAGAAACTGGACCAGGAATTAGAAGACCTGAGTTCTAGTCTTGTTTCTATCACATATTGGATGTGTGGCCTTGGATTAATCATTTAAAACCTGAGTTTCCATTTCCTCATTTGCAAAAAGGAAAACAAAAAGGCGTGATAACTACTCTGTCAGCTTCACTGAGTTTTTGTGATACTCCAATTAAATGGCGATGAGAGGAATTTTATAATTTGAAAAGCACATTTTGACATGAAATACCAGTATTGAGAATCCACTACATATACCACATCTTAATATTATTATGTGGGATTATTTTGTAAGTCACAGAATAAACTTTTTCCCTCTTAAAAAATTGATATGATTCCAACTTTACAATGGTGAAATGACATACTCAAGCTGAGATATGATACAAAAATGGCTCTAGAATATTGATATCCTTGGGGTTCTGGAAAGGGCAAATGCAAAATCAGTCTGTTGGGGTATAACCTAGATCTCCTGAAAAGGGAAAAAAAAGCAACAGAATTAATTCACATTCAAAATTAGAACCACATGAGAAAATGAACCACCATGATGAGAAGCAAGAGACACAACAAATAGGAATATTAGCACAAGAACCAGAAATAGTAAAACGATCTATAAGAGATTTAAAAATATGTATGTTTGCCAATAAGGATGTAAAAATGTGCTCAACATCATTCTTCACCAGGAATGCAAATAAAACAGTTAAAACTACAAAGACTGACAATAAATCACTGAAACTGCAAAGACGGACCATAGCAAGCTCTGGTGAAGCTGGACCTCCCCATGCCCCGCTGAAGGAAATGTAAATGGCACAACCCGTATGGAAAACAGGCAGTTTCTCTAAGCCTAAATATGTGCCTATACCAGGATTCAACAATTTCACTCCTGGGCTTGTATCCAAGGGAAATGAGTGTTTATGTCCACAAAAAGACTTGTACAGAAATGTATATAGCAGCTTTATTCATAATAGTCTGAAAAACCCCAAATGCCCATCAATAAGAGAATAGACAAGTAAATGGTGGTTTCTTCACACAATGAAATACTCACATATAAAATAATGTAACCAAACCTCACAAATGCAAAATCAGTACAGGAAGTCAGGTGCTGAAGAGTACCTACCGTAGGAGCCCATGTACACCAACTCAAGAAGCAAAATAGACAAAAGAAGTCATAACGGAGTTAGCTCTGGGAGGGAGCAGTTAGTCTGCAAAGGCGCAGGAGGAAACCTAGGGTGATAGATGACCTATTTTATGTCTTGATTTGTGATCCACGTGGCAGTTATATGGTTGTATGTACAGGTTTTTAAAAGGTGAGAAAAAGATTAATTTGGAATAGACAAATGGAACTAGTAAAGAAAAGAAAAGAGCCATTAAAATTAAAAGTTCAATGGACAGGTTAAACAGCAATTAAGCTTAGATGATGAGACTTCTTTCCAATGAAAACAGATCTAGAATGTATCCAGAACGCAGCACAGAACAAACTGATAGAAAATATGAAGCATAATGAAAAGATATGAAGGACAGTATTAGAAGGTCTGAAATAGGGGTCTTAGAGGGGAAAAAGAAAAACCCAGAGTGAAGAGGATTTAAAGAGCCAAGAACTATTCCTTAAAAAATTCAGACTCAGATGATTTCAAAATTATTACACTTTTAAGGAGCTAATCCTTATCCAATTAAACTATTCCAATCCACAGAGAAAGAATCTGCATCAATTCTTTTTACAAAGACTTATAACCTGGGATGCTTGGGTGGGCTCAGTAGGTTAAGTGTCCGACTCCTTATTTCAGCTCAGGTCACAAAATCAAGCCCAACGCTGGGCTCTGTGCTGGGCGTGGATCCTGCTTAAGATTCTCTCTCCCAAGGGGGAACCCTCCTACACTGTTGGTGGGAATGCAAGCTGGTGCAGCCACTCTGGAAAACAGTATGGAGGTTCCTCAAAAAGTTGAAAATAGAGCTACCATACGATCCAGCAATTGCACTACTGGGTATTTACCCCAAAGATCCGAAGGGGTATGTGCACCCTGATGTTTATAGCAACAATGTCCACAATAGCCAAACTGTGGAAAGAGCCAAGATGTCCATTGACAGATGAATGGATAAAGAAGATGTGGTATATATATATATATATATATATATATATATATATATATACACACAATGGAATATTATGCAGCCATCAAAAAGAATGAAATCTTGCCATTTGCTATGACGTGGATGAAACTGGAGGGTATTATGCTGAGCGAAATAAGTCAATCAGAGAAAGACATGTATCATATGACCTCACTGATATGAGGAATTCTTAATCTCAGGAAACAAACTGAGGGTTGCTGGAGTGGTGGGGGGTGGGAGGGATGGGGTGGCTGGGTGATAGACATTGGGGAGGGTATGTGCTATGGTGAGCGCTGTGAATTGTGCAAGACTGTTGAATCACAGACCTGTACCTCTGAAACAAATAATACAATATATGTTAAAAAAAAAAAAAAGAAGAAGAAGAAGATAGCAGGAGGGGAAGAATGAAGGGAGGGAATCGGAGGGGGAGACAAACCATGAGAGACTATGGACTCTGAAAAACAACCTGAGGGTTCTAGAGGGGAGGGGGATGGGAGGATGGGTTAGCCTGGTGATGGGTATTAAAGAGGGCACGTTCTGCATGGAGCACTGGGTGTTATATGCAAACAATGAACCATGGAACACTACATCAAAAACTAATGATGTAATGTATGGTGATTAACATAGCATAAAAAAAAAAAGATTCTCTCTCCCTCTCCCTTTGCCCTTCCCCCTGCACACTAGCTTTCTCTCAAAAAAAGAAAAAAAAAATAGGGTCGCCTGGCTGGCTTAATCGGTTAAGCATCCGGCTCTTGATTTTGGCTCAGGTCATGATCTCAGGGTCCTTGTATGGAGCCCAGGGCTTGGCGCTCAACAGAGAGTCTGCTTGAGGATTCTCTCCCTCTGCTCCTCCCACCACCATCCACCACCCCCCCGCCACACACTCACATGCTCTCTCTCTCTCATATAAACAAATCTTTAAAAAAAAATAATTAATTAAAATTAAAAAGAGTCATAACCTTCATCCAAAACCAGGCAGAGAGAACAGACAGAATAATACAGACCAATCTCACTTATAAATATTGATGCAAAAATCCTAAATAAATATTAGCAAAAACAATTCAGCCTTATATTAAGATAATATATCACCATGACCACATGCAGTTTATCTCAGGAATGTAAAAACTATTTGACATTTTTTAATCCAGTGCTTTAATTTACCATATTAATTGGCCAAGGAAAAAACAAAAAGATAACTTTGATATATGCTAAAAGGGCATTTTATGTAATTCACCATCCATTATTAATTTTAAAAACCTAGAAAAGTAGAAAGAGCACACTACCTTAAAATGATAACTATGTAAACTATATATTCTGGAAGCATTTTCTCAAAATCACTAAGGAGAAGAACATGCCTGTTATCACCATCGTTATGGACTACTGGCCAGAAAATACTAACAAAAGCAGGTAAAGAAAATATTCAAATAACAAGTGATAAGTTAATTAAACACTAATTAAGGAGGTTGTATCAAAGTTATAATTTTTTTTAGAAAATATTGTGGTTTTTTTTTTTTTTTAAAGATTTTATTTATTTATTTGAGACAGAGAGAATGAGAGACAGAGAGCATGAGAGGGAGGAGGGTCAGAGGGAGAAGCAGACTCCCTGCCAAGCAGGGAGCCCGATGCGGGACTCGATCCCGGGACTCCAGGATCATGACCTGAGCCGAAGGCAGTCGCTTAACCAACTGAGCCACCCAGGCGCCCGAAAATATTGTGTTTTAAGTGTATCAGCCTATGCTAAATTCTTTACATACTCACCTCATTTAATCCATACAACTATGAGAGGTAGATGTTAAAGTGTCCATTTTCCAGAAGGGGAACCAGGCTCAGAGTGATGAAGTATGTTTTCCAAAGCCACCAACTAAGTAAGTGGCAGAATGGGCAACTGATCCCACATCTTTCTAACTCTAAAACTCTGTGAACTTAAACAAAGGGTTACGGCATATTTCATGCATCTTCCCCAGTTCCTCAATTTTTTTTTTTAAAAGATTGACCCAACTGCACAATAAACTTCTGTAGGTTTACAGAAAGATCATATTATTACCCCATTTATTCTAACAATAAGTAAGGTAATTTGGCATTTTAAATTAGTAACAAATACCAAATATTTAAATCTAATATGAACCTGTTTAGAAAAATGACTTTGTGAAAGCTTTCCTGGCACAGATAATTTTTACCTAAAGGAAAATCCAGGTCACTTAATAGCAGGAAAAAAAATCCTGGCCAATGATCATGGAGTCTAAATATCACTTTAAACCTCTATAATCCCTTCCACAACTGGCACTTTTGAAAGGTGGCAACAAGGAATCACCCTACAGAGAGTTGTGGAAAATGTCAGATTTCTCTTTTCCAAGTACCATATGAGTCACTGAGTTTTCAAAACATTGTGACATGAAAGTTTAGCAATACATCAGGACGTTGTTCGGAATTGCTCTTTCCCTAAGACCTTCAGAAAAACCTGTGAAGAGGTCCTACGGCAAGAAAGATCCCAGGCTCATGTGAACTTGCCTTTCTTTGGCACAAGAATATCCAAGCATTAATTTCAAGGCCTGGAAAAACGAACAGTGACAGCCACTATTCTTCATCTTCTCTTGGAAGAGACCCCACCAGCTTTATTTAGTACTAGCATTTTGTGCTCTCCTGGCAGAAAATAATTACCACTTCAGTCAAGTACTTTGTACTTGACTGAAGAAACCACTTTTATCTTGGAGACGTTAGTAGAGTAAAACAGACAGGTTGACTTTCTAGGTCTTTATTTTACTACCAGGGTCTTAACTGGCTTCTTTTCAGTCCTCAGTGTCTTGATTCAATTCAAGACTTGAGATACCAGTACAAGTGTTGGTTAGTTAGCACTCTGAAGGTCAATGAGGTCTCAAAAACAATTCTCAAGTCTATAAAATGATATTGTCATGTCTCCTTAGTCTTAGGTTAGGAAAGATAGTTAACTAATAGTTAAAGGAATCTGTGGGTCTATACCTTTCCCCCTTCCCACCTCCACACCCAGCTCTGAGGTCTTTTGGACCATCACCCAACCAAAACCAGTCCACTCTATGAATAAGGACCGACAACTGATGAGCCACTACATTCTACCTCTGAAACTAATAATACACTGTATGTTATTACATTGAATTTAAATGATAAAAAAAGAACCAACATTTATTAAGTACTTACTACAGGCCAGTAAGTACTGAGCACTTTATAGGGATTGTGTCATCTTGTCCTCAGGACAATTCTATAAGTTTCCTATACCTGACTGAGCAAGAGAATCTCTAGGGGAACTTTTATTAGAAGTATTTAAAGTTTTCATTAAAGATATTTTCATTTTGGGGCCAAAGATTTTATATCTTATTCTATCCTTACTCAATAAAAGCCTGGAGGGGCATAAAATAATTATACCAGGCGTTTCTCATGTAGCTGAACAATGGAATAACAACCGTCCCTCTGAGATACTGTCCAGTGAGAAAAGCATAGGATTTGGGATTAGATGTTTTGAGTTTGTTGTAGCTTTTCATCTCCTAGGTATTTGATTTTGGATAAGTCATTTAGCTATACTCTAATAGACTCATGTGTAAAAGGAAAAAAACAACCCAGCGTAGCCATTATCAAGGATTAGGTCAATGTTTTTCAGAGCTTAGTATATGCAGACTCTATCTATTCTTTGGGTAAATGGAGAGATGGATAGATCAGTGAATTCCTTTGCCACTCTTCCCAACTTGTCTACTTTTTCTCTTCTCCATTCGATATATTGATCTTGTTCTGTTCTTAGAATACACCAAACCATTTCCATTTTATTTGCTCTTGAGCTGCCTGAAGCACTCTTCTGCCCCCACCCCACCGCACCTCCCCCCATTGATCACCTGACTAATCTTTTGTTCAAATTCCACCTCTTAAAGAGGTCTTTTCTTTTTTTTCTTTTTCTTTTTTAATTTATTTTTTTATTATGTTAGTCACTATACATTATTACATCATTAGTCTTTGATGTAGTGATCCATGATTCATTGTTGGCGTATAACACCCAGTGCTCCATGCAGTATGTGCCCTCTTTAATACCCATCACCGGGCTAACCCATCGACCCACGCCCCTCCCCTCTAAAACCCTCAGTTTGTTTCTCGGAGTCCATAGTTTTAAACAGGCCTTTTCTAAACTGTATATAAAATTGCCAATTTCTGGCTCCAGTTACTTTCAATACTGACTCCTCTGCTTTATTTTCCTTCTAAATCTTGACACCATTGATAACTACATAATGTATTACTCGTTTACTTGCTTGCTCAGAGCTTCCTCCCCAAGAATGCCTTGGTGCAGGGGCTTTGTTTTGTTCACCTAGATGTACATTAAAAGGTAGTGATTGTTATTAATGCCTCCCTTCCTGACTTGCTGATCCACACCTGTGAGCCGGCATAAGTTTAAGGAGCTGAGCATGCAACCTGAATGGATTCTTTTGCACAAATAGTGCTGATGGTTATCCTTAAAGAAACGGGGTGGCCTAATTTCAAGGACAGTGAGGTTTTTTTGTACATAAATAGATACATATCTCAAAAAGAAATATTCTCTAAACTCACTGGAACAGATAAATAAGAAGAGTTGTATTGTCATTCCCATTTCATGATAACTCAAAAAAAGTGAGTTTATAACATGCTGTTTTGATTACTAGTTTATGTAACAGTTTTATTAAGCTGATTCCCAAGCAATATGTTCCAAAGTGGTTTATATGAGGACACTAATAAAGCAGCATACCAAGCAAATAGACCAACCGTTATTTGGGCTGCTAACATGAATCATTTCCATTGTCATTTTGAAGACTCTCCAAATTCTTACATCTAACATGGCTCAGGAAGTCCAAAGGCAAGGTCATTAAATGCCAGGACTTCACCCTTAATCTAGAGAGTACTTTCAAGGACTACACTAATTTGTACTTGATAAAGCAGCACACAATTGGGAAAAGCATCAGCCTAATACTTTCTCCACTTGTTTGAAGGCACCTGACAAACTTTGTTTTTAGGAGAACAGGAATTGCAGAAATGTCTTTATCCACAAAAAAATGCTCATAGGGTCTAAAAGGAACCTAACAGATGTTGACTTAAAAGTGAACAGATATCCTTGAATTGTTTCCCAGTTGCATAAATTTCTCTGGTATGCAACATGAACAGATTCTAACAGAATTCTTAAAGTCTTATAGTCAAGAAAATCATAAGATTTTAAAAGTTAACTCTGTTCTAAATTTATTACTGGTCTCCTCAAGAGTGGTGCACAAAGTAGTCTTTACTCTTGAAAGAACAAATAGGAAAATTATAGAACAGTTAAGAAAACACCTGTAACTTTTAGGGGATGATAGCAAAATAGTGATTTAACAAGTAGACCAATAAAGAAGCCCTAAGTAGTAAATGTGTTCTTAAAAAATTAATTTCCTTAACAAATTTCTCAAGGTAAATTTAAATGTTCATATTTGGGCCATAATATGAGAAGAGGAAGATCAAAAGGGAGAGAAACTGGATATCAATCAATAATAAATACAGTTGACCCTTGACCAACTTGGGGGTTAGTAGTACCAACCCCACCTGCTGTTGAAAATTCATGTATAACTTTTGACTCCCCCTAAAAACTTTACTAATCACTTGACTTTGACGGGAAACCTCATGGATAACATAAACAAATCTGTTACCATGCATTTTGTATGTTATATGCATTATATACTGTATTCTTACAATAAAGTAAACTAGAGAAAAGAAGACATTATTAAGAAAATCACAAGGACGTGACGTAATGAACACTGGATATTATATAAGACTAATGCATCATTGAACTTTACCTCTGAAACTAATAATACACTCTATGTTAATTAACTGAATTTAAATTAAAAAAAATAAAAAACCCCAGAAAATCACAAGGAAGAGAAAATACATTTACAGTACTGTACTGTATTTATTGAAAAGAATCCACCTAGAAGTGGACCCGCGCAGTTCAAACCTGTGCTGTTCAAGGGTCAACGGTATTTCCTGGTCACGATAAATACCACAGTCAGCTCTGATTTTTCCCTCTCCCACTACTGATTCTGTGTAACACTCCTTTTGTATATATTTGCTTATTAGCCCCAGAGCTCACTTCTTCTCTAATTAATATAATAGTTTCCAGTATCCCCTTCTGCCAATCACAGAGTTTTGGAGCCCAAGGAACTCTACTCAGAAATGCAACTCCCAAAGCCATTATATCCCCTGCTTCCTGATCAGTCCTACTAAATCAGACTTACTGTGTTGTTTTCTAATCCAAATCTTTCCAAGGCTTGTCTCTACCTACTGAAAACTGCCACGACTCCTTTGTTGACATTTAAGGCGTCTATGCATTTATTTTCAAGTCCCCGGACGTGGTTTTCAGCCTTACTTTTTCCATGCATTGGTTCCAGAGTAATTTTTCAGCACCTCTGTCATTTGAGCTGTGATAGGCCAGAGGCTTAGGACACAAAGATAAAGAAGCCCCAGCCTGGCCCTCCAGCAGCCCTCAGTTTCATGGGGGGTGAGTGATGGAGGGGACAAGTACATGAATAACCCATGTGTTGAGAAGAGTGGTGACAGAGGCTGCTGCCCCGGCAACCCTGGACTCAGGCGTCCAGTCTGGCTATCTTGTTGACCTTGCTTCATCAATGCTAATTCATTTAGTGCTGTGACTAAAACGTGGCCCACTCTGGTCAGTACTCC
The DNA here is from genome assembly GCF_011800145.1 of Mirounga leonina. Classification (NCBI taxonomy): domain Eukaryota; kingdom Metazoa; phylum Chordata; class Mammalia; order Carnivora; family Phocidae; genus Mirounga; species Mirounga leonina. Next base: position 12,353,972 of record NW_023270504.1, read on the forward strand.
ACAATTTTGTCCCTGATGTTTCCTCTCTGTGGAACATCCTTTCTTTGCTTTTCTGCATACCCCAAATATATCTGATCCGAAGACTGGATCAGATGTCAATTAATCCATGAAGCTTTCCTTATTGTCTTTGTCTTAATATCTCTCATTTGAATTTCTATGACACTTTGGTTGTATTTCCCTTTCTCGTTCTAATCACATCCTTGCTTGTATTGGAGTTTATTATCAAAGTCTTGTTTCTCTTACTACAGCTGTCTGCCTCTTCAGAACAGCAACTATGATTTTATATATAAAAACCTAAAAAAAAAAAAACAACAACCAAATGCTTCAGAAAAGGATGAAAATGTGCTCAGTGAATGCTCCCTGAGCTAAAAGAATAAGGAGTAAGTTGCACACTAAACTCAGTTGTAAAATAGAACAATGAGGGGATTAACTAAACAAATCCATCCCCACACACATAGAGTAAATCTACTACATAAATTACTATAAATATTAACATCAGTAGAGATGAGAGCTGCCACTAACAGATTGCATTTCCTGGCTGAAAGGGGTTAAGCAGATCTATCCACAATGGGAAAAAATTCTTCATTGCCTTTATTAAAGACTAATTTTAGGTCTTTTGGTAATTAAATGAACACACTGTTTATGCTCCATACGCTTTCTGCCCTGAGTCTTGGAAAATACGTGAAATTTCCAAGAATTAAAGTTTCCATTAACACAAATGCCAAATCAGGAGGCCTGACCTGTGGGAGAAAGCACATTTGTCTTTGCTGGAGGCTATTCAAAAAACTATAGAAAGATATTTACTATATAACCTTTCTTGTGCGCAATTGTTCTGTTTTATCATTCAGATCATCTAGACAAGATGAGGAAGCTGCAACATTTCAGAAAGTAACCAAGTACTGAAGAATGGCCATTTGAGTTCTAAAGTGTTGACAGCTATCCCTTTTTTGGGGTAAACTTTCTCACTGGAAGAGACCTCGACTTTTTTTTTTTTTTTTTTTTTTTTGGGGGGGGGGGGGGGGTCGTTGCGTGCGAGTGTGTGTGTGTGTGTGCGCGCACGCGCGCGCTTAATTCCCTGAGAACTAGCTTTGGCTGAAGAAACCCTTCACTTACAGTGGGTTCCAAAACATCTTCCACCTGTATCATCCCCACTAGATGGAAATTTAATGTAAATAAATGTGTGCACACAGCTTGAACACTTCGGAAAACTGTTTTCTGATCTCCGTATCTGGTTTTGTTCAATCTTAAGTAGCCCAGTTATCTACCCAGATTACAAAATAAAAATAAAAAATAAATTCTCTTTACGTCAGTGAACTTGGACTCATAAGTTCTCTCCTGAGCAGGGAGCCTTTTAAAGACGAGCGGGTCAGGCTGGCAGCGGGGGGTCGCAGCTACTGGGAAAGAGCTGGCTCTACAGGTCCCGCCCTCCCCACCCTCCCTTTGCCCCTCCTTCTGGCCGGCTCCTCCGCGGGATGCACCTCCCCCCACTCCCCTCCGGCCTCCACCTCGCCAACTTCGGCAGCTTCGGAGGTCTGGCGCGCGTCAAAGCCGGAACTGGGAGGCTGATTTGTGGAGCATCACCCGCAAGGTCCTCTCCCCCCCGACCCCCCCGGCCCCTCCTCCGTTCGGAGCAACGGCCCGGGGAGTAGAGCCCAGCAGGGGGAGGGGAAGATCCACACCCATCCCCCTTCCTCTAGCCCTCCCGCATTCAGATTCAGTTGCACCTTTTATTATTTTAACTCTTCTCCCCAGGACACGCGGCCCCCGGATCTGTCCCTCTGGCGTTCGCGGTCCCTGCACCCGCGCGCCGGGATGGGAGAGCGAGGGACCTGCCCGCGGTCGGCCGGCGCGTGTAGGGAGGTGCAGCCGCCGCGCCCGCTGCCCAGAGTCTGTAAGTTTCAACGCTCCTCCCGGGGAGGGGAGGGGGAGGCTGTTCGCGTCCCGGCAAAAGATTTAAAATGCCAAACACAGCAGAGGTTTACAGTGTTGGATGGACTTTTCGGGGCACACTCTTTTAACTCTATCTGCAGCCCGCGGGCTATTGTCCGGGCTTTTCCTGCAGCTTCTATGTTTGATCCCTTCGCTGTAAAGTTTTCAATTAATAATATTATGAATTCCACTGGGAATTTTTCTCCTTTTTTTTTAAAATGCAGTTCATACTTATTTAAAACGTAAAATACTTCTTCATCATTTTCAAGTTACGGAGCACATCGCTTATTATTATTTTGTCAAATGTCACTAAGCATGTTATTTATACTGCGCAAGAGGCCACCGCCTTTTCTTTGCGTACTTCTAAAAATAACGGAGGAAGAATTTCCTCTCTCTACTTTTAATATTGCTGTATCGTCTAAATAATAAATGGATCGTGATACCCAGCTGGCTTTAATTTTCATCATAGACGCCGCATGTTTGTATCTTTACACTAATCTACAGACGCGGTTTATCTCGGAATTATCGTTGAGCCTGCTGTTTACAGGAAGGCTCCTGGTTTTGTTTAACTAAGGCTATGCCCTTATGTGTTCAAAACGATAAGGAAAATGGAAACAGTTCCTATTCAGACCAAATAATTTCTTCTCTGCGATCCCAGAACTCAAGCACAAACTAGATTCGTGTTTAGATTGATAAAATCATGCCTTAGCTTTGCATGTCACCTAGAACGTATGGACATATCCCTGAATGCAAGAACTGAAGAGGTGAGGAAATGGGAGAGGGGAAAGTTTTAAATCGTCGTTTCCCTTATGCAGGAGGACGTCCCGAGGGAAGGAGAGGCAGGTCAGAGACAGGTGAATAGGCGGGCTATGGTGACGGGACGATGTTGGCCAGAAAGAGCATCATCCCCGAGGAGTATGTGCTGGCGCGCATCGCGGCGGAGAATCTGCGCAAGCCGCGCGTCCGAGACCGCCTCCCCAAAGCCCGCTTCATCGCCAAGAGCGGGGCATGCAACCTGGCGCACAAGAACATCCGAGAGCAAGGACGATTCCTGCAGGACATCTTCACTACCTTAGTGGACCTGAAATGGCGCCACACGCTGGTCATCTTTACCATGTCGTTCCTCTGCAGCTGGCTGCTCTTCGCCATCATGTGGTGGTTGGTGGCCTTTGCCCATGGGGACATCTACGCTTACATGGAGAAGAGTGGAATGGAGAAAAGTGGTTTGGAGTCCACTGTTTGTGTGACTAATGTCAGGTAAGAATGCAGTGGGATGAGGCAGGGATTGAAAACAGTATAGAGAGAAATATTAAACTGCCCTTTTTCTATCACAGTTATTTTGTTGAAAGCGAAATAAAGCATTTGCTTTAGTACCTTCAGACACAAAGAAGTAAAAAAAACCTAATCTAACACATCAAGAATCTTTTTAAATGCAGCTTTATGGATGAGGAGTCTCTGAAAACGTGGAACTTCAATCCTTCTGATACTATATCAGTTATTTAAAGAATGGTTGTGGTTCAAAGGATTACACAGAGTTCCTTACTCAAAAAAAAAAAAAAAAAACAGCACACATTCAGTATTTAGTATGAAAAAATTGCTGTGTCCACAAATAAGTATCTCTGATCGACAAAAAATATTGTGCAAATGCTAGTAATATTTTTCCCTAACTTCTCTTACCTGTGACATTTCCAGAAATATGAGGAAAATGGGAAAATACTGGTGGAGAGGTATCCTCGATTAAAAATCCACTAAAAATGAAATAAATAGATATTAGCCCTTCTTTATCAAGATTATCTTAAATAGCTGGTTGCTTGCACTGGATTGCAAAGTTTAAAAGTTATGCTAAGATGCAGAACTAGAAAAAATTAGTTTTTAATGGAAATTGGTCCAAGTTTTTCATGGAAGAGATTATATAGGAGTGAATTAATGTTGTGGTTTTCTTTACAAGTCTTAATAGAATAGGAACAAGACAGTCCTCAGATTGCCTAACGTTTGCTTCTTTCTCTTATATTGTGTTTCAAAAGTAAATAAAATGAATTTGATTTCAGTCATTCCCCTCATATTTTCACATGGTCTAAGAACATTTAGTTGGGATGATCTGTCTTTTAATTTGTTTTGTTGGAAGACGGAAAGATCATTTATATCAATTGCAAAAATATTCACTCTTGAAGCGAAACAATGGTAATAATACTGGAAACTTTGCCAGGACATTTTCTGAGTAATGTTCCAAATTCACATAGTGTACAAAGCAAAACAACTTGAACAAGCACCATTCTGCCAGGCAACTGTAAAGAATGAGACCTTTACTGACCCTGAAGTCTTCTGAAATTAGCATACCGCTGCAAGAAGCAGAAACCCAGACTGTGAACTTGTCTGTCCTTAGTAACCGCAATGCCAACGTATGAGGGAGGGATGCAGCATTTGTGTGCCGGGATCACACGTCACAGATTTCAGCTCGGATTTTGAGGAGAGAAAAATATATTGAATTGATCTATTGCCTTTATCACCAAGTAGCTATTATTTTCTTGTCTTGAACTTTTCACAAAGTTTTGTCTCCAAGAAAATATAGATGAAAAATGTTGGTGATCATCAGCATACCAGATACAAAGGAAACACTTAAAACACTGTGTTTAACAGGCATTTGTAGGTCAAATATCATTATCTATAATATTTCTCTTTAAGAAATTTATGGGCACTGATATTGGTGAATCACTTCCATCTCAAGATAAATTTTTAATAAACATGAGGTAGACAGTCGTAAAAAGAGATAATAGAAACAAAAATGATAAGCCTCGAAAATAAATGACAGATTTTAATTACAAGATAAGTATGTTGGCTTTTCCTGTGAAAAAGGAGTCATAAAGCAGTTTATTAAAGATGTATCATCAACGTGACATCCTTCCCATGATTTTTTTGGAAAGAACGTATGGAGTGCACTGGTTGTTAAAAGCTGTTTTAATGTTAGCTCTCATTTTTCACCCAGATGTGTTCTGAAGCATGTTCATTCCCCTGATGCATTCCTTCTGCTGGGAGAATTCAGTTTACTGTGAGAAATGGTGTCACAAATACAATGAGATAAAGTTGATCTTATTAGCGTGACAATTTTCGCATTTTTAATTGCACTTCTTACCTTAAAAAAATTACTTGACATCTTTTAAGGTTAAAATCTTGCTAATTTTATTTTAATGTTATGATACTATTTGTGCTTTAAGCTCAACATACAGCTTAATCATAACAAACCGTACATAATACAATTTTTTCACCAAAAATATAGAGACAAAAAATCTCTATTCTCTCCCAAAGGGGATTTAAAAGATGCCTAATAATGTTTCTTATTCTTTGCATTTCCTTTCAGAGGTTTAGTGTCCCACCATTTCATCGAAATTAGACACACCTTATTGTGATGGTTACTTACCAGTATGTCCAAATAACATTTTAGCGTTCTTATTTTAAGATGGCTCACTTTCCCTTTCATGTGGATGACTTTTCCAACATGAGTCAGAAAATAAACCAACATATTTCTTCTTATTCAGCCTAACTCCCTCTGTAGCAGAACAAACAAGCAACTGAACACTTTCATCTTTTGAGAGTATGACAGGTGTCCATAAAAGGTTGGGTCTTGCTACCATATAATGTTTAGAATTAAATTCATTCATAAAATAAACAATATGTAAAATATGGCACTTGAATAGTCCCTCAATCCATTAAAACGAAACATTTGGGAATATTCATCCCGAGGCTGCTCCATGAAGTATATAGACGTTATTTGAAATCAGCGTTGGGTCCAAGCCCCTCCCCTGGGGTCCATTCTTATTCTTCACAGAGTTTTTGGATCATACAACACATCTGTGTAATTCGTGCAAAAAGCAATCATTGTGGTACTCCATGAATCTTTTTAGATGCAGGAGTTAAAGGGTTAAAAAGGCAATTTTCACACCCCACTTAAAAGTTAATCTAAAGAGTCATTTATGCTTACCGCTCATGGTGTTGCACCAAAGTGCAGTGTGTATACTCAGTATTCAAATGTTTAAGCATTTTGCTGGCTCGTTGTGCATGGCATTAATGGATAGATTATATGGATAGCCTATGCATGGTTAATCTTCTGTAAAATTAGAGAAGTTTGAAATTGGCATTGGGGGTAAACACAGACTAACCCTGTTTTCGTTAAGAAGTCACAGCAATATAAGATATGTAAGTTAAGTAAATAAATTAATCTTAAGAATAAACAAATGTGGTGCATCTTAAGCAAGGGGATAAATCAGACTTCCCTGAGAGCTTTTCAAAAGTCTTAACCCAGGTCAACCTTGGACCTACCAAATCGGGGTTTACATTGAGATATATGGAAGAGATGTACAATTTGAAAAAGCTTCCCAAGAAAATACTGACACTTGTTCACTCTCCCCTTGCCTCTTTCAGAGCACCAAGCCAAAACTGAGAGGATTCAAGTTCTCATCAATTATGTGATCTTGACACAGTTACTTACTAATCTCTGCCTCAAATTTTTCCTTTAATAGCCTCAGTATTCTCTAGAATTAGAGAACAAAATGAGACAATCAATAAAAAAAGTTTTCTTTCCAAATGGCAAAACATTAAATCATTCTTTTTTATTAAAAATACTAGTACTTTTGAATGATGTGGTTTGTACCACCTTTTGGTAGCACTGTGTTTTCTCTGTATAAGATACACAATAAGTGTTAACCAATGAATATGATTTTAAGGGTTACAAATAATAAAAAGTTCACTTTTTACTCAGGATCTTCCCACGTGACTCCAGTCACTGAAACTCAGATATGCAATAAATAATAAACATCTACCTGGACAGAAGTTGCACCAAGTAAACTATGACATTGTGAAAGTATTTCACAAGGTAAAATATGTCTATAAATACAAGTATGTATTTATTATTTTAACTTATTATTTTAATGCCTTCATACAAGTAGGCCCATCATTACATGACACAGAAAACAATAGAACTGTATTCCAGAAGTCTGGGAGTAGATGCATTCCGATGAGAGAGAGAGGGAGAGAGAGAAAGTGCTTGTGTTTAGAATCAGGCATTTGACAAGTTAAGTTGCCAAGTCTTTCCAAAAGCATTTAATAGCCTTTGGAGGAAGAAAATGGAAAATTCAGCTTGGCATGTTATTTCATTATTCAAAATGTGATCTGATGGCACTGTTTTCTGATATCATTCCTTACAGGTCTTTCACCTCTGCTTTTCTCTTCTCCATTGAAGTTCAAGTGACGATCGGATTTGGAGGGAGAATGATGACAGAGGAATGTCCTCTGGCCATCACAGTTTTGATTCTCCAGAACATTGTGGGTTTGATAATCAATGCAGTCATGTTGGGCTGCATTTTCATGAAAACAGCTCAGGCTCACAGGAGGGCGGAAACCTTGATTTTCAGCCGCCATGCTGTGATTGCTGTCCGAAATGGCAAGCTGTGCTTCATGTTCCGAGTGGGCGACCTAAGAAAGAGTATGATCATTAGTGCCTCGGTGCGCATCCAGGTGGTCAAGAAGACAACTACACCTGAAGGGGAGGTGGTGCCTATTCACCAGCTGGACATTCCTGTTGATAACCCAATTGAGAGTAATAACATTTTTCTGGTGGCCCCTTTGATCATCTGCCACGTGATTGACAAGCGCAGCCCCTTGTATGATATCTCAGCAACTGACCTCGCCAACCAAGACCTAGAGGTCATAGTGATTCTGGAAGGAGTGGTCGAAACTACTGGCATTACCACACAAGCAAGAACCTCCTATATCGCTGAGGAGATCCAATGGGGCCATCGCTTTGTGTCTATTGTAACTGAGGAGGAAGGAGTGTATTCTGTGGATTACTCCAAATTTGGCAACACTGTTAAAGTAGCTGCTCCCAGGTGCAGTGCCCGAGAGCTGGATGAGAAGCCTTCCATCCTGATTCAGACCCTCCAGAAGAGTGAACTGTCGCATCAAAATTCTCTGAGGAAGCGCAATTCCATGAGGAGAAACAATTCCATGAGGAGAAACAATTCCATCCGAAGGAACAACTCATCCCTCATGGTGCCAAAGGTGCAATTTATGACTCCAGAAGGAAATCAAAACACATCGGAATCATGACAGCAAGCCAACCTCAAGAAAATCTTTTATCAAGTGTTGGATGGTTGAGGCAAAGCACTGTCAGACTGCACCAGAGCCAGAACACAGTAATTTGTTCTTCTATGTCTTCATGCACCAAATGATACTCATATTCAAGCAACAGCACTTTCTGTGTCAATAACCAGTCACACAAGGTGGATTCATGGCTCACACTTGTCTCACACATGTGGTATTTGCAGTGACATGCTTCTATTATGTATAGGAAATAGTATGCTCTCCTTTCTCTCAATTTGAAACCCAAGAATTCCGTTCATAGTAATAGACCTTGAATACCAAAGTTGGCCAAGGAATGATTCTGTTTGAAATGCTTAGTGCTTGAAATCACAGATCTCTCTGTTTCCATTGGTCACTCTGAAAATGCAATTAGGATGGGCAGGGGAACCCCAAAAAGGTGCTATTAACACCTTTTGTGTATCAACCAGTATGTTGCCTTCTCCTTTTTCTAGATGCTGCGCCTGGTAAGAATCCTGAGGCAAAAACTGCTTCTCTCTAGTTGCTTCTAAACGGATTGTGTTCAGTCACTTACTTCTTCACAGTGACCTTTGCAGGTTTCTTCATCCTCCTCGTTGGCAGAACTGGACAGAGAGCTTTGGAGAAAAGCTAAGAACATTCCTGTCTGGATATTAGGACTGGATTCCCAAAAGTGACAGTTATTTCTTTTGGCTTCTCACTTCTTAAAAGCCCCCACAGGGAAATACTGTATTGAATATTTTATTAAAATATTTTCTTTGTATTCACTGTAGTTTTGTGATTTCTCTTTCACAAAATCATCCCTAGTCAAAGCTCAAGGAAGAAAAAAGCATTTTTAGAGGCATGTGAAAGAGATATCATACAGTGATAACACCTCTCAGATCTTCCTGTCTTTGAAATTGTTTTATTCCAAGAGAACTACAGTTTTTGTTTCATTTTGATTTTATTTCCTTCCAAGATTTGAAAAGTTTTCTTAGCTCTTCTATCTGAAGCTGATGTATCATGGAAATCTTACAGTGTTTTTTCTTTGGATCTCCAACTTCCCTTCTTAAAACTCTGCTCTCTTCCTGAAGTCAGGCCTGGCATATATTGGTTTAGAGTTATTTCACTTGTTAAAGTGAGATTTTCTATCAGAACCTGATCTAATCATCCTTAGCTCTTGTTTCTTCAGGGAAGGGATAAGGGCACCCAGGGAAGCACTGAGTTGAGAGACTATGGGTTTATGCTTCTATTTTACATACCTGAACATCGGAAAGCTGAGCTCTTGTATAGCATTTTACACCGATTTGGGGTTTGTATTTATTTTACTTCATTGATGAGCATTTGAAATAGGCAGGTAATCATTAATATATTCAAATCCTATCTTAAACAAATGACTCACGATTCTAAGCAGATGAATGGAAATTGGTTCCTGGGTTACTGAGTTAATCATTTCTGAACAATTCTAACCACTCTTTGAACTCCAGACTCATGTATCAAGCAGGTACTTGAAGCCCCACCTGGATACCCAATATGCATTTAAAATGTGCCTAAAGCCAAATGCCCCATTTCCACTAACAAAACCTACCCTCTACCCCCAGTCCTTCTTCCAATCAGGCCAAACCCTGCGAGTCATACTGGACACCTCTTTTTTATACCTCATATGCCATCCATTAGCAAAATCTGTTAGGTCTGCTGTCAAAATATATCCAGAATATGACCAATTCTCTCTATCTCTACCATTTCTTCCAGAGTCCAAGCTGGGCACTCATTACCCAGTATATATGGATGCAGCTGTACCAACTGTCAGAATATTAAAACACTTTTGAATAGGATGCCAAAGAAAAAAATCTATCTTAACAAGAGCCCAACAGAGGCTTCAGAGATGGACATCAGACTTCCTAGCAGTTCTGGCACTGATGCCTGTCCCCCACTCCCGCCCTGGGGCAGCTGAGCAGAGCCAGAGGGCAGCTACCACAGCAACAATAAGAGTATGTAGGATGCCCACTCACAAGTTAGTGTTAGTGGAGGGTCGCAGGCTGCAGGGTGGGTAATGTTGGGGCATAGTCAGTCGGACTGAAATACAGGATTTCTGAGTCCAAGGGATACAGAATGCCCTGGCACCCAGGGGCAAATCTAGCTAGGAAGCATGAGCAATTCCCCGGGCCCCCTTCTGGCTGCAACCAAATGGTTCAATTCAATGGGGAAGTCGATCAAAGTGTTCGATGGAGCCTCCTATGTCAAGTCGTGGCTCGGGCAGGGGCATCATTTAGCTGGTGACCGCCACATCAAAGAGAAGATCACATCCCAATTCCTAAAAATATACAAATGTTTTAGAGTAATACAATGATTTGAGAACTTATTTTTGTTAAAATATATTTAACTGGCTAAAAAGGTTTCAGGAACTATTTAGTTTAGTTTTAGAGAACAAGAAGACTCTGCATGTGTGTGTGTGCGTGTGTAATTTTGACGTATGTATTGAATTTAAGTATTATATTATATTAAATATTTAGAGTCTCCGCTTCCACCCTAGTCTTCATACATAGTCACAACATTCTTTTTTTTAAATAGTCTATTTATTTATTTGAGAGAGAGAGAGAGCACAAGCAAGGGGAGCGGCAGGCAGAGCGAGAGGGAGAAGCAGGCTCCCCGCTGAGCAGGGAACCAGATGCAGGGCTCAATCCCAGGACCCTGGGATCATGACCTGAGCATTGATCATCCTTAAGGCAGACGCTTAACCAACTGAGCCACCCAGCCACCCCACAATATTCTTTTAAATACTACTACACCACACCTCTGCTTAACACCCTCCTATGGCTTTCTGTTTTTCTAAAAATGAGAACCAAAATCTTTCCCAAGGTCCATGAACCATTCCATCTCATTATTACCACTCTTGCCCACCAGCATTTCCACTCTGTACCACAGGGGCCTTGCTGCTCTTTGAAAAGGAACCATACATACTTTTGTATCATGGGTTTTCTTCTACACGGAGCATTTTCCCCATAGAACCTCCTGGGCCTGTCCTATCATTTAGTGACTAGAGTGTCATCTCATGAGACAAGATAGTATTATGGTTAAGGAAATAGACTCTGCAGCCAGACTCTCTTGGCTTAAACTCCAACACTTAGCAACTGTGAGATCTTGACAAATTAATTAGTTTCTTTTGCCTCATTTTCCCCATGCATAAAATCAGAATGATTATAGTACCTACCTCCTAAGTTGTTATAAGGAGTGAGTTAACACTTATAAAGGGCTTAAAAGACTTTAATTGATTTGCCCAGAACAAAAGCTTGAAATGAAGGACTGTTTCAAAATTAATTGCATTCTTAGTAAATGATTAATTCAATGCATTACATTTGTTCTCTAGGACAGAGACAAAAGATCTTTGCAATGTAAATCTGATCTCTTAAATCTGCAGCAGAGACCTTACATCTGCCCACTGCCTTACTGTTCCTGATTCTTTGATACCTGCCACTTGCGTGTCATCAAATAGTGTAATGTGTAAAATACTATAATGTGTAAAAGGGAAACATTTCACATACAGAGGATATTTCTGGTTTTACAAGTCTATCATTTATTTATTCATCCAATAATATATAGTGAATGTCTGATATTTACCACCTGGAAAAATAGCTAGGTGTGTTTGTTTTTGTTTTTGTTTTTTTTAAGAAGGACTAGAAATTTACAGGTAAGATAGGTGCTGATTCTGCTCTTAAGTAATCTGAGATGGAAAGTATGAGGAGAGAAACACTGGCTTATGTACCAGAATTACAGAAAAGACACTTCCATCTCAAAATCAAGATCAAGATCTATTCCTAGTTGCTGAGCAGGCAAGGGAAGACAATAAAGATCCAGATCTGTTGCCCAGATAGCTTTGCTGAGAGTGAGGTGAGAAACGAGAACACTGTTCATGCTGAGAAATGATTTTCTCCTGCTTTACCTTAGCCCCAAACCACAGTTTTCTTCTACAATTCCTCATTATTTGCCACTTGGCTCAAGACTTTTTCTGAGTAAAAATCCCATTTCCCAGACCACAGACATTTCTAAATCCCCTGGCCAAGGGTTTTGGCACATAAGTGTCTCAGAACCAGCAATGACTTAAAGAAATGACCTCAGTTCCCAAAGTCTAACTCCCAGAGAAGTTTTAGCCACGTAGTCAACACAGGGGAGTATTCTTTCCCCTCCATCGATAAGAATCATTTTTGTTGTTGTTGTTTAATAATTTGGCATTTAAGGAGCAATTGGTTCCTCTTTGAAAATAAATTAATTATAGATGAAGAAGAAAGAATGAAAAGATATCTATATCTCTTGGGGTTCCCACTCCCAATTTTTGTCATTTTCAGCATGTCAAAGGTAGAGGCAGAACTGAAATTAGTGTCTCTAAGGACCAGTGCATTAAAATAACCATAACAAATCCTACAGGCTGTTTAAGAGGAAACCCAAGGGCCATGCTCTTCCCATGATCTTTATGCACAATTCTCATCAATGGTGATGGGAATTTCCCCACAGACCTAGGAAGGAAGTGACTCTAATTACACCCCTCGATAACTTGCTGCACAGATTCAAATTTAAGTTCATGAAAATCTTAATTAGCCTTTAACTTCAGATCAAAATATCACGTCAGGGCCCAATGTCATGCCAGATCATTCACCTCTTCATTAGTCCTCTTTTTTGATTGTTGTCCTAGTTCTCATGAAGATTTTCTTGGCAGTACTGTATGATACCCTTCCCCCGACTCTTATACTCTCTGGGGTAATTTAAGTGAAACTATTACTTCGCACAGTGTTTATTTTAATCACTTGAGAAAACAAAAATATTAAGGCTGGATCTCTACTTACTATCGGATTACTTTGGTTTGTATTGAATAAATATTGACAAAATGGAAGATAAAATAGTTATCTGTAAAAGTGAAGTTAAAATAGACTTTTTGTATTTATCACTGACTGTTGAAAAAAAGCCCACATTCTTTAAGCATGATATTCAAGGCTCTTGTGGTCTGATTCCAACATATGTTTCCAGCCTCCTCTCCCGCCTCCCTCCTCAATCCTGCCTCCCTCCTCAACACCTCAGACTGCTTCAAGTTCACTGAATGCTTCATTTGGTCTCTCACACAAGTCTGCAAGTCTCTGAGGTTGAAATCTGAGCTTTTTCTATCTACCAAAGCTATGGCTTTTACAAAACCTTTACAGATCTTCCACCTAACTTACTTCTTCCTGTCCATCATGTGTACCTCTGTGTATTCGTTATTTCATAATAACTGGTATTATATAACATTTTGATATCACCTTCACCTCTCCTCGTTAGATTAAAAGTCTGTCTGTTCCCAAACTACTTACCACAGTGCTTGCCTAAAATAAATGGTAACAGCAGCTTGATAACTACCTTTCCCCAAATCTATTCTTCCTTTTACAGCAACAGAGTGGTTCAGCTAGTGATACTACCTCCCCCAGACTCTTTTGCTGTTAGTTGTAGCCACGTGCTTAATCTGGGGTCAACAGCCCATGGACAGAAGTCAAATGGACCTCTTCCCATTCTTGATTTTTAAAATCCTGAGCTTATATTTCTCCACCTTCTTTTTCCTTCCCATGGACCAGATACATATGTGGTGGAGACCAGCTTTCACCAGGATAATGAGGACAAAACCCAAGGAGCAAAAAGATGAAAAAACTTGTGACACTAAATGACTTTGTGGAACAGAGTCACACTACACTGGACTATCTACCTCTAGACAGCTAGTTACATGAGAAAGAAGGAAATATATTTTTTATTTTAGTGGTTTTTTCTTTTTAGTTTTTCAAAATTTGTTTGTATGTTTTGTTACTACACTCAAGCTTAGTGTTTATCCTAAATAATACAGTGCTACATTAGGTCAAATGGCCTTGCAACCCACAGAATGGCAGAAGATATTTGCCATCCTCATATGCTACAAAAATCTCATACCTATAATTTATATAGAACTCTTACAAATCAATAGAAAAAATACAAACAGCCAAATAGAAATAATTGGAAAACAACATGAAAAAGCCTATCACAAAAGAGAGAATCCAAAATGCCAACATACATATCAAAAGATGCTCAATTTCACTAGTAACCCAAAAATGCAAATGATAACCACAATGCAATACCATTTTAAATCACCAGAATGGTTAATCTGGAAAAGATAAAAGCAAGTGTTGGAGATGAAAATGATCATTATATAATGACAAAGGGGTCAAAACATCAAGAAGATATAACAATTGTAAATATTTATGTGCCCAACCTTGGTTATATAAGTTTATGATATATAAATATAACATAAAAACATATAAAATGACAACTAACAGAGCTAAAAGGAGGAATAAACAGTTATACAGTAATAGTTGGAAAGTTTTTTTAAAGATTTATTTTAGAGAGAGAGGTGGGGGGGGAAGGGGCAGAGGGAGAAGGAGAGAGAGAATCCCTAACAGGCTCCATGCTCAGCTTAGAGCCCTACGTGGGGCTTGATTCCATGACCCTGAGATTATGGCCTGAACCAAAATCCAGAGTCGGACACTCAACTGACTGAACTACTCAGGTGCCCCAATAGTTGGAAACTTTAATAGCCCACTCTCAACAATGGAGAGATCATCCAGGAAAAGAACTACTAAGGAAACAGCAGATTTGAACATCACAGACCTAAGTTCTATACAGAATATTCAATCCAACCACAGCAGAATACACATTCTTCTTTTAAGTGTACATTAAATATTTTCTAGGATAAGCTATCTATTAGGTCACAAAACAAGTCTTAGCAAATTTAAGAAGATTGAAATCATGCCAACTTCTTTTCTGATCACAAAGACATGAAAATAGAAATAACAAGAGGAACACTGGAAAATTCACATACATGTGGAAATTAAACAACATTTTCCTAAACAACCAATGGATCAAAGAAGAAATAAAAGTTTCTTGAGACAAATGAAAATGGAAACACATACCAGAAATTATGGAACAGCAAAAGCAGTTGTAAGAGGGAAATTCATAGCAATAAATACCTACATTAAGAAGCAAGAAAGTCCCAAATAAACAATCTAACTCTACCCCTTAAGGAACTAAAAAAGAACAAACTGAACCCAAAGTAAGCAGAAGAAAGAAAATAATAAAGATTAAAGGGGAAATGAATAAAAATAGAGAACAGAAAAGCAATAGAAAAGATTAACCAAACTAAGAGTTGGTTCTTTGAAAAGATGAAAAAAATTGAGAAACTTTTAGCCAGATTAACCAAGGAAAAAAGAGGAAGTACCCAAATCAACAAAATTAGAGATGAAAAAGAAGACATTACAACTGACACCACAGAAATTCAAAGGGTCAGAAGAGGCCACTATGAACAACTACATGCCAACAACCTGGACAATCTATAGGTAATGGAAAAAGTCTTAGAAATATACAACTTATCAAGACTGAATCAAGAAGAAATTAAATATCTGAATACAAATTATTAGTAAAAAGAAAGAATCAGTAATAAAAAATCTCTCAACAAAGAAAAACTCAGGACCAAATGGCCTCACTGGTGAATTTTAGCAAATATTTAAAAAATAACACCACTCTTTCTCAAAGTCTTCCAAAGAATCAAAGAGGAAGAAACACTCTCGAATTCATTTTTCAAGGCCAGCATTATCCTGATACTAAAATCAGAAAAGGACACTACTAGAAAAGAAAACTACAGGCCAATATCCCTGATGAATGTAGATGCAAAAGTTATCAATAAAATACAAGCACACCGGGGTGCCTGGTGCCTCAGTCAGTTAAGCATCTGTCTTTGGCCAGGTCATGATCCCAGGGTCCTGGTGTCAAGCCCCATGTCAGGCTCCCCCCTCAGTGGGGAGTCTACTTCTCCCTCTCTCTCTCTGACCCGCCCTCCCCCCCCCCGACTTGTGCTCATTCTCTCTCTCTCAAATGAATAAATAAAAAATCTTTGAAAAATACAAGCAAACTGAATTTAGCAGCACATTGTAAGGATCATTCACCATGATCAAGTAGGATTTATCCCTGGGATGCAAGAATGATTCAACATACATAAATCAATCAATGTGATACATCAAATTAATAGAATGAAAGAAAAGAATCATATGACCATCTCAATAAACAGAAGCATTTGAAAAAATTCAACATCCATTCATGATAAAAGCTCCACAAATTAGGCATGGAAGGAACATATCTCAACATAATAAAGGCCATATGTGACAAGCCCAAAGCTAACATCATACTCAATAGTGAAAGAATGAAAGCTTTTCTTCTAAGACCAGGGACAAGATGAGGGTGCCCACTCTTGTGATTCCTACTCAACATAGTACTGGAAGTCCTAGCTAGGGCAATCAGGCAAGAAAAGAAAATAAATGTATCAGAATTGGAAAAGAAGAAGTAAATTGTTACTATAAGGGGAAATGATTTTATATACAGAAAATCTTAAAACCTTTCATATACAGGGCGCCTGGGTGGCTCAGTCATTAAGTGTCTGCCTTCGGCTCAGGTCATGATCCCAGGGTCCTGGGATCGAGTCCCACATCAGGCTTCTTGTTCCGCGGGAAGCCTGCTTCTCCCTCTCCCACTCCCCCTGCTTGTGTTCCCTCTCTCGCTGTGTCTCTCTCTCTCAAATAAATAAATAAAATCTTTAAAAAAAAAAAAAACTTTTATATACAAGGAAAATCTTTACATATACAAAATCTTAAATCTCAACCAAAAAAAAACCCTGTTAGATGTAGTCATGAATTCAATAAAGTTGCAGGATAAAAATTAACATACAAAAATTAGTGACATTCCTATACAATAACAACAAAATTTCTGAAAAAGAAATAAAGAACTTGAATCAATTTACAAAAACATCAGAAACAATAAAATACTTAGGAATAAACTTAACTAAGGAGGTGAAAATTCTCTATGCTGAAAACTACAAGATATTGATAAAAAAAAATCAAAGAAGACACAAATAAAGGAAAAAGTATCCTGTGTTCGTGGATTGGAAGAATTAATATTGTTCAAATGTCAATACTACTGAAAGTCATATACAGATTCAATGCATTCCCTATCAAGATTCTAATGGCAGTTTTTACAGAAGTAGAAAAAATGCCCTAAAATTAATATGGAACCAAAAAAGATCCTGAATAGCCAAAGAAATCCTGAAAAAAAAGAACAAAGCAAGAGATATCATACTTCCTGATTTTAAGCTATGCTATAAAGTTATAGTCATCAAAAACAATATTGTACCGGCCTAAAAACAGAAAAGTAGACAAATGGAATAGAATCAAGAACCCAGAAATAAACCCAATAATAAACCCAGTCAACTAATATTTGACAACGACCCAAAAATACTCAATGGAGAAAAGACCGTCTCTTCAATAAATGATTTTGAGAAGATTGGATAGTCACATGTAAAAGAATGAAACTGGATCCATATCTTATATAACTCACAAAAATTAATGCAAAATGGATTAAAGACTTGAAAGTAAGGCCTAAAACCATGAAACTCATGGAAGAAAACATAGAAACAAAGTTCCTTGACTTGGGTTTGTAATGATTTTTTTTGCATTATGACACCTAAAGCATAAGCAACAAACTAAAAAATAAACAAGTAGGACTACGTCAAACTAAAAAGCTTTTGCACAACAAAAGAAACCATCAACAAAGTGAAAAGACAACCTACAAAATGGGAGAAAAATTTATGCAAATCATATATCTGATAAGGGGTTATATCCAAAACATATGAAGAACTCATACAACTCAATAGAAAATAAACAAACAACCCAATTTAAAAAATGGACAAAAGACCTGAAGTCCAGAGACATTTCTCCAAAGAAGATATACCAAAAATCAACAGGTACATAAAAAGATGCTCAACATCACTAGTCATTAGAGAAATGCAAATTAAAATCACAATGAGAGGGACGCCTGGGTGGCTCAGTCGGTTAAGCGTCTGCCTTCAGCTCGGGTCATGATCCTAGGGTCCTGGGATCGAGTCCCGCACCGGGGTCCCTGCTCCGCGGGGAGCCTGCTTCTCCCTCTGCCTCTGTCTCTCTCTCTGTCTCTCATGAATAAATAAATAAAATCTTAAAAAAAAAATCACAATGAGATATCACCTCACACCTGTTAGAATGGCCATCATCAAAAAAGACAAAAGATAACAAGTGCTGGAGATAGATGTAGACAAAAGGAAACCCTTGTGCACTGTTAGTAGGATTGTAAATCGGTTCAGCCATATGGAAGACATTAGAAGGAGTCTCAAAAAATTAAAAATAGAACTACCATGTGATACAGCAATTCCACTTCTGGAAATATATCCATAGATAATGAAAATACTAACTCAAAAAGCTATCTGCAACTGCATGTTCATAGAGCATCATTTACAATAGCCAAGACATAGAAACAGCCTAAATGTCCATTGACAGATGAATGAATAAAGAAGTTGTGGTATATATATATTCCATAGAACAGTATTCAGCTATAAGAAACAAGGAAATACTACCATTTGCAACAACATAGATGGACCTTGAAGGCACTATGCTAAGTGAGTAAGTCAGGCAGAGAAAGACCAAAACTGTATCATCTATTTATATATGGAATCTTTAAAAAAAAAAATTCATAGAAAAAGAGGTCAGACCTGTGGTTACCAGAGTCAGGGGTGAAAGGAGGGGGAATTGGAGGAAAATGGTCAAAGGTACAAACTTCCAGTTATAAGATAAATACTAGGGATGCCATATATAACATAATGACTATAGTTAATATTGCTGCATGATATATAGGAAAGTTATTAAGAGAGTAAATGCTAAGAGTTCTTATCACTAGGAGAAACTTTTTTTTCTTTATTCTTTTTTCCTTTTTCTTTTCATTGTATCCATATGAAAAGATGATGTTTAGCTAAACCTATTGTGGTAATCATTTCACAATATATGTAAATCAGGCCATCATACTATCTGCCTTAAATGTATACAGTAATCTATGTCAATTATTTCTCAATAAAACTGGAAGAAATATTTTTTTTAATGAGTGATATGCAACATTCCAAAAAAATTCTAATAGTATGGGGCTCAGGGCTAGGAGAGTTTCCTAGCCCTGCTGGGAGAGATGTGTACCCCAACTCCACAGGGACAGAAGCTCCTGTGTGCAGACCCTTAAGTTCTCACCCTAAGTATCCCTTCATCTAGCTGCTCATCTGTATTCTTTAGCATATCCTTTATTATACAAAAACTAGTAAATACATATTAACACAAAAAACAAAGGTTGAAGAAGATGAAGAATTTGAATATGCAACTAGTGGAAGAGTATTTTGTCATTAGCTCCTTAAAGGACTGTTTGATAGGATCTTCTAAACCTAAATATGACAAAGTTTATGATTCAGCAATTCCAGTTTGGGTATATACTCAAAAGGCTTGTGTATGAATTTTTCTAGTATCATTATTATAGCCCCAGACTGAAAACAACCCAAATGTTCGTCTATAATAAGGCAGATATATAAATTGTAGTACAGTTATATGATAAAATTTTATAGCACAATGAGAATAAATAATTTACAACTACTCACATTGATAGATATCTCATAAACACACAGTTGAGCAAATCACAAGAGTTAAAAACAGCAAACACAACTCTGCGGTGTTTACAAGTCAGGATATCATTTACCTTTAGAGGGCAAATGGTAGTACCTAGCTTCTGGGGTTCTGTTTTGTTTCTTGAACTGTGTGCTAATTATTTAGGTTATTTATCTTGGGAAATCATTTGCTGAGTTTTACATCATAACTTGTGTACTTTTTTATATCCACAGTTTCATTCAATAAAATTAAAAAAAAATTAAGCACACAAAATACACTAAAGAGAAAAAGAATGAGAGGTAAAAAAACAAAACAAAACTGAATCTCTTAAAAATAATCAACATGGGTAAGATTCTACTTTTCTAATTATGTAGTAAATGCACTGAATTTTTCGAGATTGATTGACTATCAGAAGATCCTATAAAATTAATGTTATTTAAAAAGCACTTATCTGGGGCGCCCGGACCTCAGTCAGTTGAGCATCCACCTCTTGATTTTGGCTCTGGTCATGATCTCAAGGTGGTGGGATCAAGCCCCGTGTTGGGCTCTGCAGGAGGAGAGTCTGCTTGCAATTTTTTCCCTCTGCCCTTCCCCCTGCTTGCACTAACTCTTGCTCTCTCTCAAATAAATAAATAAATCTTAAAAAAACAAACAAACAAAAAAACCACTGGGGCGCCTGGGTGGCTCAGTTGGTTAAGCATCTGCCTTTGGCTCAGGTCATGATCCCAGGGTCCTGGGATCGAGCCCCATGCCAGACTCCCTGCTCAGCAGGGAGCCTGCTTCTCACTCTCCCTCTGCTTGCTGCTCCCCCTGCTTGTGCTCTCTCTCTCTTTTTCTCTCTGTCAAATAAATAAAATAAAATCTTTAAAAATTTTTTTAAAAATTAAAAAACACATCTCCATCAGTATCACAATCTATTAGATTTACAGCTCATGCTGGAGCCTGAATACAATCATTCATTTAACTGTTATTTATTTATCAACTTGTTCCAGACACTGCATTAAATTGTGGGAATATAAATGATAACCAAGTCATTACAAGTTGCCTACAGTCTAACAGATTATGTTTAGTTATATTACTGCTAAATTATTGTGTATATATAATACATACTATACATATATTACATATATAATACATATAATATATAATGTATAATTATATATAACATTTAACATATAGAATACTTATGACAACATATAAAACCTATAATGTATATGTATTATATATGTTATATAGTATATATAGTTATACATAGTATATATACCATAAATACAATTATATATAATTACAATATAGCAATTATTTATTTTATATTACATATTTCATATAGGGTCATGTTGAGGAGTTATAAAGACTTTGTGTTCAGCACAGTTTATATCCTCAGTGAATCTTAAGCATATCATTATAATTACTATTATTTTGCAGGAATAGCACTGTGGTGCTCCCATAGGTGTGTTAACCAAAGGACAGAAGAGAGAAAGAATCTCTAGCAGAAAAAGCAATAAGAAACCATGAAAAGGGAAGAACAATGGATTTATTCTAGATCAACCCCTAGGCTCCTAAAATAACCACTGTGACTATACGGGAAGCCCATGAAGGGTGCGCCCCATCTTCCACCAAAGACATTGGGAACTGCTACTAGGCCATCAGCATCCAAAGTCCCTCTTCCCCCCAAGTTGTGTGTCTAATTTCACAAACATACTTAGACCTGAGTGATTAAAGGCGGAGAAGGAAATAAAGAGAGAGGCTATCAAAACTCTCTTTTCATATTGATCTCCTTTATATCAGAGGTAACAGGCACATACAGAGGTTAAGTGGCTTAGGACCAGAGAATTATTAAAAAATTGAGTATGAGTAGGATTTTTAGCTCAAAGTGATAAGCTAGACCTTTAGCTGGTTCTCTTGTCTTGGACATAAAAACAAACAAACAAACAAAAAAATGTAAATCAGAATTAATTTACTACAATTCCATAAATAAGAAATCTTTTTATCAGTGGGAAAGAAACCCTGAGGACTCTCTGGAAAACGTAAATAAGATGAAACGGAGTTGTGGGGAAAACCAATCAAGAGCTGAGCCATATTAACCAGATTCACCCAAGAGAAGGTAGAGAGTGGCTAGACAAGAAGTTTTGCTGCAAAGGTCAGGAAATAGCCAAAGTTCAGAGTGAGTTGGGGCTGGGAACAGAAGCAGGAGCAGACAGTGATCTGGGGATGGTGCAGGGCTGGGGTAGATGTGCGCCACTCTGTGGACAGACAATAACTGGGACTGTAAGTTAGGGATCCCTAGTTAGGGATCTGCTACCTGAGATTTCTGGTGATGCCACTGGGGCTTTGGGCTGCAGATAACTTGCGCCATCACAAGGGATACAGAGAGAAAGAAGAGGATCTTTTTAATCCAAGGTCTAAGAGGCTTTATTCAATGCCCTTTGAAGTTTCCTAACATTTGATCACTGTTTATGTTTAAAGATTCTGTATGTTGATACACTTTTTGACAGATCACCATATTGGCATTCTCTAAAGGGCAGAAATCTGACATAGACATTAAATCTTTATAAACAATCACTCAGGAACATAATTCAACTTAACTGTATTTCCATTTTAGGTGGAACTACATTAGGCAGAAAGGATTTCTGGCGTATCTTTGTTCTTTGCTGTTGAATGGTATTACCCTGCATCTTGGAGACAGGGCGAAATGATTTCAAGACTAGAACTAGGCTGTCCAGGACACTGCAGTCGCCATGGAAATCTGCGTCACAGTAGAAGCAATATACAGAGAAACACATATAGAGAGCTTAATCTGGAATGCTGGAATGGCAAACATCATAAATAAAACAAAGAACAAGTGTTCAGTTAACACATGGAATTTATCAAATTTAAATAAAATTTCTGGCATTTGAATAAAAGACTTGTTATGTGCTTATTCAAAATAAAATTATTCTGTCCCTGATTTCCTTTTACAGATCACCACCAAAATCAATTGTATTTCACTGGGGGAAAATGTGACTCTTTTCTCTTTTTAACCTTTTATTAGAGAAAATTTCAAACATACGCAGAAGTGGAGAGAATAATATAATGAACTCCCTGTATTAATCAACCACCTCAATAATGACCAAGTTATGAAAAATCTTTTTTCTTCCTTTACCTTCCTCGTCCCCCTCTCTCATTGTTTGAAGGGCTCCCAGCATCATATATTTTTATCTGTAAATATTTTTCTACATATCTAAAAAGATATGGAATCTTTACAATTATCACACCCAGAACAAAACCAAGGACAATCTCTTCATGTCATCACATGCTCCAAAATTCGTATCGCCACAGCCAGGGTAATGCTTATCCGCAGTGGTAATTAGAAATAAAACCTGGCAGGAGCTCCTGGTGGTTCAGTCAGTTAAGCAGCGGACTCGATTTTGGCTCAGGTCAAGATCTCAGATCCTGGGATGAGCCAATTCTGGCTCCCTGCTCAGCGGGGAATCTGCTCCCTCCCTCTGCCCCTCCCCCTGCTCATGTGCGCACTCTCTCTCTCTCAAATAAATACATAAATCTTAAAAAAAATTGGCAGAAAAGTTTATCTATATTTGATAACACTACAAGGTAGCAACAAGGAGATTAGAATATTAAAGAGGGTATAGAAGGTCAGCCCACCAAGAGACTATAAGTGGCTAAGACTCATCAATGGGTCCAGTTTAAGTCGAGATTACAAAAAATAAACAAATACATAAAACAGAGAGTAGAAAATGGTAAAAATAAAATGAATGTTATCAATATAAGAGAGATGCCTTTGGAAACAGGCACTAATGGGATTCTAACAAACTATACTTGAAAATAGTTTGGTATTTTGTTAATTTTTGATAGATCCTATTTACCCTTGTACTTTTTAAATTCAAGTCAGGGGCACCTGGGTGGCAACATCAGTTAGGCGTCTGAATCTTGATTTCCACTCATGTCATGATCTCAGGGTCTTGAAATCAAGCCCTGTGTTGAGCTTGGCACACAACAGGACATCTGTTTGAGATTCTCTTCTCTCCCTCTCTCTCTGCCCCTCCCCTTCCCCCCCCTCACGTGCTCTCTAAACAGATAAATAAATAAATAAATAAATAAATAAATAAATAAATAAATAAATAAAATCTTTTTAAAAATTCAAGTCAAGTTCACACTATGGTTCCTTTAGACCAACTGGATGCCCATATGCATGGAACCACTTATTTTACTCCAGAAACAAAAAGAAAAACTCTTTATTACTGATTTTTTCCTTAAAATAATGAGATTTACATTATCAGCCTTTTACCACTGTTAGTTGGTACCATTGGACATTATAAATTCCTATATCAATAATTAGCTCCAGAGACAAAGATATCATTTAAGATCTAAGGCCAACAGAACTACGGGGGCACCTGGCTGGCTCAGTCAGAAAGCATGTGACTCTTCAAGATGTCCATCAACAGATGAATGGATAAAGAAGATGTGGTATATATATACAATGGAATATTATGTAGCAATCAAAAAAAAAAGAAATTTTGCCATTTGCAATGACGTGGATGGAACTAGAGGGTATTATGCTAAGCAAAATAAGTCAGAGAAAGACAAGTATCATATGATCTCACTGATATGAGGAATTCTTAATCTCGGCAAACAAACAGGGTTGCTGGAGTGGTGGGGGGTTGGGAGGCATGGGGTGGCTGGGTGATAGACATTGGGGAGGGTATGTGCTATGGTGAGCGCTGTGAATTGTGTAAGACTGATGGATCACAGACCTGTACCTCTGAAACAAATAATACATTATATGTTAAAAAATTAAAAAAAAAAAGAAGATAGTAGGAAGGGAAAAATGAAGGGGGGTGAAATTGGAGGGGGAGATGAACCATGAAAGACTATGGACTCTGAGAAATAAACTGAGAGTTTTAGAGAGGAAGGTGGTGGGGGGGGAATAGGTTAGCCCGGAGATGGGTATTAAGGAGGGCACGTACTGCATGGAGCACTGGGTGTTATATACAAACAATGAATCATGGAACACTACATCAAAAACTAATGATATAATGTATGGTGACTAACATAGCATAATAAAATTTAAAAGAAGAAAAAAGAAAAAAAAGCATGCAACTCTTGATTTGGGGGTTGTCAATTCGAGCCCCACATTGGGTGTAGAGATTACTTAAAAAGTTAAAAATTTTTTTAAAAATAAATAAATAAATAAGAAATAAAACCAACAGGACTAAGACATCAGTTGTGAAACCTTACCATAGTTTCTTGTGGTATTTCTTGCCTTTTAATTCAATATATCAACTATGTATGCAACTATAACTGTTTTGGCACAGTAATTAAATGTAAAGATGAATATAACAAAATGTCATTGCTAAAGAAAATTGTAGTCTAAAGATCAGATGATGGATTTAAAATAACAATCAAACCTGTCAAGGGCCATAAAAGTTGTGCAAAAAAAAAGACTAAAAATTTGAGGGTGGGAATAATATTTAGATACCAAGATCAAAGGAGATTCAGACTTCAAGATGGGTCCTGAATAATGAAGTAGTTCAACAGGTAGAGATGGCAAGGAGTATAATCAATTCAAAATAAATGTCATTGATTCATTAATCCATTTAACATATATTTGTTAAACAAGGAATGACACTGTGTTAAATATGGTGCGAACACAGCCGTGACCAAGATAGACAAAATCCCTGACCTCATGGAGTTTATAATGTTTTGAAGAAGGACAAGCAACAAAAAGTTAAAATACATATATATATGTATATATAATATAAATATTATAACAATATATATATATTTTAAACTACAAGGTAACTTTAGCCGAATATACAAAGTGTATATGGCTTTTTAGGAGGGGCTTTGAAGGAGGGGCGTCTGGGAGGCTCAGTCAGTTAAGCGTCCAACTCTTGGTTTCAGCTCAGGTCATGATCTCAGGGTCCTGGGATCAAGCCCCGCACCAGGATCCACACTCAGCGGGGCGTCTACTTGTCCCTCTCCCTCCACTCCTCCCCCTACACACACTAATGCTATCTCTCTCTCTCTCTCTCTAAAAATAAATAAATAAATCTTTAAAAACAAACAAAAGTGATGAAAGAAATAAACAGGGTGATGAAATTGATTGGGTGGGGCAAGGGCAATCTTTAGGTGGGACGATGTAGGAAAGACTCAAACAGTTCAATTTCTATTGAGACCTGGACAAGAAGTTGCCAGGGGAAAGTCAATGAGAAGTGCAAAAGCCTGAGACAGGTCTTGTTCAGAGGCTAGAACAAAGGCCATGTACAAAAGGCCTCCACTCTTACTCCAGAAGCAATGGGGAGCCGTTGAAAGGACTTATGCAAGGATTATCACAATCTGACTTTTATAAATATATTTTAAAGCTTATTCTGGTGGCTGTGAGCAAAGTGGTAAACAAAGGGGCTTCCTAGAGAACAGCAAGAAGGGATAAGATGGAATCTTATGGGAGAAATAAATGATAAGAAGGATGAATTCAGAAAGTAGATTAGGGTTATATTATAGAAGGCTTTGAGTGCTGGGATGGGGAGTAAGAATTTAATTTTGAAGGAAAGAGAAAGTCTTCGAGCTTTTTAAACAAAGGACATGATTGTGGTTCTACTTTATGAAAACCATGTCATTAACAGTTTGTTGGATGCTTCAGAGAAAGGAGGGGCATGAAGATCAGATTGAAAGTAATTATAGTAGCCTAGGCAACAGGTAATGAGGGTCTGAACTAGGAATAGAGTAGGAAAAGTATAAAAAGAGTCAGATGCACAGGACATTGTGAGAGAGGAAAACTATGAAATTTTGAAACTGATTTATTGAGGAGAAAACAAGGGGCAACAAGGGATCAAAGAAGAGTAAGTATGATGTATGTTGGGCTTTTTCCATTATTCAAAAGATCCAAAATGAGGAGCACCACGTGTGTGTGTGTGTGTGCGTGTGTGTGTTTATGTGTGTATTTGGAAGGCATCTGCATAGACAACTCAGATGAGACCACAGAAGTGGATATTCCTGCCAGGGAAGAGAGGAGAGAAAATGCTAACTAGAGCCAGGAAGAAAATTTGCCAAACTTTAGAGAGATAGGAAGAGGGAAAAGTCTGTAAAGAAGATAGAGAAGTATAAGGCAAGAGAAAAACCTGGGAAATGTGTCACAAAAGCCCTAAAATAGGATGGGAATAAGCAATAGTATTGAAGTGACAGAGGAAGTTAGGAAAATAAATAAATCTCTTTGAGTCATTAGGGTCATTTTCAAATCATATTTCAAGGTGATTCAATATCCTGATTGACGGGCGCCTGGGTGGCTCAGTTGGTTAAGCAACTGCCTTCGGCTCAGGTCATGATCCTGGAGTCCCGGGATCGAGTCCCGCATCGGGCTCCCTGCTCAGCGGGGGGTCTGCTTCTCCCTCTGACCCTCCCCCCTCTCATGTGCTCTCTCTCATTCTCTCTCTCTCAAATAAATAAATAAAATCTTTAAAAAAGAAAAAACATCCTGATTGACTCAGATCTATATGACTCAAGAGGTTCGTCCGAGGCTGCATACAGGTATTGACAAACTGCTATCAAACACGTGGGAATTTCCATGTGAAGTCAATTGGTTGCATATTAGTAGACAAAGAGATCTTGGTGTTTCTCAGATGTTGAAGTGTTTTCTCACAGTTCAGAGCCTGAAACCCCTTTCCCAAGGCATCTTCCAGTTTTCAGAGTTGCGGATGCCTTCTTGGCTGTGCTAATGTGTTACCCATTTCATGGAGTCTAAACGTGGTGGGAGTATATACATGAAACAGATTACATTTTCTCCAAGCACTAACTTATGTATACCATGTCAAATTTCCCTTTCTGGTTGGATAGAAAATCTCTTAATAAATTTTGGCACAACTTCCGAAAACCTTGTCTACTTAAAAATTCCAATCACATATTAGAAGAACAACTTCTACTCTCCTATTACTGGAACAGCTTGTGGCCCAGAGGACTTGAAATAAATGAGTGGATGTGACCTGCTTTTTTAATCTTCCTCCCTCTCCCTTACTTTGGAGAAACTCCTATCACCAGGGCATCTCCTCCCTCTTCCTTCTTGGCACCAAGGGTATTGGGGAGACAAGGGGGAGTAAGAGATATAGTAGAAAAATATGTAACTGATGTCAAGTATGTTTCTACATGTTGCTAGTTGCCTCTGCCAATGTCATGGTCTCTATCAACATGATGTGTGTGTATTTTTCTTGGGGTTATTTTAGCTTCACCATTACATTACTGAGTACCCCCTTCAGTTAGGGGGATTTTCTCATTCTTCATTCATCCTTTGCCAGGGGCCATGCTTTCACTGTCTCTGTATTAGTTATCTATTGCTATGTAACTTAATAGTTTAAAGAAACATACATTTATTATCCCACAGTTTCTGAGGTTCAGAAGTCCAGGGATGGCTTAGTTAGGTCCTCTGCTTAAGTTTGCTAATGAGGCTCAAACAACTCTCATCTGAACACTTGACTGGAAAGGGATTTGCTTCTGAGTTCACATGGTTGTGGGTAGGATTCAGATCCTTGTGACCTATTGGATTGAGGCCTCAGTTGCTAGATGATTGCTGGCCAGTGGCCACTCTCAGCTCCTTATCATGTGGGACTCCTAACACAGTTGAATGCTTCAGCAAAGCATGCAAGCCAAGAAGGCTATGGAGAGAGACAGTTAGCAAGACGTAAATTACAATCTTAGTAACAAAATCATGCAAGGGACATTCCCTCACCTTTTCCATATTCTATTAGTTAGAAGACAGTCACAGGTTGTGAATATTAGGAGGCTGAGATCATTGGAGGCCATTTTAGCGTCAATCTGCCATAGATATTTTTGGGTAAGGCTGGACCACCCTCTTCCTCCTGCCCCACCCTCTATACCTAACTCCTTCACTTGGAGCCTCAGAAAGAACCGAGTTCCAAGGGGCACCTGGGTGGCTCAGTAGGTTGAGGGTGGGATCCTTGGTTCGGGCTTAGGTCTTGATCTCAGGGTTGTGAGATGGAGCCACGAATGGAGCCCTATGTGGAGCCCCACCAACAAGCCCCTCCGTAGATCTCCGAGCTCTGTGTCAGCTAGCATTGGGCTCCCACTGGGGGAGTCTGCTTGGGATTCTCTGCCTCTCTCTCTCCCTCTGCCCCTCCCCTGTGCTCGCATGCCCTTGCGCATGCTCTCTCTCTCAAATAAATAAATAAAATCTTAAAAAAAAAAAAAAAAAAGAACAGAATTCCTCTTTTGCATCCTGCAAAGGCCACAGAGAATCTGTCTGGGGTGAGGGGGGTTCTCCCATTTTCCCAAGGACATTATATCACAATCTCTTCTCTTTGTTGTCACAATCAGTTCTAGCAGGCCTCATACATCCAGACTTCTCTAAACAACAAGACTAAGTATTTATATAGGCCCTGAACATTCCAGGGAACACGAGTAAAACTTTGTCAGAAAGTGGCTCACACCCTCCACAGGGAGAGGATCACAATTTAGCAAACATCCATCCACAGAATGAGGTGACAGTCTTCACACTTTGCAGGCAACCTTAAACTTTATGAATGATTTTCTTGGAGCCCTGGCTCATAGGAAACAGCAGGAAAAGCCACAGAACCCCCACTAACACACGACGTTAGCCTTTTTCCTTCTTCCCATAGTTGTCTTACATAGGCATACAAAATGCGGACAGGGCTTGAGGCTGTGGCTGGTGGCGGGAGGTGGGTCCCGTCATCTCTTATAAATGCTAACGATGGGACAGGGCGGGGAGAGAAGAGGCTATGGGCTTCCCATCACTCAATAGGACATGGGGGTATGTAGCACTTTTTGACCCCATTGTTGAGCCCCAGTGGCCAATTTTGGAAAAAGGAAGTCGCTCTAATCATCATCTTACACGTGCAAGACCCAGAAGAGCTTTAGGTGGGCATTTCCTGCAGGCTTGCCCACACCATCAGCCTATAATCCGGGCCCCCTGTAGCTATTCTAAGTACTGGTTCCATTTTACCTGCATCCTATCATACCACATCTTTAGTTCACATTTTTTTTTTTAAGTGGTCACTTTGCCTACTGTTTTAGTTTAGGCTTTGCACTCTCAGGCATTCTCTCTCTCTGTCCTGTGTCTATTTGGTCCCCTAAAATGCGACAATCTCAACTACTTCCAAAGCCTCAATTATTTGATGACACTGGGGTCTGAGCCTGAATCACATCGCTATTTTTGCATCCTAATATTTAAGTGCCTGCTCCCAGGGCAGGCACAGGAGGGCTCCTTAGAAATGCTAAGTTATTTCTCATCTTCCAGAGAAGAATGAGGAATTCTAGATTCTTTGAATGTTAAGATTAAAAGGAAACTCTGAGGTTATGTAAGGCAACTCTCTTCGTTCTGTAGATGAACATCCTGAAGGTCAAGTCATTTAGGAGAGGGTCAAACCAATTTGCCTGGTTTTCAGTATTCTGCCTTTTCCACTGTAAAATACAGTTGTTGGGCAAAGAAGGCAGAAATACTAAAATCGCACCATATTTATCAAAATGATATGTGTCACATATATTACACTATTTAAATCACTCCATATGTATGACGTAATTTTAACTGAATTGCTACACGTTTTAAAACTTACTTGAAAAAGGTCCTAATTTTGCATATTATAAACGAATTATGCTACTTTGTTTTGTGAGCATTGAAATCCAACCGCTATACGATACTTACCAAAGTACTTGCTTCTCCTGTTACGATGTTGAGTGACCCATGTTGGGAGTGAGAGGGCAATTGAATCTTCCAGAATCTGGGAAAAGGAACTTTTCTATTGCATCTGCCAGAAGGGAGACTCCATTTTAGTTAAAAGGAGTTTGTATTAATTCAACATTTGGATGAGGTCCAAAGTCAGTTGCAATAAATCTTGATAACTACAGCTCATTTCAGACCAGAGCCAGGCAGTTTGTTTATTTTAAACGCTTGCTCGATGGGTTACTCCCCTGGGAAAATGACCTTGTTTTCATCTCAGGCCCAAGGGAAGCTTCTTACACTGTGGAATCTTATTCTAGAACATGTCTGGAAAGACAACAGTGACAGCCTACACTCAGCTAGCATCATATCATTCACTGCAGTAGAGGCTTTTTATTTTTTAAAATAAAAGTAGGAAGATAGAGAAATGTTAACCCTTCCTCCCTCCCCACCCCCACCACCAGTCTAAAATCCCAGTTGAGAGCTGCTGACCTATATTACTGCATTCCCTTTTACTT
This sequence comes from Mirounga leonina, assembly GCF_011800145.1. Classification (NCBI taxonomy): domain Eukaryota; kingdom Metazoa; phylum Chordata; class Mammalia; order Carnivora; family Phocidae; genus Mirounga; species Mirounga leonina. The sequence continues at coordinate 12,384,727 of NW_023270504.1, forward strand.
TCAGGGCGCCACAGATGATAGAGGTCACAACCCCCTTAGAGCGAAAGGAAACTCAGATGAGTCTACAGATTCCGGGTGAGGGTGAAGCAGTGTGAGAGATAAGCCTACTGCAAACAACGTGGGCATCTGGGATGAGCAGAAAGCAAGTTTGTATCGCTTTTCTGGAAATGCGGACCCCATTCTCCCTCTAGGACTCCCTTCTTGTCTCCTCTTCAGCACACTAACACCTAAGCAGGCATTTGCAATGCATGCTTCTGGTTAGGAAGCAGGCTTCTCCTGCACACACTTCCCATTTGTAAATAAATCTTGGGTGATAAACCTCTTATGCTCTTTTAGTCCTTGACACAAATCTCTGCAAAGGTTAATTTTTTCGCTTTTTCTTAGACACCGAGTTGAGGGAAGAAAGCTGCAGAAAAGGAACTCTGTTGCTAGAAAGGGACAATTTTGGAGCATGTGACTTCATCTTCTTAAAAGGCTTTGGAGGAAAGTTATAAAAACATAGATGTAACCATGATCTCACCATCCCCAGAAATCCTCGTGTCCTGAGAGTAGAAGGGGAAAGGAAAGACAAGATGAGAAAAAAGGGAGAAGGGTACATAAGAAAATAGTGAACACAAAATTAGAGTAGGTCATGGTCTTACCTAGGGCACACCCACCAGGCCATTGAGTATACATGTTGTAAACAGTCACTCCATTTCTGGAGCAAGCTAGTCTGCAAATACAGTCCCGTCCACCATCTAAGGTCATGCAAAAATCATGCTGACCAGCACTCTTACCAGAGATACAGTAAGACTGCAACAGCTTGGGGCACCTGGATGGCTCAGTTGGTTAAACATATGACTCTTGATCTCAGCTCAGGTCTTGGTCTCAGGGTCATAAGTTCGAGCCCCGTGTTGGGCTCCATGTTGGGCATGAAGCCTACTTAAAACAAACAAACAAACAAACAAAACGCAAAAGCTTGTCTGGGAGCATGAGAACAGGCACCATGGTGAAAATCCCGAGACAACTCAACGTGGGTATCAGATGAAGCAGCCTAGGCTGGAGAATGGCACCCTGTATAAGAGAGAATCCGTCAGGGATGACAGGACCGCCCTGCTGCTTCTGCTGGTATCACCTTCAGGGCAGGAGCCAGAAAGGGAGAATGGCGGAGAAGAGGCAACCACCTAAAGCTCCATGCCCAGATTCCTAGACTGGCCTCCCGAAGCACTCTTTAGCCATCCCAGAAACGACTCTAAACAAACAAGCAGACACCCCACACCTAAATAGGACAGGGATCTTCTAGTGCTCCATTCTCTTGGAAAATTTACTCAAGACACTCTAACTGGAATAATAACGGCAGGGGGTGGGGGTGCCAGGAAGGAATAAGTACAAGTCCCACCTTCTAATAATCCAAAGAACAAATGGAGTGACTTACCCATACAAAAAGTATAGCACCTGTTCCACTACATTGGGTAGGCTGAAAGGCAGGTGGAGTTTTCCTGATAAAACAAATTTTCAAAAGTAAGTGTTGTCTTATTTCATGTTCTATATTCATGACATTCAGTGTCTATTAATTTTAAGGTATAAATAAACAATATTTTATTTAAAAAATAGCTTCTTTAGTGAGCTACCCAAATTCTTCTGGGGTCTGGTCAATGCACTTAATGCCTTATGATTTGCCAACTGATAGCTGAGATATCCAATAAGTTTTGGCAAGGACTGAACCAGGTATCTATCACATCAGCCAAGATTGTATCTACTTTTAAAGTAACAGCAGAAGGGGCACCTGGGTGGCTCAGTCGGTTAAGCGGCTGCCTTCAGCTCAGGTCACGATCCCAGAGTCCTGGGATCGAGGCCCACTTTGGGCTCCCTGCTCAGCGGGGAGCCTGATTCTCCCTCTGCCTGCCGCTCCCCCTGCTTGTGTTCTTTCTCTAGCTGTCTCTCTCTGTGTGTCAGTTAAATAAATAAATAAAATCTTTATAAAGTAATAGCAGAAGACAGCAGACCATCTTTATTTCAAATTTCATAATCCTTGAAAACTAAAAGCTCACTAAAAAAAGTTTGTACTTCGGCAATTTTTAAAAACATATCTTGCAATTGTGGCTTAAACACGGAAGAGGCTCTTCCAAATGGCTAGAATGTATAGCTTGACATAAAAGATACTGGCTGGCAGTTTCACCTGTAGTTTATAATATATAAAGAGAGCAGATAACTGTCCTGGGGAGGTACTATGCTAAGGTACTACGATTAGTATGGGTGTAGGTTCCTCAGAGAGAGACAAAGAACAGGAGGCAATAACTCTCATGGTGGTGTACTAAATTTTAAGAAAAATTAACATAAAAATAAGGATTTATGAAACAAATGAGTTTGGGGTGGTCAATCATGTTATGAAAGACAATCCCACACAATGACATCAGCACAATGGCAGACTAGGAAGCATCAGGCTCTCCTTACTTCACAGAGAAACTGAGTTAACAAATATATATGGACAAGAATACTTCTGTGAGAACTCTAGAGACCCGTTGAGAAGGTACAGCATCCAGGCCAATGTAAAACCAAGAAGGAATACCAGGAAAATGAATAGAAACTTTTGGAACATTTGCATGTCCATCCCTATGTGGCATAGTGGGAAACTGGGAAAGAATTCCCATAACACAGCTTTTCCCTCCAGACACAACAAAGAAGTAGAACATGCATCCAAAGTTCTGTAGTCTGGGGTCTGCCTAGTGGACTGATTTCTGTCTCTCCTGACTCCAAATGCTGACTGGACTGGTGGCGTAATTTGGAAGCTGCTAGAAACAGGCTTGTATCCAGGCACATTAGAGCACAGTTCCACATGCAAATGTCAAGGGGAGCAAGAGCTCAAAAAATGTTTGAGAGGTCCTGGAACCCCTAGCCAGATTATGCAAAGACTAGGAGGGGTGGTTTTTTCAAATGCCCAAGTCTCAGCAAAAGATTAAGTAGCATACCAAAAAAGTCCTGTGAGGAAGCAACAGGTAGAGGCAAGAAAAACAAGAAAGACAATCAAGGGGGGGAAATAACACAAAGGTAACCAGGTAATTAGAAAGTCTAGAATAGTCCTCCTTCTCTAGCTCCTCACTAGCACCCAAAACTCATTATTAACTGGCCCCTAAAGACTCTCACCTTTCTATTATCTTCCTTCCAGGACACTCTGCACCAGGATACTAGAACTACCATCATGGCTTGTAGTTTAAGGAATCCCCATTTCTGTGTCTGGCATTGGGAAGTGTGGAAAAAGTTGCTCAAGCCCCAGCAGAGAGAGAAAAGTCTGGCAGGTATTCAAAGTATAAAATCTATAAGTAAGTATAAAATCTAAATGCATATTCCCAAACAAATGCTATTATCCTTAGAAATTACATTATATTCCTTCTCACTGAGGACAATAAAAAAATTGACAAAATATCTTTTAAAATTCTGCTTGAAAACACCAGAGAGCTAATAAGGTAGTAAAAAATTATGAAATGAAATCCATGGAAAGATGAGGCTTAGGAAGATGAGCTAGAATTTAAGGCTACTTTTCTCCTGGAAGAATTCACCAATGCTATGCTAGTGAAGACAAAATGATGACACACAAGGAGACAAGATGACATGAATAAACCAGCAGAAACAACAGACATTGAAGTAGACCTACAAGAGCTCCAGGATTCGAGTTATCAGAGAAGTACTTTAAAACAAAAGTACTCATTAGGTTCAAGGAAATGATGAGATTAAAAATTTTAGCAGTGAACCGGAAATCGACATATATAATAGCAGATTAGAACTCAGTGGGTAACACAATTAAACAGTATGGCAACAGGTAAGAAAGAGGAGAGAATTACTGAACTGAAAGAGATCAGAAGTTAAAAACCATAAATCCATAAGGAAGCATGAAGAGACAAATGGGCAGAAACCCTAAAAGAGAAGGTAAAAGACATAAAGGATAGAGTGAGAGTCTAACAATAACAATACTTATATTTGGAGTCCCAGAAGGAGAGGAAAGAGAAAAGCAATATTTGAAGAGAGAATGGCTGAAAACATCTCAAAACTAATAAAACCAGACTGTAGAATCCCTTACAAATTCAGAGAATTAATTAACCAGATTTCTAAGGATAAAATTGTGAAAAGTGAACATACTTTTAAGAGTGCCTGGGTGACTCAGTCAGTTAAGTGGCCGACTCTTGATTTCAGCTCAGGTCATGATCTCAGAATCCTGGGATTGAGCCCATCGACTGGCTCTGTGCTCAGTGGGGAGTCTGCTTGAGATTCTCTCTCTCCTTCTCCCTCTGCCCCTCCCCCACTCGCATGCACTCTCTCTCCCTCTCAAATAAATAAATAAATCTTTAAAAAGTAAGTAAAACAATAAACATACTTTTAAAAATATTATCTGTAAAGATATACATACATATATATGTATATATACATATATATAATCTGTAGAATTGATGTAATATCACTTCACAGGATTGTTGTAAGAGCAAATGTGGTAACATGGACATGATCTAGAAATTAATTATGATCTCAAGTGTTTTATTTTAGTGATAATTCTAACTTTTTTTATTCACTGGAGCTAAAAATCCTAAAAAAGCCTTTATTTTATACAACAATCAGTCTTAAAAATGTTAGGTTAAAAAAAAAACTCCATTTAACTAATAGATTTGACTCATATAGCAAACACTCTTAATAATGAGTTATAATTTATTAACTATTCTCTCTCTTAGCCTTTATAGTTTTTGAGTATAATATTTATCAATCTTAAGAAGTTGCTGGAATAATTTGGAATTACTGGAGCCAAGTGGGGTTTTTGGCACCAAGAAAGGAATGTGGAAGGAAACCAGCAAGCCAAACGTATGACTGAAATTCAATAGTCTTTAAATGACTGTGGTATGGGATCAATATTTGTTTACATGCATGTGAAGATAAAGATCATGAAAATTCCAGGGTTTATGTGATGCCCAAATAAATCTTTTTTAAAAATCCATATCTGATTTAAAAAAAAAAACAACAACACTATTGGATAATTACTGAACATTTACAATGCCAGGAAGTTGGGAAAACAGAAAACTTGAAGTTAGCTCATAAACATTTTAATGACCTAATAAGAGTTATTTTCACCTACAGATATTGATCAGACTCCAGAAGAGGAGAGAGTATTCAGCCAAGTTTACTATCCTCACATGACCTATCTTGGCTGCTTATCTTTTTTACCCTCTGCTGAAGTTCAAATCAAGACTTTCATGTTCAAATAGGAGGAGAATTTACTAAGCGAATTAAAGGAACTGGTTTCCAGAGCCAAATGAGCAAGGAGTACCACAAACATTTTAGTTTCTTCTGGGATGTTTTTTTGGAATCTTTAAGTGATTGGCAACATACTTTATATGGCACACATAATCCTGTTGTTCTTAAAGTTGCCATGTCTTGTTTGATAGTCACAGATACAAATGATAGTTGTGTTTTAATGAATGATATCTTTATATTTCACTGTTCTTAAATATACTTCAATATATAGGATGAATAAAGAAGTTATTAGTAGCAGAGCTTTATGCCTTTGGAAATATGAATCAATAATTCTGAATTCCAAAGACTGCATAAAACTAATTGGCCTGGGGGTGCCTGGGTGGCTCAGTCAGTTAGATGTTCTACTCTTGGTTTTGGCTCAGGTCATGATCTCACAGTCCTGGGATCGAGCCCAGTGATGGGCTCTGTGCTCAGTGCCGAGTCCGCTTGAGATTGTCTCTCTTCCTCTCCCTCAGCCCCTTCCCCCCGACTCACTCTCTCTAAATAAATAAATAAAATCTTAAAAAAATAATAACAATTGACCTGACCTTTAATGAAACTGAATTCTTGTTTAAACAGCAGAAGTTTCATTATGTGGAGGGGGCCCAGGCATTAATCATTAAACAAAATCAACAGAGAAAGATAGCAACAGCTTATCCCCAGATTTCTGTATCACAAAGACTTTATTTGTTAAAACCTAGTTGATACGAAAATGACTCTTGAAACCCTCCAAATTAAAGAGTTTTTCTAAAATGTTCTTTGTTATAAAATACGGTTCCCAGAATGGTTCACACTTGGTTATTTGGAGAAGCTGTAATTTTTTTTAATCTGCATATAAACCTCAAAATTCTTTCTGCTATTATTGATGAAAATATGGGAATAAGAACAAGTGCACCACATGGAAGACTGTCTAGACAAGAATGTTAGGGGTTATGACTGAAATAATTTATTATTATTGAGAGCCAACAATATGCTTAGCATTAGGCAAGACATCCAGAGAATAAGATCCCAGTCACTGAACTCACAATTTAAGCCAGATACACGAACAACCAAATCATAAATCACAACAGCTAAGAAAATGGTATATATTTTACAGGTGTAAATTTTGATGTTGATTTACTTTCTAAGCAATAAAAAACTAAGAGATACTAAAAATAATCATCATAAAGATTGTCAATGTATATTATTAGTCCAATCCCAGAATTAGCCACCTGACTGATTTTGAAAGCAGATTTTTGACATTTAACAATCATGGGAATGTATATTTTTAGCAGCAGTATTTATAAAACATTTTATCGCATGATATTATGAAAAGCAAATTTATGCTTAGCATAATTCCTAAGCATAATTCTTTGTGTGCATAAATTTACTAATTTCCACTTTCTATTCCTTCTTGCCTTCATGATCACTGGCTTTGTTTGATGCATAGGAATAGTGAGGCAGTAAGATTAATTTTTCCTTGTCTTTTTTCCTTTTAGAGTAAATTTGTATATGCAATCATATGGATATAAATGTCACCCCAGCTCAAGAAACCAGAAAACCAAAAACCTCAAATATTTTTCTTGTCACTTTTCCAAAGGATATTAAAAGTTTGACAAACAGCTTTGTGATTAGAAACTTACGTTAGCTACAGTTGACAAATATTCTATCTTTACCCTGCTACAGAGATTAGGTGGTATTCAGGCTTTGGCCAACATACAACATCTCTGGATCTTTGTCTCCTCCTCTGTTAAATGGGGGTAATGCCCAGTTCTCATGAGAATTAAATCAGTTAATATATGTAAAATGCAAAAATAGGGGATCTTTAGTAAACAATAACCATGAGTGAGTCTTATTATCTAATACCATATTTATTTAAATAATATAATAATCAAGTTTCCACATTGTCCAAGTTTATCATGCTAGAAAAATATAATGAAAAATAGAGCTGATAGATACATTTTTTAAAAACCTACAATGAAACCCCACGGAATTAAAGCATTTGTTTTATGTTTTGGGGGAAATAAAGCATGAGAATTAGAGGGAACTCCATGAGAGGCAATTCTTTCATTTAGAAGCTATTCAATAAAAAAGGCATAGCTATTGAACAGGAGTGGCTATAGGTTTTGTGGGTCTTGAAGCTTATACAATTTGAGGTTCTCTTTAAGATAATATATATAATTAGGGCCCCTTGGTGGCTCAGTCAGTTAAGCGTCTGCCTTCGGCTCAGGTCATGATCCCAGAGTCCTGGGATCAAGTCCCATGTCAGGCTCCCTGCTCAGCGGGAAGTCTGCTTCTCTGTCCCTCCCCAGGCTGGTGCTTTCTCTTTCTCTCTCCCACTCACTCATTCTCTCTCTCTCAAATAAATAAATAAAATCTTTTAAAAAGGTAATATATATAATTATATATAATATATTACAATAATATAATATATAAATATATATTTAATATGCAATTAAGTACTTTGATGTAGATGGGATCCAGGGACATAAGGATCACAGAAACTTATTTTTTTGTTCTCTCCATTTTATTTATTTTTTAATTTCAATTCAATTAATTAACGTAGAGTGTATTATTAGTTTCAAAGGTAGAAGTCAGTGATTCATCAGTCTTATATAACACCCAGTGCTTATTACATCACGTGCCTTCCTTAATGCCCATCACCCAGTTATCCCATCCCCCACCTCCTCCCCCTCCAGCAACCCTCAGTTCGTTCCTTAGAGTTAAGAGTCTCTTATGGTTTGTCTCCCTCTCTGATTTCATCTTGTTTTATTTTTCCCTCCCTTCCCCTATGATCCTCTTGTTTTGTTTCTTAAATTCCACAGATGAGTGAAAGCTTATGATAATTGTCTTTCTCTGATTGACTTATTTCACTTAGCATAATACCCTCTAGCTCCACCCATGTCGTTGCAAATGGCAAGATTTCTTTTTTTGATGGCTGCATAGTATTCCATTGTGTGTGTGTGTGTGTGTGTGTGTGTGTGTGTGTGTGTGTACACATGCCCCATCTTCTTTATCCATTCATCTGTTGATGGACATCTGGGCTTTTTCCATAGTTTGGTTATTGTGGACATTGCTTCTATAAACATTGGGGTGCATGTGCCCCTTCGGATCACTACATTTGTATCTTTGGGGTAAATACCCAGTAGTGCAATTGCTGGGTCGTACAGTAGCTCTATTTTCAACCTTTTGAGTAACCTCCATATTGTTGTCCAGAGTAGCTGTACCAGCTTGCATCCCCACCAACAGCATAAGAGGGTTCTCCTTCCTCTGCACCCTCGCCAACATTTGTTGTTTCCTGACTTGTTAATTTTAGCCATTCTGACTGGTGTGAGGTGGTATCTCATTGTGGTTTTGATCTGTATTTCCCTGATGCCGAGTGATGTTGAGCATTTTTTCATGTGTCTGTTGGCCATCTGGATGTCTTCTTTGGAGAAATATTTGTTCATGTCTTCTGCCCATTTCTTGATTCGATTATTCTTTGGGTGTTGAGTTCGATAAGTTCTTTATAGATTTTGGATATTAACCCTTTACCTGATAAGACATTTGCAAATATATTCTCCCATTCTATCGGTTGTCTTTTGGTTTTGTCAACTGTTTCCTTTGCTGAGGATCACAGAAACTTAAATTTCATTAGCTTCGTGGTGGATCTGCCCCTGCTGTGAGATAAGGTGAACGTCAGATCCTTCCAACAGTGCAGAGTAGAAATAAGAAATAAGGGTAAGGGCTAGTGCTTTGAAAAGGAATTGTAGAAGTCAATTAACATAAAATCTCATTTACCTTGGAAACTGCAGGAACTAAGAAGGCCCATCTGTATGTCCAGAGATTGTAACATGGATACATACACACCATAAGAATAGGATCCTGTTAAGATCATATTCTATAAAAGGTTCTGCTTACCTGGTTCTATCCACCAAAGTACCCAGTACCGAGACCAGGGTCAAAGTAGAATGTACATAGTTGAAATATACAAAATAATACCTGCACAGACAATTTAACACTGATTGCAAAAGGATTTGTCCCGGAGGTACTTCATTATTTCATTTGACATATACTTACTGGGAATTTACTATATGGCAAGCATTGTTCTAGGCAATGAGATGCAACAGTAACAGAACAGATTTTAAAACAAATAGGGCAAACAAAAACTTTTTGATGCTTACTTTCTATTCAGAGAACACAAAAAATAAACAACACAAATAAATAAATCTCATAGTACGGGGGCTATGAAATATAAAATAAGGAAGGGAAGAGGGAGGGGGATGATTTTAAAGATCTAGGCCCAAGAAAGGCCTCACTGTGAATATAATATTCGAATAAAAGACTTGAAGGGGGAAAGATTTAAAGTGGCAAGCTCTGTGGAGAGCTGAAGAGCAGGAATTCCGGGAAGAGGAAACATCAAGCTCAAGCTGCCGAGAGCAGGGTCCGGCACGCCGCAAGGGTTCAGCAATACGTAGTCAATAAAAAGGAAAAGTGGGTTGGACTGAAGATGAGTTTGCAGAGGTGACACGGGAAGGACAGCCTTTGGTTTTTCTTTCCGGCAGTGGGGACCTGCAGCAAAGGGCCAGAAGAGCACATGCCTGCGCAGGTGACGGGGTTCGGCAGCGCTGTGGCCATTTCCCCGGGATGGAGCCGCTGAACCCTCGGTCCTGTCCTGCGCGCTGGGCACAGCTTTAACTTCGTCCTCCTCCGTACCAAACTCTTAGCCTCCACGAGGAGCTCCGTTACTCCTGTCCTCCCAGCAGCTATAGGAGCCCAAGGGCTCCGACGCGACACGTTCCTGCGGGTCCTTATTCAGATCTCAGCCACAGGGACCACCCCCCCCACCCCTCCCCCGTTGACTCGCTTCCCATGACCATTCTCCAGAGTCCCCAGCAATGGCACTGCTGCCTTATGATGGGGGTTGGCATAAAGCAGCCTTCTCCGCTACCAGGACAAATATAGCCCTTTTCTCAAAATACCGAGCAAAATGATAAAGCAGATTCTGTCGTCAGGTCAGTGAATTGAATCAGGAGGAGAACGCTGTTTATGACTACCTAACAACACACCTTCAGTGTTACACAAGGAAGAGGACACAGTTCTGAGGAAAATCCACCAACTTCCTGCATGCCCGTTGCAATAGAGCATTAAACTTCTTCCAGTTACATTTCCTGAGTTACAGTTCATTTTCATTGGCTCACATACACACTCAAGTCTGTAAAATTTAGTAGTGTGAACAGTGCCAGGCTAAAAGTAGACTGGAAAGAATTTGCTTATATATACAACTATAGTAATTTGAGGGACTGTAAAGAGCTATGGGTTAGCCTATCATTTATTCTTGCACCCTGCCATGATCCTCTCCTGCAGTTGTCCTGGAGACATTCGTGCTTTCACTTCCCTGACACAGATTGTAGCCACTAAAACTCTAAGTCTCAAATTTATTGAGCGTGCGCTATGAGCCAGGCCCTGAAGGAAGGGTGCTACATACGGTGCCTCATTTAAAATCACCAATATGGGGGCGCCTGGGTGGCTCAGTCGGTTAAGCATCTGCCTTCGGCTCAGGTCATGGTCCCAGGGTCCTGGGATCGAGCCCAGCATCGGCATCGGGCTCCCTGCTCAGAGGGGAGCCTGCCTCTCCCTCTGCCTGCAGCTTCCCCTGCTTGTGCGCTCTCTCTCTCTCTCTGTGACAAGTAAATAAAGTCTTTAAACATAAATAAATAAAATAAAATCACCAACAGCTCTGGGGAAGAACATACTAATATTATGATCCTTATTTTACAGCTATGAAAATTTAAGCTCAGATAAGGCAAGTAACTTGCTCAAGGTCACAGAGCGTATTAGTGTCTAACCCAGGATTAAACCGTCGAGCTATAGGATGCTAGAGCTGGAGATTGTAACTATATTCTCCACATCCCCAGGGGTTAATCCCGATAGAAGAGCAGGATCAGGCAAGAGGCAGGTAGTCTCAGCCTGACGGTTACAGACAGCTTCCCACGATACCTCCCTGGGACAGGCATTGTGATTTGCCTCCCTTTCACCTCATAATGGAAGCCTGGTTTTGTCTGGGGCTGGAATGTACCTCGCTAAATACTTTTTCATCGTTCTTTGCAGCTAGAGTCGGCCACGTGACACACAGCCAAGAACATGTAAATTAAATTCTGTGGGGTGGTTCTGGGAAAGGTTGTGTTTCTAACCTTTCCCAGAAAGAAACAAGAGACATGCTTGACCCAAATCTTCCTTCCTCCTTTCTTCCTGCCCAGTGTGAACAAGAGGATAGTGGAACTTGCAGCTGCCACTTTAAAGCCAAAGGGGGAAATCTGAAACAAAACAAAACAAATCTCGGCAATGAGATTTAACTCCTGAACCCACATCACACTACCTATTCCCAGACAACTTGTTAGGAAAGCGAAATAAATCCTTATTCATTTACGCTATGCTGGCTGGGTCCTCCGTTACCTGTAGCTGACACAGGCCAGGGGTCTAGTCCTGTTACCCAAACACTTACCATCAAGCAAAGATTTAAATGTTCACAAGTGGGTGCCTGGGTGGCTCCGTTGGTTAAGCGACCGCCTTCGGCTCAGGTCATGATCCTGGAGTCCCGGGATCGAGTCCCGCATCGGGCTCCCTGCTCGGCGGGGAGTCTGCTTCTCCCTCTGACCCTCCCCCCTCTCATGTGCTCTCTCTCATTCTCTCTCTCTCAAATAAATAAATAAAATCTTTTAAAAATAAATAAATAAATAAATAAATGTTCACAAGTTACAGAAGCAAGGCCCAGCTAGGTACTTCGAGGTCAGCCATTTCCTTACTTTGTATAATGCACAGTGTTTCCTTTCTATCATTTATTCATTCTCTTTTGTTTTCTGTGTCTATGTTTGTTTCCTCCACTCAATTTTATATTCCTTCCGGGACAGGGAAGCACTCTGCCTATACCAGGAATTGATAAACATGTGTTACATAAAATATAATCAATCAAAGCGTAACTTGAACACCAAGACATGTTTTTGGTAGATTTTGCTCTTTTTATGTTCAAGGCTTGCTTCCAAGTGGTTTATGTTTTTACTTATTTATATTATTATGTTATGTTAGTCACCATACATTACATCATTAGTCTTTGATGCAGTGATCCATGATTCATTGTTTGCGTATAACACCCAGTGCTCCATTCAGTATGTGCCCTCTTTAATACCCATCACCAGGCTAACCCATCCCCCCACCCCCCTCCCCTCTAGAACCCTCAGTTTGTTTCTCAGAGTCCATAGTCTCTCATGGTTCGTCTCCCCCTCCGATTTTCCCCCCTTCATTTTTCCCGTCCTTCTCCTAATGTCCTCCATGATATTCCTTATGTTCCACAAATAAGTGAAACCATATAATTGACTTTCTCTGCTTGACTTATTTCACTTAGCATAATCTCCTCCAGGCCTATCCATGTTGATGCAAAAGTTGGATATTCATCCTTTCTGATGGCTGAGTAATATTCCATTGTATATATGGACCACATCTTCTTTATCCATTCATCTGTTGAAGGGCATCTTGGCTCTTTCCACAGTTTAGTTATTGTGGACATTGCTCTATGAATATTGGGGTGCATATGGCCCTTCTTTTCACTACATCTGTATCTTTGGGGTAAAGCCCCAGTAGTGCAATTGCTGGGTCATAGGGTAGCTCTATTTTTAACTTTTTAAATAATAAAAGTATACATACAAGTTATATCAAATATTAGTGCTATCAAGTGACAGACTAATGTTAAAATCATATGATGGGGGTGCCGGGTGGCTCAGTTGGTTAAGTTTCTGCCTTCAGCACAGGTCGTGATCTTGGTGTCCTGGGATTGAGCCTCGCATCGGGCTCCCTGCTCAACTTCTCCCTCTCCCTCTACCCTTCCCCCCACTGCTCGTGCTCTGTCTCACTCTCTCTCTCAAATAAATAAATAAATAAATAAATAAATAAATAAATAAAATCTTTTTTAAAAAATCATATAATGATCTCCAGCCTATCTCTGTCTGCCCTTGATTCTCGTGTACAGGAGGGGCTCCTGGGTGGCTCAGTTGGTTAAGTGACTGACTCTTAATTTTGGCTCAGGTCGTGATCTCATGGATCATGAGATGGAGCCCCTCGTCAGGCTCCATGCTCAGTGGGGAGTCTGCTTGAGATTCTCTCCCTCTGCCCCTCCCCTCACTCACAATCTCACGCTCTCTCTCTCTCTTTCTCTCTCCCTCAAATAAATAAATAACTCTTAAAAAAAAAACAACAACAGAGGGGACAGGGAAGGCCCCACTGGTGTCTGAACTATGCAAGGAATCCCTAGTTCTGCATGATGACATTTGACACAGCATCTAAGTTTCTTGTAAACACCTGTCTGCTCCTGTCCTTCCATCCTACCAGCCCTGTACAAGTGCCCCACCCTAGACACACAAACACGCAAACCTTCCTGGATGTAGAAGAAGATCCATATTACTTCAGAACTTCTTTAATTGGGCTTTTATCAACTTCACTCGTTGCTCTCAGGTCTTGATGCAACATCCTATATTGTTTTTTCTCTTGGATCACCCATCAGATTCAAAGTCCTTCCTGGAAGTGGATTTCCTGTTATCTTTAAGGAATCTTTGGAGAGAAATATCCTTTCAAAAGCAGTTACTTCTTCAAAATGGGATTTGGACCTTCCACTTACATGTAATTCTCACTCTTGAATTGATTTGTGATTCTCTCCAGCAAACCTGTGTGCTCTCTTATTTCAGGGTGTGATTTACCTTTGTGACCCGATGACAAGTAAAAGTGCCCGGCGCATAGTAAATACTCAGGACATGTGTGATGAGCAAATGAATGATGTCATCAATAGATACTAACTTTTCCTAGGCCTCAGCTTCTCCCCCTCAACTCCTGTGCTGGAGACCTTCCCTTTGCTCCCCGAATCCACTCTTCACCCCCTCTACTCTCTTGCACTCTGACTTCTTGCCAGGTTTGGCCATTGGAGAGCCATGATGGGAGACCAAAAGGAGAGAGGACAGTGAGGTCAGACTTGCCTCCTTCCCTGTGGAATCACTTTGAATTGATATTGGCCCTTGACCTGAGGTCACGGCTCCTTTCAACATAGCCTTCTCAATGCTCTTCTTCCCCATTCTAGTAACTTCTTCCCCTCATTCCTTTGGGATAAAGAATAATAGTAATTTTGCTGACCCTAACCAGGCTGACTGCACTTTCCTCTGTGGTTCCTTTACACCCTACCCAGACCCATTTGTAAACCATCCTAAAATGATTCTGATCTGAATGTGCCATCTGTCTCCCAGTGGGACATGGATTCATGTAACTGCCAAACATAAAAATATTGGAAACCCATACATATCTTTAAATAGTCACCAACTACTGGGTTGTTCGCAGTATATGGTGTTTTGGCATAAGTATACTATTTTAAATATTTCAAAAGTATAACATTTTACATTGGAGGAGTTATAAAACTTACACCATCCCTAGTCTCCTAAAGAGACAGTGCAGAGGGCACTGAGCCAATCTGTGTCTGTCTGTAAAATGCTCTAGTAGAGCTAGAATTCCTGCCAATAACTTCATGCAAGCAAAGAATTTCAGAGAATGCACAAATATACATATAAAACATATTCCATTTGGTTTTCACATGCATGATACGACGTTTCCTATGGGTGCAATATCTTTGATTTCTTACTTTTGTTTTTTGGTTTGTTAGGATATTTACATTTTAAAACTTCCTTCACAGAAATAAAACCACTTGTGGAATTTAAAAAAACATATACTTGGAAATCTATATGTTTTTAAAAGGCCATCAGATGGTTCTGATTGGAAGCTGGAGTGGAGCCCCAGTATATATTATCATGGCATAGAGTTAGTAGGAAATATTTTTACCTGTTTGATTTTTTAATATCCTTTTGTAAATGTAGTACCACAGTCTGGAACTGTAGATAAGAAAATCCCCTGGGAATCAGAGGCCCTCACTTGTACTATTCCACTACTGTGATGCACGGAGTCATTAATTTTGCTGCACCTTGCTATTCTCACTTGTAAAACGGAAGAGCTGAAGTAAATAATCTCTAGAGCTCTTTCCAAAACTGCAGTTTTTTATCCTGGTGTCATTAGGAAAAAAAAAAAAAGGAATACATGTCTTTTCAAAACTCAGTCTTCATAGCTATATGCTAACTAAATATAATCCCAAATGAATTGAAGCCATATGTACCTTATTTTCCAAGTTTAAAAAAACTCAACTGTGCCTGTTGACCAGTTCTCTAAATTGTTCCTGCCTATAACTTCTGCTTCATTCACTATTATAACCCTGGCTAGTTTCGTTATTTTGTGTCATTATTGAAACAACCCCTTCTCCAAATCTCAACCTCCAGAACGTCCTACGTGATGCCCTGTATGTGGAGTGAACATGAGTGCCCACACCGCCTTCCCTGTGCCTTACTTGGTCTATGATACCCAGATCCATGCCTCAAAATCTTATGATCAATGTGCTTCACCAAGTCCCTCCATGCCGCTTCCCTTGTCTTGCGATTTCAGTCTGCCGAAGCTCATCCTCTATCCAATCAACCTCAGTCCTCTTGAACAACTTTGCATTTCTTATTTTGAACTTCTCCCAAATATATATCCAAAAACATACCCAAGTGTAGCCCTTTTTCTGTGGCTACTGCTTCCGCCACAAGGCTGCCCTGGGTTCAGTGAACGCCTCGGCATCACCTTCAATGACAGTATGACCTCAGCAACTTCTCCTTCACTTGTACTGATTCATTCAACAAACATTTACTGGGCAACTATTTGGTGGTAGTACACTGTACATTATCCCCAAATGCTCTTATCCTTTCCCACAGGAATATTTAATCTTGTCTATTTTATAACCATTCATTACTCGAATGGATAAATATCTGCTTGTGCTTGTTTGCGTCAACATAAACCTGTGTGAATAAGGAAGCGTGTCTGCTCCCTTTAGCACAGTCATGGTATGAGCTGTGGGGTCACACTGCTCGCTCTTGAAGGCATTCCAGGCTTTGAGAACCCTCCTGGCACGGGCCCAGGCACTAGTGAACCCTGTGGTATGATGCTCAGATCTCCTGCTACGATGAAAAACGTATTCCCCCTGCTGGGAGTACTGCCTACAGACAGCTCCTAGCACCAGCTTCCCTCAAACATTGCCTCAACCAAAGTGTTGTCTTGTACAAATCAAGTTCTCTTCAAGGATGGCCCATACCCAAAGACTATTTGGCATGGGACTAGAAAGGCCCCTCTCTCTCATCTCTGCTCAGGGAAGCTGTGACATGTCCTTCAGAACTTCCCATAGCATTGGCTGAGTCTTTTGCCGAGACTGCCTTGAAGCTTGATTTATTTTCCTCTACCCAGTCTTGCTTCCTCACCTTCTCTTTCACGAGCATTGATCCTAAGAACCTCTCCTGCCTGCTCATCTCCATCTTAGAGTTCGTTTCTCGGGCACATCAACTTAACAACACACATAATAGATCAGAAAAGATTCCCACCATTAAATGAATAGAAATATAAGGGAAAGCCCACCAAGAGCAAGACAAGATCTCAGCTCTCGCCCTTCATTTTGGCTTCCTGAGAAGAGAAATGCAATGCAGAGACTATATGTGATATAAACAGAGCAAACTGATTCAGGAAGGTGCCTATACTTTCCTAGTCATGATAAATCCTATAAAGCCCACACTGAGTGAGGAGGAATAAACATTTATTGAGCAACTATTAAGTTCGGGGCATTTTATCCCTATTATTTTATTCTGTCTTTACAGTTACTCTAAAATGGCTAACATGCTCAGAGAGTTAAGGTAGTTTGCCAACTATCACACCATTAATAAGTTAGTTAGAAACAATAGGACTTGGACTACTGCAAAGTAGTCTTAAAGCAAAGGCAAAAATTTAACTTAAATTTCTCCTCTCTGCATGGCTCTTAAAGACAAGATTTTAAAAAGATTTATACTCCCTGATTAAAGTGGAGACCAGTGTTGCCAAGTTTGCCTTTCAAAGCCATGTTGGAAGCTCCTACCAGTTCTGTTAGCTGCAGAGAAAAAGAATCCCTTCTTGTTCTTTGTGATTTATATACTCAACAGAACAAGACCTTTGCAGTCAAGCATTATCAATTTCTGATGATGGCAACATGTTATCTACCAAAAGCTGCCTACTATTGGTACATATCAAGTAATGTTCCAGAACACAAGGTTTTGGTAATTGAAGAAGAAAATTAAAGAAGACTTTAAATCATATCTTTTTTTTAAAATCAATATATCACTTCTTTGACTCCTTTTGTCAAAGACCACCACTCACCCCCTCCCCTATAAGCTATTTAAATTTCCATGAGGGCCTGTTTAATTTATGGCCCAGAGAAATGTGTTAAGTATTAGAGAATTGTGCCAAGGAACTGCTTAACTGGGTTTTTGTTAACTGATCTGAAATTTTCTGGGCCTTTTACAAGATTTGAAAATTTCAAACTGAATTTGTACAGGTTTTGTAAGTGCCAGAAAAATCAAAGTGAGGGGGACCAGAGAGACCTTTGGAGGGAAGGTCTGTTTCTCATGTAGACAGTTTAATAGCTTCATGTGAAACAACACCATACTATTAAAGATTCTTTTGGAGAGCGAGTTTCACCCTTAAAGCAGTGGATTTCCTGCGAGTATTACAGTATGTTGCCGTTGGCCCTTCACCACCGGAAGGCTGCTGTTGGAATCCTGCAAAACTGGCTCTCTGTGATGAACTTGAGCAAAGATCACATTCAGCAAATTGTAAGAAGGGACAATAGGTCATTGCTCACAAAAAAAAAAAAAAAAAAAAAAATCCATTTCCCTAAATAGGTCTCTATCCTAGTGGCGTTCATGTCTTAAGTAACGTCAAGCCCTTATGAAGAACTCCATCTTGTCGATTTTTTTCAACTTTCTGCCAGCCTCTGTATCAGAGAAAATTAAATACCTGTCTTTGCAATCTTTATGTCCTGTGTAAACCAAGTGTCAGAAAAATTGTCAAAATCCACCAAATGCCAATTTTTCTAACATCAGGAATTTTTGTCCTTTTCATCCATTACTTTGAATTCTTCTAATAGTAACATTGACTTGTAAAACTGCAAATGTCTTTGATTAAAGTGGCTAAAAGTGATGGACAGTGATCGTGATCATTTATTAAACATACATTCACCTTCACTATAGGCCAGTTACTAATTTTGCAATTGGCAAGTGCATTATCTCAACAGCCCTAAAAGAATATTCAGAGAGGTTAAGTAAAAAGCGATACAACTACAACGTAGTCCCATGCCTGACTCACTGTGATGTTAACCATTGATAGTACAACCTTGTCTGAGTGAAGCTAGAAGACAAGTGGTGACCTCTTTCCTCTCTCCCATTTCCAGAAGTGCTATTTACAATCCTTCTGCAAGACAGGAGAAGATGAGGAGCTTGATACACTCATCCTTTATCTTACAATGACTTTGAGAGAACTGAACCTGGCTTCAGCTTGGCAAAATTCTGGCATGCACAGGGCATGGTGCTTGGTGTCTTGTGATCTTATTTGATAGATACATACATACATACATACATACATACATACATACACATACACATACATTACAAATTATATATAACATATATATATAAATTATACATACACATAAATAAGCACACAAAAAGTTCTGTAACAAAGAAATACTACCTAAGCATTGATGGAGAAGATACAAAAATGTTCTCAATGAAGGAATTTAGTGAGGGAATTTATTAAGGGAATTTTGCCAGGATATTCTTGCTCTGTCAATAATTGAAAGGTATATATTTTGATCCCATTGTACAAATAAGGAGGCTGAGGATAAAGTTAAGTACCTGGCACATGGCCACATGGATATTAAAGCTAATCATCTAAATGAAAGCATCCCCTCCATTTCTGAACCTGTCAACTTTCTTATAGTAACAACTTCACCATTTCCGGCTGATTTCCAACAGCTGTTTTTGTTATTGTTCTCAATGTTGTTTTCATTTTCTGCTCTCCATTTACATAGAGATATTTTCAGAAAAAAATCTGCCTTTCAGCCAAGATCAATTTGTCCTACTTTAATTCTCGCCAAATGATATAATATAGGGTCCACTCTGGCAATGGTCGCCAAACTTTGCTGACATCAAAATCACCTAGGAATCTGGAAAGACATACTCATGGTATGTTCCTGTCCCCAGACATTCTGATTTAATCAGTATGGGCTATGATGTGAGAATCCAGGTGTCCTAAAGCTCCCCAGGTGATTCTAATATGCAACAAAATTTGGGAACCTTGTTCTTTGCATTTTTTAGTCTTGGGCTGATCTCTGAAAATCTCAGCTCATGCCATTGGACAATATTATTCCCTCTTTATTCCAGTTATTTGTGGACCTTCAGGACCCCTCCCTCATTCCTTGAAGATATTAACAATGGTCAGTCCAAAATGACTTCTGCCATAACTCTTGGTGGTTTTCCTATCCAGGTAGACAATCCCTCCATTATCTTGTCCTTTCAGATTCTTGCCTCCTTCCTTAAATTGTGGTTGTCCTTAACTCTGCCTAACTCACCCTGGGCCAATCATACTCTCCATGTGCTTTACCAATAACTGCACCGTTCCCCATGCTCAATTTCAAGTGCACCTCTCTCTACCCATCACATCCCCCTTTAAGATCATTTACTTTTCTCCCCAGCTCCAACAGTTAGGTAATCAACTTTGCACCGTCTTTGGATCTCCAATTCTTCTACCACCTGTTCACTGTCCCTTACCCATCTCATATTCTCACTTCCTTCCTATCCAGCTTAGATTCTAGAATTTATCAGTATTAGTACTTCCTTACACACACTCTCCCACTCATTTTTCTCTCCATAGTAGTCCTCTGGCAAAACTCCAAACCTGGTTAAATATCACTCTGTATCTAGTTTTCATATGCACCAAAGGAGGAGAACAGAGCTGGAAAAAAAAAAAAAAAGCATTCAACCCTGCTGACTGTTCTCACTTTAAAATGATGATCATTAACTTCAAGTAGGCCCTTATTGCTTCCAGGCAGTCCTACTCATTTCCCTGATTCATTCACTTACCATTTTCCTAGCCCTTCACTCTGAGCTGATGACCTAGATTCTTATTCTGTTATAAAATATGACTCAAATGAAGAGAGAACGTCCACATGGGTCTACCACAAAACCTATCATGCCATCTTTTTTGGATGCCTCTGTACTTGATCTTCCCTCCTGCTCTAGGGATGAACCTCCTGTGCTCTTTGGCCGCCTCTTCCACGTGCACACAGAATTCTACTGCTCTCACTTAAGGACCTCTTTCAGGTTACATTCTTTTTTTAGAGATCATTTCCATTAATATACAAACATACTATAATAGTTGCTGTTTAAAGAAAAAAATCGGAGTGCCTGGGTGGCTCTGTCGGTTAAGCGTCTGCCTTCAGCTCAGGTCATGATGCTGGAGTCCCGGCATCAAGTCCAGGGATAGAGTCTTGGGATAGAGCCCCATTTCTGGCTCCCTGCTTAGCAGGGTGTCTGCTTCTCTCTTCTTCCTCTGCTCTTCCCCTGGCTTGTGCTCTCTCTCTCGCTCGCTCATGCTCTGTCGCTTGCTTGCTCACTCTCTCAAATAAATAAATAAAATCTTTTAAAAAATAAATAATTTTTAAAAATAAAGAAAAAAAATCCTTTCTTGACCCCTTAACTGCCTCTAATAACTGTTTCATTTCTCTGAGTGAATTTACCGAAAATCTTCTCACAAGACTACCCATCCTCACTCTCTCCATTTGCTCCATAGACACATTATTTCCCTGAATATCCTCTTTTTCTCTTGAGCCCCCTCTAACTGGGCTATTGTCTCTATACTGAAACAACTTTTTACATGGTTTTACATGACCTCCACACTTCCAAATCAGAAGGTCAATTCCTAGTCCTCATCTTGATCTTAGCAGCCTTCAAGACAATGCATCACTCCTTCCATCTTCAATCAACTTCTTCACTTGGTTCCCAGGATACCACAGTGTTTGGATTCCATTCCTACCTCTCCAGCTGCATCTTCGCAGTCTCTTTATTGGTTCTTCCTCATCATCGTAAACATGAAATTTGAGAATCCTTGGATTTTTTACACCTTTTTTTCCTTTTCTATATTTACTCTCAGGTCATCTCAATCAGTCTCATGATTTATGATCTCTATGCTCAGATGATTCTCCACTTTTTTTTCTTCAGCCCAGGCTCCTTCCCTGAACTCATCTCAGATATCTACCTGCTTATTTGACATGATCACTTGGATGCTAACAGCCATCTCAAAATTTGTGTGTTCAAAAACGGACTCTTAGCAACTGTGGGCATGTGTCCATGAGGCCTACCTTACTACAACTGAACTCATAAAGAGAAGGGGCAGAAGAAGCGGAAGCGTTAGGCTGAAATGAAAGAGAAGGAGGATGAAGTGTCTTGAAGCTGATTAGAACCCATTAGAAGAAGGGTGAGATATGAGTTCATCATCACCTGCTTCTCTAGGAACTGCTTCCAATGTCTTCACATTGTCTATTGAAAGAAGTTTCTTTTCTTTCTTTTGTTTTTGTAAATCTCTATTTCTGATTTGTTGACTTAAAAAGGTCTGAAAAGATGAAAGAAAGGAAGAAAGGAAGAAAAAAGAAGAAGAAAGAAAGAAGAAGGAAGGGAGATGAAAGAAGGAAGGAAGGAAAGAAAAGAAAGAAAAGGGAAGGGAAGAAAAGGACAAAAGAAAAGAAAGAAGACTCATTTTTTATTTCCTTCCAGCACAACCTGCTATTTCTCTAGGGGGTCCCCTCTCAGTAAATTACACTTTATTTCTTTCACTCGCTTGGAGCAAAAACCTTAGAGTCATTTGTAGCTATTCTTCTCTCACACATCACATCCAGTCTGTCAGCTAATCCTGTTGGCTGCTCTAAACATGTGTCTTGAGCCCAAGTACTTATTACTGCCTTTACCACCACGATCCTGGTCCAAGTCACCATTGTCACTCACCTGGGCTGTTGCAAATAGCTTTCCAAATGAGCTCACTACTCCCACCACTTTTCCACTACAGTTTTCCCTCAACCTGCAGCAGGAGGTTTCATTTTAAAATATAAGACACAAGGGGCGCCTGGGTGGCTCAGTCGTTAAGCGTCTGCCTTCAGCTCAGGTCATGGTCCCAGGGTCCTGGAGTCGAGCCCCGCATCAGGCTCCCTGCTCAGCGGGAAGCCTGCTTCTCCCTCTCACACTCTTCCTGCTTGTGTTCCCTCTCTTGCTGTGTCTCTCTCTGTCAAATAAATAAATAAAATCTTTAAAAAAAAATAAAATAAAAATAAATAAATAAAATATAAGACACATGGGGCGCCTGGGTGGCTCAGTGGGTTAAGCATCTGCCTTTGGCTCAGGTCATGATCTCAGGGTCCTGGATTCAAGCCCCGCATCAAGCCCAATATCAGGGTCCCTGCTCAGCAGGGAGCTTCCTCCTCCCTCTGCCCCCCACCCCAGCTCGTGCTCTCTCTCTCTCAAATAAATAAATAAATAAATAAATAATATATATATATATATTATATATATATATGACACATCCTGTCAGTCTTCCTCTCTGTACCTCCCAGTGATTTACTGTCTCACTTAGAGTAAAAGCAAAGCCACTATTTGTCTTGTTTTGTTAAGTTTTTATTTAAATTCTAGTTAGTTAACATAGAGTGCACTATTGGTTTCAGGAGTAGAATTTAGTGATTCTGTAAAGATCTGCATGGATCTTTACAGAGATGTTATAGTGGCAGATTGCTGCAAATACCATCAGAATCCCAGTGCCATGAAACTCTCAAGTTGTGAGTTCAAAAGTAGATGAAAAGCATAGGATTCTCAGAAATCCATCCTACTGCCCTGTGTCCATGGTCACTGTTTGATGGTAGTGATTGCTTCTAAACATATGTTCAGACTAAAGTATCAGTGCCTATAATTTACTCAAAGTTTGGTTTTCCACTCTCACAAAATTTTCAATTTTATAGCTTGTCCTGAAACTAAAGTAACAGTTTCTTGCCTGAAGTTATTTGATATCTCGTGTGTTCCTAAATTATGTCTTTAAAAGCATCCTCCTGCTGTACCTAACAGATGTTGTCCTAAGAAGATGTCAAGATTTCTTATTTCCCTAATTGTCATGGAAAATGCAAGAAGTTTTCAGACTGTAATGAGTTCCCAAAACACAAAATGCTTCTGCACTCAACACCTCGCAAGCACCACTCTGCTGCTACCACGAGTTAGAGATTTTTGATTTGCTACTAGATTATTGTTTTGATAACATAAAATAAGAATTAAGAAAAATCCTCTTCCATGATAATGGGCAATCTTTGCTTCAAAATTGTTGATCTAAAGCCAAGTAACTAAACGGATAAAATTATCCAAACTAGGGCGCCTGGGTGGCTCAGTTGGTTAAGCCACTGCCTTCAGCTCAGGTCATGATCCTGGAGTCCCGGGTTCGAGTCCCGCATCGGGCTCCCTGCTCAGCAGGGAGTCTGCTTCTCCCTCTGACCCTCCCCCCTCTCATGTGCTTTCTCTCATTCTTTCTCTCAAATAAATAAATAAAATCTTTAAAAAAAATATCCAAACTAATTAAATTTCTTTCTCATCTCAAGATGCTGTTCAGTACAGAAAGCTTTGGAAAATAAGACTACTCTTCCTGCACTTACTCTGAACATAAAAATTCTCTAGGCCTTGAATTATCACCTTGTACTTTTCTAAAAACAAAAGTACACTCAGTTTACAATGCATATTTCTAAAGGAAAATAAACACATTTTATTCAGATGTTTGTGAAGCCAAACACGGACACCGTCATCCAAGGAGCAGACTTTATGGGAAAAAAAAAGAGAAAAGATGGTTCTGGGATAGTTCAAATCCCAAAGGAAGAGAAAGACACATATCACTTAGCAAGAATTCCCACCAGAAACAAGGACACATGCATGTGAGACAACGAAAAACTGAATGAAACCCAAAAACAATAGACAGATAAGAAGGTTTAGATGAGTGAAAGTTTTGTTGTTTATATTACAGTGTCACAACTAGGTTTTAGGGCAATTTTCCAGCGGTAAGTTTTTAGACTTCATTCAAGTATGAAAGTTGTTCAAGGTATTTACTTCAATATTTTAACAAACATTGGCTTGATAGGAAACACCAGGGTGTTAAAAAGTCTCGGGATTAAAATTTTTGCTTGAGATGTATTGAGGAGAGAAAATTAATGTCTGTGTTCTAAGGAAAAGTAGCAGGTAAGTAAAATAGTTGTGAGAGCTACTTCCGCAAGTCTCTTCATAAAATGTTCTTTGCAGATGTAAGTTACCACCGGCTAACACACTACTTCTTGCACACTTGGACTATGGGGCAGCCTGGCAGTTAATTCTCTTCCAACAAGAAATGACTGTTAGTCTGACTTGAAAGAAAGAACATACTGAATGCTATAATGTTTTCTGCTGGTGTATCTCAAATAATATTAAGGCTTAGTGCAATTCTATGCAAAATCCCAAATAGATAGCTTTAACTTGGCAAATAATTTTAAATTTCTGTAAGATCAAACAGGCAAGAAAAACCAATGCTTTTGTAAAGATAAAAATAGTAAAATGAGAGGGGGCACCTAGGTGGCTCAGTCGGTTAAGGGACCGACTCTTAATTTCGGCTCAGGTCACAATCTCAGGGTTGTGAGATCAAGCCCCAAGTAAGGCTCCACACTGGGCCTGGAGCCTGCTTAGAATTTTCTCTCTCCCTCTGTCCCTCCCTCATCTCTCTCTCTCTCCCTCCTCTCTAAAAACAAACAAACAAAAAACCAAAAGATAGTAATATGAGGAATTTGTCTTACCAGATGTTAAAATTTACTATAAAGCTATAATAATCAGCACTGTAGAGCTAGAATAAGAATGAATAGATCAATGAAATAGAATAAAGAGCTCCAAAATACACAGTTATAAGAAACTGGCATATGACACATATGTGATCAGTAAGGAAATACATAATATGCATTAAAATATACAATAAATAAGAAAATGTATAGTAAGTAGGAAAAAATATTCAATAAATGGTTCTGGGAAATTGATCAATTATTGTATTGAGGGGAAGAAACAAGTAAGTCTAAGTACTCTATAAAGTTAAACATTAAAACTTCAAAGCAGAAAAATCTGTGTGAGGAGAGAATGCAAATAAATATTTTCAATGCTTTATATGGAAAACTCACAAAGAAAAAAATTATTAAATTCAATTTCTTGCAAAAGCTATCAAGAAATCCCACATCAGAATTAAAAGGTAAACACTAAAATGGAAAAATAAATATGAATCCAACAAATATGGATGCAGATAATGTCCTTAATAATGTAATGAGTTCCTATGAACCTGAGTAACACATCACATATCAAATTAAATCGAGAAAGAATCACAAACGGACAGTGCACAAAAGAAAACAGTTAAATGTCTATTAAATATAAGAAATAGATAATGTCCCTAATAAATGAAGAATGTAATTTAAAATAATAAAAATTTGTTTCTAAAATTAAAAAAAATATATATATATATACTCAACAATAATACTGACAGCTGCAAAAATGGAGGGAAAGGGCATCATGATAGACTGTTGGAATTGTACGTTGGTAAAAGTTTTCCGGAAGAAAGACACAGATATTTATCAAAATATTTTTTTAAATAAAGTCAAAACGGAAACGATTTAAATGTCCAACTGTAAGTAAACAGTTGAATAAATGATGGCTGGCAAGATTGTGCATTTGGATAATATTTCATAACAAAAAGATCATGACAGGTTATTAAAAAAACAAGTATCAAAACTGTATATAATATGATCACAGTTTGTTCACACACACACATTTTCAAAGGAAAAGATCCCAGAAAAATAGAAGAATATATTTCTTGCAATTTTTTGACTACTTCATATTTGCTTTATTATCTTGGTATTTCCCAGAATATCCACAAGGGGTATGTATTGCTATTTTTAGAAGTTATTATTTAAAGTAACATTCATTTGCAGCAACCGGGCATATGATGTCTGGACTTGACTAGAATTATATGAGCTAGTCTGTGTCCTCAAGGAGCATTTGTTTCACTCCATACAAGCTCATACATAAAAGAAAATTCAAACACATATGCCAAGGTAAATTCAAATACATGTGACAGGGTATATTCAAATATCAAAATAGGGAATCATTTGTCTTCTGAAATTCAGAGGCACTGGGGAGTCTAAAGTCAAGGAAGAGTACCTGAGGTGGGTCCTGAAGGAAGATGGGAATTTGTCTAATGAGAAAAGATAAGTGATAAAGACTTGAAAAAAGGTGGTCAGGACTCGCTGTGACAATATATCTCATATTCTCTATCCTTTCTTTTTTAAAAAAAAGATTTTATTTATTTATTTGACAGAGAGAGACGCAGCGAGAGCAGGAACACAAGCAGGGGAGAGTGGGAGAGGGAGAAGCAGGCTTCCCGCCGAGCAGGGAGCCCGATGTGGGGCTCAATCCCAGGACCCTGGCTGGGATCATGACCTAAGCCGAAGGCAGACACTTAATGACTGAGCCCCCCAGATGCCCCTAACCTTTTTAAAATGATTATTTTAAAGTTGTAAGGTATCTGGAAAACCAACATAAATACACTACTAACATATCAAACGTTTGACGACTTTCATTTTCTAAGAGATCCTATAATAGCCTGTCTCTTTGAGAAAGAGGCAAAACTCATCTTCAAAACTGACAAATGAGTTATTTAAATGGAGGAGCATACTAGAATTTGTTCACAATTATAGATAGACAACAAGTTTGGCATCATGACGACATCTCAATTCCTTGGAGACAATGCAACTATCCACTCCTAAAAAGTGGCTGTGGAGAGCAGGACTCATATATGTGCTATGCAGGAAAGACAGAACTTTCCCATGACCTAAAGAGACTCTGCAAAATGACCACAGATGGTTTATACCAGGAAAGCTGGAAAAATTATATGAAGTCCTGTGAAAAATCTTAGTTTGGAAAAAAATAAGAGGAAACAAATAAATAAGAGGTCACCAGCAGCCTCCAAATTAAGAGGTCTTTCTGAATCAGCCTCTCTGAGATTTTAACATATGGACTTTCTAAATCACAAAGGTCTGGAGAGAAGATGAGAACCAAAGTGAGTTCCAAATCCCTGAGTTTTATTGTGCTATTGTTACACACTAATGAGATTTACGGGAGCCTCTCCCATAAATGTTTTTAGTGTACTAAAGCAATAGCTTGTTCTCACTGGACCTTCTTATAAAGAAGAAATACAGTGTGCCAGGAAGAGCACTGCGTGAATGGTTAATAATCAGAATTCTGGCTACCTGGATAATTATCTTAGGGAAATGTCATCTCATACTGAACCTCACAGGATTTTCGTTTTCATTATCTACAATGTGAAGACCATGTTTAAAAGGGGAATAACGACAGTCCGAGTACGGAGATTGCTGCTCAGTAGCACTATTCAGGAAATTCCAGCTGAATTCATAAAAAGTCTAAAAAGAGTGGAATAACCTATAGACCACCAGGGAAAAGACTTATGGTCTCCGGGGCCATAAATTCTACAACATTGGAGCTGGAAACCTCCGGGCCTGACCCCTTCATTTTAACTGAAACAGTACCTGACATTTTATGAATGAGATCTAATGACAGGCTTGAGGTTAACAGTACTTTATTTATAAGGTAAATAATAATGTGAGGTAAAAGATATCTGTAAAAGATGTGTAATCTTTTACAGATGAAAAACTCAAAGCATCAAAGAAATTAAGTCACTTGTCAGAGGTGAGACAGCTAAGTGCCAGATCTAGGAGTTGAACCCATGGCTGCCCATTCCAGCACTATGCTCTTAATTTTTTTTTTTTTTTGTAAAGGAGTGAATGTTCTATTCTTTAGTGCTTAATGGAATACATAACAAGTCACACAATCAATGATTCATTATGTCACACACAGGAAAATAGTATCGAGTATTTCTACCGTACAACTCATTGTGAACAGGGCAGCGCCATGTTCTTAAGCAATTTGCTCTACCTTCTCCAACAGGAAGGAGCTGAATGGGACCCAGCTGGGGCTAAGAATGGCTAAGTATTTCCCAAAGAAGTGTTCAGAAAGATCTATCTAATATCATAAAAATGAAAAATAAGTAGGCTGAATTGCCCATCTGAAAGATAGTATGGAAACTGAAACACAACCAAATAACAACTTACTAGAAAAATTCACGTTAATATTATTTTAAATTTCACTGAGATGTTTTGTATAATTGAAGATGCAACCTCAAGATATCAATGCTTGACACCTTTATGTTACATGTTGGTGTGGAAGCAATGACACATTTTTTTTCACTCACCATTAATGAGAAAACAATAAATCATGGTTTTGTGTAAACAACGATTTTTAAGAGGCAGTTGTTAAGAGAGCTCATGATGGAGTTAGCTGGGCTGAGCTGAATCTTGGTCCTGAAACTTACTGGTTATGTGACCTGTTGTCTTAGTCATTGCTATATGGTAAATGCCTAGCAAAGGGTCTGACACTTAATAAACTGGTAATAAAATTTTATTGAATTTTTAGCACTTAATTCATTTTTCCAGAAAATGGGACTTGGTACCCACCCCCTCGCTCTGTCATACACACACACACACATACACAATCAAGACTTTGTTTAGAAGATAATGCAGCATACCATTTCTTGTTTTATCTCTTTCTCTTTCTTGGTCATTTTTGAGAATAACGGCTTCACCTTTGATGGTGACATTTGTAGAACAACAACATTAAAATATGTTATGAATAGTTTAACCACAGGATCAATGGGCACAAATAAATTCATATTTTAAAGTCTAAAACAACCAGTTTGATTACTTTGATCACATTAGATAAAATATTTCAGTCCAATTTTTGCCCTATGGACCTATCTGATCAGAATGTCTTTGGCTAGCATTTATTTTTCTGAAAGAAGCAAAAGAAGCTGAGGAACTATTTAGATGGTATCTCAGATGACCAAAGAAACAAAAGTTCCTTAACCAAGCTTTGATATCTGTTCTTCTGAGCACTGATAGTATTAATAAAAATTAAAAATCATACAAGAAGAAACTAAATATTTCAAGGCACCCCAAACACCACAATGCATAACAAATATGATGCCCTGAATGAAATGGAAGACAGGAAACAGAGAAAGTTCTATTTAGTGGAACATGAATTACCTTTAAGGCTTTTGACCTCCTACATTAAATTTGTATTTTCTTTTTATTGTAAGCCTAGTTACAACTAGACTATTCGATTCCCCTTAAACAATACAGACTAAGAGAATTTAATTAACATTCCTCGCCTTATTACTAGTGAGCTAGATGATTCAGCACAAATGATTTTACCTTCTTTAATTTTACTTTCCTCATGTTTAACTGAGACAGTTGGAATAGATCATTCCTAAAGCCCTTTTTAGCTGTAAAACACTGTGAATTATCAGGTTAATAACAAAAATGAGATCCAGAAGATGAACTGTGTTATATTTATTTCATGTTTTAGTTCATTTATTCAATAGTAATGGTCAGTAGTTATCGAACCAAAAACTTTTCTGACACTTCATATATGTAAACACTTTTAATCTTTCCAATATCCCCATAACTACCATTAGGACTCCAATTTCATTAATGAAAAAAGAAAAGCACAGTGACCACAAAGCTTGTGGTCAAGCACTGTAGCCGGGATTCAAACCCAGGCCATGTGGCTGAGACCCTGTGTGTTGGAGCACTTTGCAATCCTGCTGGTGCAGATTTCAACATTTGTCTTGATCTGATGTCCTGATCGCTGGCCAACCTAGTAGGTGGTAATGATTCTATTAGCGCAGAATACCCTGTCTTCTTAGAAACACTTTTTTGTTAAAGTATTTTGAAGGTTAAAATTGATCCCCACTCCCTGTATGTACATAGAGAATTGTGTACCTATCCTCTAGCTCCTCCTACCTTTCTAATATTTCCTCTAGTTTTTAAATTACATGGTCTGACTGCTGGGATTTAAAAGTAATTCTGATAGGGGTGCCTGGATGGCTCAGTCAGTAGAGCATATGACTCTTGATCTCGTGGTTGTAGGTTTGAGCTCCCATGTTGTATGAAGAGATTACTTAAAAATAAAATCTTAAAAAAAATAAAAATAAAATAAAAGGAATTCTGATATATCAATATTTTGTTCTTTGTGTCAATAGATATAGAAATGAATGCTGTATAATTACCCCAATCCCATAAAGACACCATTAGCAGATTCAGCTGTTAAAAATATGAGTATTGGACAAGGAAATAAAGGCTCCTCTTAAAAAAAAATATGAGTATTGGTTTCTTAAAATGTAATTACCAATTGTTCTGACCAAGGCTATCATAAAATATGGAATAGATGAAGGAAAAAAATTGTGCAAATGGTAAGCTAGGTATGCCTTTAAGTATTAAAAGATTGTGTATGTGTGTGGGTGTACATAAATATGAATTACTAAAGATAGTAGAAGTCAGCTAAAGTTGTGACCTCTTATCAACAATTCCTGAGGGAAAAAAATGGATAATACGGTTTTAGGTATCTATGTAGGTTGATAAGCTTGTATGTAATTAATAAGACAAGTTCTTAAGATCTAATTTAGATTAAGTCAAAACATTTGGTGAACTTATTATGTAACAGCAAACATGGGCTTCTGACATTATGACAAAGGACCATAGTGATATGAAAGAATGAGAATGATGGTATTTCCTTGAGGGAAAACTCTACCAGAAACTTGAAGAGCTGCCTAATCTCTCTTTACCACCTACATGGCGTGTAATAACTGCTGCTGATGCTTGGAGACCATGAATGACAGAAGTAATAAAAATTCAGTTGGTGATGACAGGGGTTATGCGCCTCCGTTCCACCATTTCCAAAAGGGGAAAAACATTTCTACTGGGAAAAACATGTAAAAAGCACATAATCAACCAAATAAACTATGAAATATAAACCACAGTCACTGTTCATAACGGCAAAAATCATGATTAAAGGAATTAAGATAAAAAAGAAAGCATCAGCAATACTGAGTCCAAATAATCTGCTTCTTTTCTTGACATTTCAGTAATGCAACATCTATCATTATCTTAATGAATATGTACAATATGCAAACAGCATGTGTACTCAATTACTACTAATAAATGTTTTCAAAGAATATGCTATCAGCTGCAATTTCTCATAATGCTTTCACTCTCCTGGGTTAGTTCCTTCTGTCTGACATCCCAAAAGAGGTAAGAGAAAATACCAGAGGGCTCGAGATCACATACGTGTGATTCCATTTACATACACAAAAAGGCAAAATTAATCTACACTATTAGAAGTCAGAATCTGGTTTAGAAGGATGACAAAAAATGGATAGCGGCATAGAAGAGGCTTCTAAGTTTCTTGTAATGTTCTTTTTCTTGATCTGGTTGCTGATTACTGGATGTGCTTAATTCATGAAGTTGTCATAATAAATATATATTTGGTATATATGCTATACTTTAAAGGTTTTTTAAAAATATAAAATCTTTTTAAAATTTTTTTTTAAATTATGAGGGGCAACTGGGTGGTTCAGTCAGTTAAGGGTCCAACTCTTGGTTTCTGCTCAGGTCGTGATCTCAGTCATGAGATCAAGCCCTGCATCAAACTCCATGCTGAGCATGGAGTCGGCTTGAGATTCTCTCTCTCACTCTCTCTCCCTCCCCCTCTCCCCTGCTCTCTCTCTCTAAAATAAATGAATAAATAAAATCCTTTAAATTTTTTAAAAAATAAATTATATTCATATGCACCAGCAACTATCAGAAAATATAATATTTTTTTATTTTTTAAACATATTTATTTATTTATTTTGATGTAGGGTTCCATGATTCATTGTTTGCATATAACATCCAATGCTCCATTCAATACGTGCCCTCTTTAATACCCATCACCAGGCTAACCCATCCCCCCCATCTCCTTCCCCTCTAGAGCCCTCAGTTTGTTTCTCAGAGTCCACAGTCTCTCATGGTTCGTTTCCCCCTCCGATTTCCCCCCCTTCATTTTTCCCTTCCTACTATCCTTTTTCTTTAAATTTTTAAACATATAATGTATTATTTGTTTCAGGGGTACAGGTCTGTGATTCATCAGTCTTACACAATTCACAGCGCTCACCATAGCACATACCCTCCCCAGTGTCTATCACCCAGCCACCCCATCCCTCCCACCCCCCACCACTCCAGAACCCTCAGTTTGTTTCCTGAGATTAAGAATTCCTCGTATCAGTGAGATCATATGATACATGTCTTTCTCTGATTGACTTATTTAGCTTAGCATAATACCCTCTAGTTCCATCCATGTTGTTGCAAATGGCAAGATTTCGTTTTTGATGGCTGCATAATATTCCAGTGTGTGTGCGTGTGTGTGTGTGTGTGTGTGTGTGTGTGTGACATCTTCTTTATCTATTCATCTACTGTTGGACATCTTGGCTCTTTCCATAGTTTGGCTATTGGGGACATTGCTGTTATAAACATTGCGGTGCACATACCCCTTCAGATCACGACACTTGTATCTTTGGGGTAAATACCCAGTAGTGCAATTGCTGGGTCGTATGGTAGCTCTATTTTCAACTTTTTGAGGAAACTCCACACTGTTTTCCAGAGTGGCTGCACCAGCTTGCATTCCCACCAAAAGTGTAGGAGGGTTCCCCTTTCTCCGCATCCCTGCCAACATCTGTCATTTCTTGACTTGTTAATTTTAGCCATTCTGACTGTGGTGAGGTGGTATCTCATTGAGGTTTTGATTTGGATTTCCCTGATGCCAAGCGATGTTGAGCACTTTTTCATGTGTCTTTTGGACATTTGGGATGTCTTATTTGCATAAATGTCTGTTCATGTCTTTTGCCCATTTCTTGATTGGATCATTTCTTCTTTGGGTGTTGAGTTTGATAAGTTCTTTATAGATTTTGGATACTAGCCCTTTATCTGATATGTCATTTGCAAATATCTTCTCCCATTCTGTCGGTTGCCTTTTGGTTTTGTTGACTGTTTCCTTTGCTGTGCAAAAGCTTTTTATCTTGATGAAGTCCCAATAGTTCTTTTTTGCCCTTGCTTCCCTTGCCTTTGGCGATGTTTCTAGGAAGAAGTTGCTGTGGCTGAGGTCAAAGAGGTTGCTGCCTGTGTTCTCCTCAAGGATTTTGATGGATTCCTGTCTCACATTTACGTCTTTCATCCATTTTGAGTCCATTTTTGTGTGTGGTGTAAGGAAGCGGTACAGTTTCATTCTTCTCCACGTGGCTGTCCAATTTTCCCAACACCATTTGTTGAAGAGACTGTCTTTTTTCCATTGAACATTCTTTCCTGCTTTAAATCTGTAGGTTGCTCTAGGTAGCATTGACATCTTCACCATATTTGTTCTTCCAATCCATGAGCATGGAATGTTTTTCCATTTCTTTGTGTCTTCCTCGATTCCTTTTTCTTTCATGAGGATTTTATAGTTTTCTGAGTACAGATTCTTTGCTTCTTTGGTTAGATTTATTCCTAGGTATCTTATGGTTTTGGGTGCAATTGTAAATGGGATGGACTCCTTAATTTCTCTTTCTTCTGTTTTGTTGTTGGTGTATATAAATGCAACTGATTTCTGTGCATTGATTTTAATCCTGCCACTTTACTGAATTCCTGTATGAGTTGTAGCAGTTTTGGGGTGGAGTCTTTTGGGTTTTCCACATAAAGTATCATATCATCTGCAAAGAGTGAGACTTTGACTTCTTCTTTGCCAATTCGGATGCCTTTTATTTCTTTTTGTTGTCTGATTGCCGAGGCTAGGACTTCTAGTACTGTGTTGAATAGCACTGGTGATAGTGGACATCCCTGCCATGTTCCTCACCTTAGGGGGAAATCTCTCAGTTTTTCCTCATTGAGAATGATGTTTGCTGTGGGTTTTTCATAGATGGATTTTATGATATTGAGGTATGTACCCTCTATCCCTACACTCTGAAGAGTTTTAATCAAAAAAGGATGCTGTACTTTGTCAAATGCTTTTTCTGCATCTATTGAGAAGATCATATGGTTCTTGTTCTTTCTTTTATTAATGTATTGTATCACATTGATTGATTTGCAGATGTTGAACCAACCTTGCAGCCCAGGAATAAATCCCACTTGGTCGTGGTGAATAATCCTTTTAATGTACTGTTGCATCCTACTGGCTAGTATTTTGGTGAGAATTTTTGCATCCATATTCATCAGGGATATTGGTCTGTAATTCTCCTTTTTGATGGCATCTTTGTCTGATTTGGGGATTAAGGTAATGCTGGCCTCGTAAAATGAGTTTGGAAGTTCTCCTTCTGTTTCTATTTTTTGGAACAGTTTCAGAAGAATAGTATTAATTCTTCTTTAAATGTTTGGTAGAATTCCCCTGGAAAGCCATCTGGCCTTGGGCTCTTGTTTGTTGGCAGATTTTTGATTACTGCTTCAATTTCCTTAGTGGTTATGGATCTGTTCAGGTTTTCTATTTCTTCCTGGTTCAGTTTTGGTAGTTTATACATCTCTAGGAATGCATCCATTTCTTCCAGGTTATCTAATTTGCTGGCATATAGTTGTTCATAATATGTTCTTATAATTGTTTGTATTTCTTTGGTGTTGGTTGTGATCTCTCCTCTTTCATTCATGATTTTATTTGTTTGGGTCCTTTCTCTTTTCTTTTTGATAAGTCTGGCCAGGGGTTTATCAATCTTATTAATTCTTTCAAAGAACCAGCTCCGAGTTTCATTGATCTGTTCTACTGTTCTTTTGGTCTCTATTTCATTGATTTCTGCTCTGATCTTTATTATTTCTCTTCTCCTGCTAGGTTTAGGCTTTATTTGCTGTTCTTTCTCCAGCTCCTTTAGGTGTAGGGTTAGGTTGTGTATTTGAGACCTTTCTTGTTTCTTGAGAAAGGCTTGTATTCCTATATACTTTCCTTTTAGGACAGCCTTTGCTGCATCCCAAAGATTTCGAACAGTTGTGTTTTCATTTTCATTTGTTTCCATGAATTTTTTAAATTCTTCTTTAATTTCCTGGTTGACCCATTCATTCTTTAGTAGGATTCTCTTTGACCTCCATGTATTTGAGTTCTTTCTGACTTTCCTCTTGTGACTGAGTTCTAGTTTCAAAGCACTGTGGTCTGAAAATATGCAGGGAATGATCCCAATCTTTTGGTACTGGTTGAGACCTGATTTGTGACCTAGGATGTGATCTATTCTGGAGAATGTTCCATGGGCACTAGAGAAAAATGTGTATTCTGTTGCTTTGGGATGGAATGTTCTGAATATATCTGTGAAGTCCATTTGGTCCAGGGTGTCATTTAAAGTCTTTATTTCCTTGTTGATCTTTTGCTTAGATGATCTGTCCATTTCAATGAGGGGGGTGTTAAAGTCCCCTACTATTATTGTATTGTTATAGATGTGTTTCTTTGATTTTGTTATTAATTGGCTTATATAATTGACTGCTCCCATGTTAGGGGCATAGATATTTACAATTGTTAGATCTTCTTGTTGGATACACCCTTTAAGTAGGATATAGTGTCCTTCCTCATCTCTTATTATAATCTTTGGTTTAAAATCTAATTTGTCTGATATAAGGATTGCCACCCCAGCTTTCTTTTGGTGTCCATTAGCATGGTAAATATTGTTCCACCCCTCACTTTCAATCTGGAGGTGTCCCTGCATCTAAAATGCATTAAACAAATCAGAAGAGACCTGAAACCAGGGAAAAAGAAAGGGAAAGAAAAAAAAAGAAAAAGAAAAAAAGGATACGATCAAACATGATCAGGCTGGTGAATAGATCAGTGCCACACACTAGATTTGGGGCATATTTTGGTCTGTTAGACGAAACTGCCTCCCAAAATTTTAAAGAAAGAAAAACTTATATATGTACAAAAATAAGGGTAAATACGATGAAGGGATGGAATATGACTGTAAAGATGAAAATTATGAAAGATTTTATAAAAGGAATTGATAAGAAGTTGGTTGAAAAAAGAAAGAAGAGAATTTTTTAAAAAAGGGAGGGAAGAGACTGTGATCAAGCAGGAGACTAGAACAAAGCCATACACTAGAGATTTAGGGTATATTCTGGTCTGTTAGAAGAAACTGTATCCCAAAATTTTAAAGAGAGAACAATTTATATATATATATATACATATATATATATATATATATATATATACACATACATATATATATATATACCAAAAATAACTACAATGAAGTGATAGAATATGACTCTAAAAGTGAAAAATAAAAAAGATTTTTTAAAAAAGGGATTGATAAGATGTTGGTTGAAAAGGGGGAAAAGAAAAATTTTTAAAAAATAGAAAAAGAAAATTTAAAAAATTAACTTTGAAAGACTAAAGAATCAGGGGGGCAAAAGCCATGGATTCTATGTGCAGTATTCCCCTAGTGCTGGAGTTCTGCCGTTCTCATTGATTGGTAAACTTGGTCTTGGCTGACTGTTCTCGCTGATCTTCTGGGGAGGGGCCTGTTGCCATGGTTCCCAAATGTCTTTGCCGGAGGCGGAATTGCCCCGCCCTTGCCCAGTCCGGGCTAAGTAATCTGCTTGGGTTTGCTCTCGGGAGCTTTTGTTCCCTGCAAGCTTTCCGTTCAGCTTTGGAGGCCGAGAGTGAAAATGGCGGCCTCCCAGTCTCTGCCCCAGAGGAGCTGAGAACCTGGGGCCCCGCTCCTCAGTGCACCCCCAGAGAAAAGGAATCACTCCCGTCTCCCCGGTCTCTGGCCGCACTCCATGCTCACCCAGCCTGTGACCGAGCGTTTCCATCTCTGGCGCATGACCACGGGTGGAGTCTCCAAACCCAGCAGATCCCTGCGGTGCACTCCTGTGCGGCTCCTCCCCGGGGAGGAAGGTGAGTCTCCCCGGATCTGCCGCTTGTTGGGTCCCTGCTGGAGGAGCAGTGGCCTGACTGTACCACAGATCACGGTTTATGGCAACCCCGAGCTGAGAGCCCGCGCCTCGGCTCCGTCTCTGCAGCCGGCTTCCCCGCTCCAATCCCTGGGAGCTTTGCTGCACTCTGGCACCCCCGGTCTTTCTGTGACCCCAAGGGTCCTGAAACCACAGAGTCCCAGCGAGGGTTCCACCCCCCGCTTAGCCACGGGAGCGATGTCCCTCAGCGGAGCAGACTTCTAAAAGTTCCAATTTTGTGCTCCGTGGTTCTATCACTTGCCAGAAGCGGCTGCTGGAGGCCCCCTCCCCCGCTGTCTATCTTCCCGAATATCACCTCGGATTCACTTCTCCGCACGTCCTACCTTCCAGAAAGTGGTTGCTTTTCTGTTCAGAGAGTTGCTGCTATTCTTTTCTTCGATCTCCCATTGAGTTTGTAGGTGTTCAGAATGGTTTGATCCCTATCTAGCTGAATTCCTGGGACCACATGAAGTTTAGGTCTCCTACTCCTCTACCATCTTCCTCCTCCAGAAAATATAATTTTAAAAAGATATTATTCACATCTATTAGATTGGCTAATTAAAAAAAAATTGGCCATACCCTGTGCTAATGAGAATGTGAAGCACCTGAAACTTATGCATTGCAGCTGAGAATATAAAATAGTACAGTTAGGCAATTTCTTATAAAGTCATACATATATTATGATCCAACAATCTTACTCCTAGGTATATATACTAAGGAAATAAAAACTTACATTTAGATAAAAACCGGTACACAAATGCTTCTAGCATTATTCAGTATCACCCCAAACTGGAAGCAACCAAAATATCCTTCAAGGAGTGAAGGCATAAACAAACTGTGGTACATCTATACAATGGGCTACTCCTCAGTAGTAAAAAGGAGCACACTATTGATACACACAATGACACAGATAAGCCCCAAATGCATTATGCTAGGTGAAAAAGCCAGTCTCTAAAAGATTAATCTAAAAGATTACATACTATGATTACATTTATATGACATTGTGGAGAAGGCAAAATTATAGGGATGGAGAACAGATCAATTAGGACTCAGGAATACGGGGATAGTTTGACTACAAAGGGCAGCATGAGGGAAGTTTTTAGGTAATGGATATGGCTCTTTGTCATGACTGTGGTGATGGTTACACAAATCTATGCATATGTTAAAATTCATGTAACTATGCACCAAAGAAAATTAAAATTTACTGTGTATAAATTGAAAAATTAAAATTGGAAAAAATTCTTACTGATTTCAACAAAGATACCAAGAGCCTTGGAATAAATATAACAAAAAAGAAACCAGTCCATTAAAGAAAAAATAAATAAATCCTGATTGAAAGACAGAGTATCTAAATTAATGCAAAAATATACTAAATGATTCAGAAGACTCAGTATGATAAAGATGGTAGATGTCACTAAATTGATCTGAAGAACTGATACCTTTCTAAAAAATACCAGTGTTTGGGGGGTTTTTTAGTTACTTGACAAAATGATTCTAAAATTTATATGGCAGAGAAATGGCCAAAAATAGCCAACCTGCTTTTGAATAAGATGAACATGGTAAATAGACCCATTCTACCTGAAAATGAAACTTATTATAAAACTATGGTAACAAAGACTGTCTTGGTGCATATAATAATAATAACATATAAACTTGAATTACCAGAAAATGGAATTGCATATTAGAGGAGAAAATACAGATATTCAATAAATGGTGTAGGGATCATTAATAGTCATGAGAACCGAAGGACCTAGAATAAACAAAACTACTCTGCAAAAGAAGAACAAAGTTAGAAGACTTATACTATCAGACTGCAAATCTTATTTAAAGCTACAATAATCAAGAAAATATTATATTGGTGTTAAGATAGACAAATAGATTGGGGCACCTGGGTGGCTCAGCCGGTTGGTTGGGCATGGGACTCTTGATTTTGTCTCGGGTCATGAGCTCAGGGTTGAGAGATCAAGCCCGACATTGGGCTCCATGCTGGACATGGAGCCTGCTTAAGAGTCTCTCTCTCCTTCTCCCCTGACACCTCCCCCCTCCTCTCTGTCTCTCTCTCTCTCTCTAAGAAAAACAAAGTAAAGAAATAAAAAATTTTTTAAAAGATAGAAAAATGGATCAATGGAACACAATAGAGTCCAGAAACAGATGCACACACAAATATGGTCAATTGATTTTTGACAAAGCTGAAAAAGCAATTTAGTAGAGAAAGGACAGTTTTTATACAAAAGGTACAGGAGTAATAATTGGATATCCACCTACAAAAAAAGAGATAAAGTTTTAAATCTTATTTTTTGCATCATATGCAAAAATTAACTCAAAATGGATAACAGACCTAAATATAAAACCTAAAACTATAAATCTTTTAGAAAAAAATGTAGGATAAAGCTTTTGTGACTTTAAGTTAGGCAATAGCTTATTAATATATGACACCAAATGTACAATACATAGAACAAATTGATAAATTGGACTTGAAAAAATTTAAAACTTCTATTCTTTGAAAGATCCTCTTGATAGAATGAAAAGACAAGCAAGCCACAGAGTAGGAGAAAATATTTGCAAATCACATAAAGGACTTGTCTCCACATATTAACAACTCTAAAAACTCAATGATAAGAATATAAATAACCCAATTAAAATGTGGACAAAGTATTTAAACAGATATTTTATCAAATAAGATATACAGATGGCACATAAAAAGATTCTCAACATTACTGTCCATTAGGGACATGGAGATTAAAACCACAATGAGATACCAAGACACAGCTATTAAAATATCTTGCATTTTTTAAACTGACCGTGTCAAGTGTTGGCAAGGACATGGAGCAACTGGAATGTTCATATACAGTTGGATGGAAAGAGGTACAACTACTTTGGAAAATAAATTTAACAACTTTTTTAAGTTAAACACACATCTATCGTATGATCAAGGCATTCCACTCTCAAGTATTTACCCAGAAGAAATAAAAACATATATCCAAACAAAAGCATATACACAAATGTTCATGGCATCTTTACATGTAATAGTGAAGAACTGCTAACAACCCAAATGTGCATTAGCAGTTGAATGGATGAATAAAGTGTAGTAAATACATAAAACTGAACACTACTCAGCCATAAAGTGGTATGAACTATTATTATACAACATGACATGGATAAATCTCAAAATGATTATGCTGAGTGAAACAGGCTCAACAAAAAAGAGTACATACTATATGATTCCATTCATTTAAAAGCTTAGAAAATACAAACTAAACTACAGTCACAGAAAGCAGATCAGTGTTTGCCTGAGAATAGGACAGGCTGGGACAGGGATGAAGGGATGTGTTACAAAAGTGCATAGACAATTTAAGGGAATGATGAATATGTTCATTATCTTGATTTTATTTATGGTTTCTCACATTCACATATGTCAAATTTTATTATATTTTACTCTATATTAGTTTTCTATTGCTGCATAACATATTGTCACAAATCTAGTACCTTAAAACAACACAAATTCATTATCTCACCATTTCCATGGGTCAGGAGTCTAAGTATGGGTTAACTGGTGAGGATCCCACCAGGCTGAGACCAAGGTGTCAGCCATGGCTGTGATCTCATACAAGACTCCAGGACTCAGGACTCACATCTTGTGGTTGTAGGACAAACATCCCTATTTTCTTGCTGCCTACTAACCGGAGGTTCTGTCAGCTCCTGGAGGCTGCCCTCAGGTTCCAGCCATGTGGCCCTTTCACAACACAGAACCTTACTTCATCAAAGCAAGCAGGAGAACCTCTCTCCAGTCTGCTATGAAGGAATCTTATTCAAGATAACCTAGTCACATGAGTGATGATCCCATCATATTTACAGGTCCTGCCTTTACTCAAATGAGGGTATCCTAAGTCAGCTGGGCTGCCATAACAAAATACCATAGACTAGGTGGCTTAAACAACAGAAATTTATTTTCTCACAGTTCTGGAGCCTGGGAGGTTCAAGATCAAGATACAGACTGATTTGGTTCTTGGTAAGAGCTCTCTCCTGGCTTGCAGATGGCTGTTTCTTGCTATGGCCTTTTCTCTCTTTCTCTTTTCTCTCTCTCTCTTCTCCTCTTCTTATAAGGCTACTTTACCCATCATGAGGGCCCCATCCTTATGATCTAATTTATCCTAATTACTCCTAAAGGCCCCATCTCCAAATACCATCACACGAGCAGTTAGAACTTCAAAATAACAAACTTTGTGGGGACACACTGAATCTGTAAGAGAGGGGATTATACGAGGTGTGTCCACCAAGAAGGGCAGGGAATCCTGGAGCTAGAAGAGATCTGTCTAGCATATATCCTTTAGACACATATAGATTATTTTATATCAACAGAAAACATCAATGTAAAAAGAGAGAGAGAGGAAATGGCTAGGGAAAGAAAATTAGAGTATCATCAGATTTTTGAAGTAATGTTTTATGCTAGAAAAAAAAATAGAGCAATATTTAAGATACTGAAAGAAAGGATATGTAAGCCATGGGTTTTATATTCACTTTCAGATGTAAAGGGCACAGGCAAACTTTTATCAATATTCAAGAACTCAGGGAATACAGTTTTTCTCTTTTTCCTTAGGAATCTACTACAAAATGTGCTTTACACAACCAAAGTGAGTACAGAATTATCAACATTAAGACTGATGACAAGTATTGAGCATATAGTTACTTGAAGAACTAACACAGTGAGGAATAAAGGAAGAGAGTACACTGTATAAAGCTTCTGTATTTAAGCAAGGCAGTGAAGTTATAAAAAACTGGATATGTGTAGAACATATTCAAAAAAGCACGTCAATGGTTCCCAGTCATTTTAAATCATGGTGGTTTTAGTATGATTATTTTAAGACTAATGTTTGTAACATGGAATAAAGTAATAGAGCAAATATGGAAAATTTTAATTTTATTATCATGAGAACTAGGATTCTTAAAGTAGAAGAGAGTGGTTACAGCTTAAGTATAAACAAACAAAACCCATGCTTATTTGGTCAATTAATTTATAATGAAGGAGCCAAGAACATACAATGGAAAAAAGACAGTCCCTTCAGCAAGTGGTGGTGGGAAAACTGGAGAGCTATGTGCAAAAAAAGGGGGGGGGGGCAGGGAACCATTATCTTACACCATACACAAATATCAACTCAAAATGGATTAAAGACTTGAACATAAGACCTGAAAACATAAAACTGGAAGAAAACATAGGTGGTAAAACTCCTG
Organism: Mirounga leonina; assembly: GCF_011800145.1. Lineage (NCBI taxonomy): Eukaryota > Metazoa > Chordata > Mammalia > Carnivora > Phocidae > Mirounga > Mirounga leonina. Next base: position 12,427,052 of record NW_023270504.1, read on the forward strand.
GATATCATTCCTGGGTAGTCTGGCCCTTTCCACTGAGCCCAGTTAGCTCCTCAAATGAAGCAACACTCAGGCTTTGCATAGCTCAGTGACAACACAGCCTCAGCTCATCTTTTCCAGGGAAGAAATTCTTGTGTTGGGGAGGAGGAGAGGAAGCCTCTGTACATCTCCCTGAAACAGGATTTTTGTGGCATTAGGCAGTCTAAACCTAAATTTACAGAGGCTCAGTTGGTAAAGCATGTGACTCTTGATCTGGGGGTCATGAATTCGAGCTCCACGCTGGGTGTAGAGATTATTTTAAAAATAAATAAATAAATAAATAAGTACCAAAAAGTAAATTTCGAGGGGAAAAAAAAATCCCTAACTCTGCAAAGACAAAGTTTAACCAGTACATACAATCTATATGACCAAACAAAATGCTTATGCCTCAATCTGAAGGTACTGCCCTTTGGTTCCTTTGCTCGATTTCAGAGCATCTCTAGGAATAATGGGCAGGTTATTGATCATCCTATGTCCGCCTTGGAAACTCCTGGGTGAAAGGGAAGATCTGTCACAAAGGCAAATTCCTGTATCGCTGCCGAAGATAAAAAATAATCACCATTCCCCAGATGGAAAGTTTTCCAGCTTCACCACATTCAGGTCCAGAAGCTATGAAGCACTCAACATTTTAGAACAAGGCAACCCAAGGCTTTCCCTGAACAAATACAATTCGGGTACACAGGTTTGCCAAACTACCATGTGGTTTTTGAGTTCCTAATACCTCGAATGTCCCTAAGCAAAGTTTTAAAACAGAAGTTATTTCTTTGAAATGTCAGGATTCCATGGGAACATCCTCCTCTACTTCAAAAATAAAGCTGAAAGCTATTCAGAAGAATCAATAAGCCAGTGCCGGAACTGTAGGGAGCACTGAGGCTTTTGCCTGCCTTTAGAAATCTGTGTCATTCCAGAATGTAAGGGCTATGAAGCTAGATTCACGGCTCACAGGAGTAAGTGCTAGAGTTTGAAGCTCTTTAGCAGGGACAAATATTTGAGGGCCCTCAAAGACCTAGGCTTTTAGAAAACTTCCTATATTAGAGTATGCTCTCAAGTCCCTCTGACCCCCTAGCAGAACAGAACATTTCAAAGCACTGACCTGTTAATTACCTTATTGGATCTTCACTAAATTATTCTAATTATTAGCATTGTTCCTTGTTCACTTAAGAAAAGAAACTTAATTTCATTAGTCCCGTCTGTTTCTACTTCTCCCTCCTCCCATTTCACAAATTCAGTCCAGGGCTGATCAGTCCTGAGGGTGTGCTGAGTACATAGACGCCCGTGGACGTTTTAAATGCTGTGATGGGCATAAGAACAACGAAGTCGTTTCTTCATTAGATTGCCGTTAGGAAAATTCCAAACCAAAGGGAGACACGGAAGCGAATGTTTACGGAGTGAACTTCTGGGAACCACAAATGTGTAAGAGCTTAGTCTCTTTGCAGTGTAAGCTAGAATCAGTAAAGTCTTATCCTGGGGGTAGGTTGAGAAAGAAAGAGAACACTTCTTTGTCGAATATTGCATGCATAGTAGCACTTCATAGGCTGTATACCTCAGCAAATCCCCATGTGGGCATTATTATCCCCACTTTATATATGAGGATAAAAAACATGCCCACATCCATGAATCTGGTATGTGAAAGTGCACCTAGGAAAGCCAGACCTATAATTTTATTTTTTTTTAATTTTTTTTTAATTTTTTTTTAAAGATTTTATTTATTTATTCATGAGAGACAGAGAGAGAGAGAGGCAGAGGGAGAAGCAGGCTCCCAAGGAGCAGGGAGCCCGATGTGGGACTCGATCCCAGGACCCTGGGATCATGACCTGAGCCGAAGGCAGACGCTTAATGACTGAGCCACCCAGGCGCCCCCCAGACCTATAATTTTAAAGATAATTGTATCTCACCGATAAAACCTGTGTTGCATGATCTGAACCCACATCCTGGATCACTAAAGAAGCCCTGAAAATCACTCTTTTCTGCTGCAGCTAAAATCATATCAACTAATCATTCCAAGCTATTGAAAAGGGTCCAGATAAACTTCACTAACTAAAAATACAATGGACAAAAACCCCAACCATTTCAAGCTATTTCTCTCTGTCTCTTAAATTTTGAGTGTGCATGTTTGGTTATAAAACAGTCTCATCAAGACAAATTTAAAGTATGTCCAAGCAGCCTTTTGGCTCGGCACAAGTATAAGGTTTCTTTTCTTTCTTCTTTCTTTCTTCCTTCCTTTCTTTCTTCTTTCTTTCTTTCTTTCTTTCTTTCTTTCTTTCTTTCTTTCTTTC